>NC_056044.1:14388867-14695950 GCF_004379255.2 Salvia splendens | reverse complement strand
CTCTGACGAGACTTCTCTAGAATGATGTGGAGTTCGAATTCTCGGATGCCTGCAAGACCGCGTTCCAATTTCTGAAGAACCGATTGATAAGCTCTCCGATAATACGCGCCCCCGACTGGAATCACCCCTTTGAGGTGATGTGTGATGCTAGTGACTATGCTATAGGGGCAGTATTAGGTCAAAAAATCGAAGGAGAAAGTTATGTCATCTTCTACGCGTCAAAGACGTTGAATCAGGCACAGAAGAATTATGACGTGACCGAAAAAGAGATGCTATCGGTAGTCTTCGCATTCGAGAAGTTCAGACCATACCTGCTGGGGTCTAAGGTGATAGTATATACAGACCATGCGGCCATCAAATACCTTTTGGCAAAGAAAGAGTCAAAGCCGCAGTTGATCAGATGGGTGTTCCTTCTACAGGAGTTTGATTGGGAAGCAGTAGATAAGAAAGGATGTGAGAACAAAGTGGCAGATCACTTAAGCCGAATTCTGCAAGAAGATAACGGTGAAGTCATTACAGACGCTTTCCCTGAGGAACATCTGAACCTGATCAAGTCAACATCTGAATGACAGTGGATCAACCAAGCAGAAGGAATTGATCAAGCCAACCAAGGAAACAAGGGACAAAATGCGAGGAAGAAGCCATGGTTCGCGGACATGGCTAACTATTTGGTAACAAGCAAGTTACCCAGAAGTGATGAGATTACAAGGGCACAGAAGCTAAAGCTTAAAAGCGATTCTCGATACTTTTATTGGGACGATCCTTACCTATGGAAAATGGGGGCAGATAAAGTAATCCGACGCTGTATACCAGAATGGGAGCAGGAAGATGTGATGATCCACTGCCACGCACTAGCTTGTGGTGGCCACTTTGGACCGAAGAAAACAACAAGGAAAATACTTGATAGTGGGTTTTACTGGACTTCAATCCATAGAGATGCCTATGAATTCTGCAAAAAGTGCCCTCGATGCCAGCTTACTGGGGGGATATCTACTAGAGACGAGATGCCTCAGATCCCCATTATTATCTGTGAAATATTTGATATATGGGGAATGGACTTCATGGGACCCTTTCCCGCATTTGAAGGCAATCTCTACATACTGGTGGCAGTGGACTATGTATCAAAGTGGATCGAGGCAAAGGCAACTAAGACGTGTGAATCCAGAGAGGTAGCGAAGTTCTTGAAATCGAACATATTTACCCGATATGGGGTACCACGGGCTATCATCTCTGACCAAGGAACTCATTTCGTCAACAGAACTATCGAAGCATTGATGCGAAAGTATGGAGTCCACCACCGCCTATCCACACCTTACCACCCGCAATCCAATGGTCAGACTGAGGTTTCTAATAGAGAAATCAATGCGATTCTAGAGAAGACAGTCAATCCCACGAGGAAGGACTGGAGCCGTCGTCTGGAGGACGCACTCTGGGCATACAGGACCGCTTTCAAAACGCCTATAGGAATGTCCCCATACCGGCTGGTATTTGGGAAGATGTGCCATTTGCCGATGGGAGTGGAGCGTCAAGCTTACTCGGCCATCAAGGAAATGAATATGAATACCGACGCAGGAGCTGCGGAAAGGAGAATGCAGCTACAGGAGCTTGATGAGCTTCGTCTGGATGCCTATGACTCTGCCATGTGGTACAAAGAAAAGACGAAGATGTGGCATGATAAGAACCTCCGCAAGAAGGAACTCAAGGTGGGCCAGAAAGTGTTGTTGTTTCAGTCCAGACTGAAATTGATGCCAGGGAAGCTCAGATCAAGGTGGATAGGTCCTTATACCATTGTCGCCATCCGAGCGAATGGAGCAATCGAACTCCAAGGAGGCGATCCAGATTCGCTTTCCTTCATGGTGAATGGTCATAGGGTGAAGCCATACAGAGAAGGAATGGAGGCATTTGTGGTGGACGACATTCCACTACTCATGCCTAACTCTCTCCAGTGATCAGGTAAAGGGGATGATCAGGTACCCATGGGTAGTCTGCTTGATCAAGCGAAAAAGTCTTAATCTATTAAACTGATCAAGTGACATCCTAGGGGAACCCGGTCAAAACCCTTAGTAATTAGTGTAAATAGCTTTTAGTAAGTTTTATTTTCTTATTTAAATTAAAAAGTCGGAAGAAAGGAATGAAACTGATCAAGTGGAGCTAATTGAGTTTTCATTAAGAATTAAATGTACACTTGATCAGTGCAATTCGAATTTCATTGGTGGTACAGTGATTGAGTTGAGCAGGGCAGGAGATGAAAGGACGTGCGCAGTCACTGAAAAGGTGTCAGGAAGCGCCAACCGTCACAGTGAAAGGACACCGTGGAGAGAGGGACGAAGCGTATAAGAGAAGCTAAGCCAGCTGGCACTCTGAAAAGGTGTGCCTGTACTTGAAGAGTCGCAAGGATCTGAATGGCCGCAGGGATCTCAACAGTAGAGAATCCCAACAGTCGCGATATCATTATAAAAGGCGGATTTCAGATCCGCAGACTACTTTTACCCAAGCCGCCTATCTCTCATTCCTTTTGCTCTCGTAAAAAATTCCCTCAAGATCAAATCTCTTTTCCCAGAACATCATCTTCTTTACCAAAACCTACCCACATTACCAGTAAAAATGTTGCTCGAACAACTCCCAACTTCATCTTCATCTTCCAGTGCCCGTGCGGATAGTGATAATCAGGAAGCCTCCTCTCAAGCCCAAATAGAAAACCCTAGCCCGCCTACACCAACCGCCGCTCCACTACCTGAGGTGGACGAAGAAGCTCAACGGCGCTTGACCAGAATCCTCCAAAGTATGCCCTCCGATTTGGATCCCGCGACTGCTTATGCCACCCTGAAAGCCCGACTGGGAATTTTCTTGTCGAAGGACCGAGCCACAACCTCCACACCACAAAACCCTCCATCTCCCCAAACACAAGCCCCCCTTCGCATCCCTGAACCTACACCCTTCGTCCCCTTGGTACCGTAGGTGGGGACGATTCTGAAGAAGAGGGAGAGGCGCAGCCCGCCGCCGCTCCGGCCGAAGGAGCACCATCCGTGCAGCCGCCACATGCAGAAGGCGCGTCTGCTCCCAGTACTCCGACACCACCAAGTGGCGGAGGCTCCAACTCCCCTACTCTCCTCGAGCCAACGCAACCAATCGAGGTTGTAAATATTGATGACAATTCTATAGAGGACCTTCCGCCTCCTCCCAGTGAAGTATTACAACAAAGGGAGGCAAAATGGAACTTCATTCCTTATGCAGAGGATGAATCGGTCCAGGAGGGGGAGGAGGAGCTGCTGCACCGCCGGGCGCGCAGGGTGGAAGTTAACAGATTGGTGGAAGAGGTGGAGGCCAGGATGGCCAGCATGCAGAGGGCAGAGGAAGGGAAGGGGGAAAGACTCCGTGTAGCGCGGCAGCTGTTGAACGAGCCAGATGAGCCGGAGAACCTAGGAGCCGTTGGGGCTATAAACCAATGAGCCGTTGGGGCGATAAACCAGGAGGCCAGAGAGACCGAGGAAGAAATGAGGGCTGTTGAGGACAGCCGTCAGAAAGCTGAGAGGAAAAGGAAGGGGAAGGAGACTGCTGCTCCTCCTCCGAAGAAGATGCGCCCCGCAACTCAGGGCATTGTTATTGCTGACTAGCCTACCCCTCCAAGAGAAGGAGATGGGGGCAGTGACACTGAGGAGAGGGAACTCCGGTGGGCCCGGACATCCCGCAGGCAACGGGGAAGGTCTGCTTCACCCTCCGCCACCGAATATGCCAAACAAACGGTGGTATTGACCACGGACCTCCTCCGGCAGATGCTGGTATTTGAAAACCCCAAGTGGAATGAGGAGGTCCACCAGAGGGTGACAGACATGAAGCAGATGAAGGCAGGCAAGAAACTCCACCAGCCATCCCTGGCGACGATTCGGGTTGAGGAAAGATTTACCCAGTATATTACTGGGATTGGTTTTGAATGGCTGTTGGAGATCGAGGATACCTTCGTGCCCGCGGACCTGGCTAAAGAGTTCTTCACATCCTTCCGGTTTACAGGAAGTACAAACTTGGAGGCCAAGAGCGTTTCCTTCCGGGTGTTCGGGCGAAAGCAGAAGATGACCCTCAACGAATTCTCTGCGAGGATGGGGCTCCATACAGAGGCCCAGGTCGCCAGTGGAGAGTGGTTCGGGCGAGACATTGGCCTATCTCAGAGGAGGCCGGATTTTGATCAGCAGGCCGTCTGGCAGGCCCTGCGCAACGGACGTGCCCCCGAGTTTAAAGCTTCTGAGTCCAGAGGGGACCATATTGCTGATCTGGCCCTCCGCCTTGCCCAAGTCTACTTAGCCTGCAATTTCCTTGGCCAAGCCAATACATTGGCAATCCATACTCTGGCCGAGCTCTACTTTATGTGGAGCATGAAAGAGCAAAGGAGGGTGCACCTGGGCTACTGGATTGCTCACTCGATAAATCAGATAGCCAATCGCCCTGCCCGCCACCTCAACATCTGCCACCTTCTCGGAGCCTACCTAAGGAGAAATTGGATCCTGGAATTCCAGGAGGGTATGGAGATTCCCGGTCGCTGCCCAAAACCAGAACTGTTTAACACTAACTTCTTTGTAAGAATTCAGGTGCTCGAACGGCTGCGCGATGGGAGACTTCGCTTCAATTCAAAGGCCCGGAAGGAGAGGCAGGCAGTGCAACCGGGGGTTGAACGAGACGAGCAAGAGGAGCCCAGACGCGAGAAAAGGAGGAGGATGACGGATCAACCGGCGAGCCCCGACAGGCAGCCAAGGCAGAGGTTGGAACTAGCAACCGTAGCAGAGCCAGAGGAGGCTGCACGCGCTACAAATGAATGGAGGCTCCGCATGGAGCAAATGCTTACACAGCTGGTGGAGAATTCGCAAGCCCAGCTGGTTGCCCAAACTAAGGTTCTGGGGGCTATTCGCCAACTGACCCTCGCTATGCAACCATCACCTCCCTCTAAAAGCTTTCCTCCACCTCGGCGCCAGACATCCTCCAGGCCACCTTCAGCATCTCCAAGTCAACCTCCCAGGAAACCCTAAGTACAACACCCCCCCCCCAATCTCAGCTCATTTTTAGTTTTTAGTTGTTTTTGGATATGTATAACTGATATTTCTTTTGGTTCTATCACACTTAGACCTGTTTTTGGGTCTAAGTGTGAGAAGTATGCATATCCGTTTTGCTATGTTTTTGCCTACCTATATCTGTTTTGGTTTCTGTTTTTCTGTTTTTGTTAGCATGTTTTGATTGTTGGCACTATCTCACACTTAGCCTAGTGTCTGGTCTAAGTGTGAGAAGTTTCCCTTGTTTGTTGTTGTGCTGTTGCCTGTGCCTAACCCTTTCCACTGCATCCAGTCCCTCGAGGACGAGTTCATATGCAGTGTGGAGGGGGGACGGGTTAGTTACAGTAGAATCATACATGCCCAAAAAATTTTCAAAAATCAAAATCTCAGTCAAGTAATAAATAGGCAATATGCATGAAATTGGATAAGTGGAAGACTTGATTATTTTTTTGGAAGAGTTAGAAAAAAGAGTCAATATGCTTACATGTAAAAACTTGATTGCAAAAACTTGATCAGTTTGAACGACGCAAGTATGATGGAAACGCTCAATTTTAAACCAACTGTGAAGCCTCTCTATATGTGAGTTATAAGCCAAAAGTAGAACACTTTCTACTATTTTTACAAAAAAGAAAATTTTACGAGAGGCTGCATTTTGATATTGAGATGAAAATTGCACAAGTAGTAAGGACTAAAGGCATTAGGACTTAGCCATTTGAGCCATTTTCTTTCTTCGTTCCATGAACCCGCCTCATTAACCAAGGCACCCCTTAGTTAGCCACGTTGAGCCCATACACTTCTACCCGTTCTTTGAAGCCTTAAAACCAAGTCCAAGTTTCATATTGCATGGGAAAAAGGGTCAAAGAGATGAAGGAAAACAAAAGGGGATACCAATAGAATAGTCAATATAAAAGGGCAGTCAGGTTGATCAAGTTAGTCAATCAGGTTGATCGAGTCATCGAAAAAAAAATCGTTGAGAAAAGTTTGAGAAAAAGAAAGGGCAAGAAAAAGTTGTAACCTGACCCAGAAATCGAAAGTTAGGAAATAAGCCGAAAATTAGAGGCTAAAGGTCGAAATTTGACCAAGTCAAGTATTCAGTAGGAAAATAATTATCCCAACTTGATCCAGCAAGTTTCGTCAGATCTTTGGTCTTTTTGACTCATGTGATTTTATTTTTACAGTTTAAATTTTTATTTTTAAACTTAGAACCCCTAGGACCCTACCCTAATACGTTACTACCCTTAAGCCCCGTTACGATCCAAAGCAAAGACCTTAAGGAACTATCTTGTGCAGTCCGATTCGAGGTATTAAATTTGTGGCAATACCGAGTGAACAGTCCTAACATCTCTGGTAATGAGTGACTGAGTGAATCTAACAGTGGTTTGAAATTGAGCAATCTTGACAAACTGACACCTTGATCAAGCAAACACGAAAGAGAAGAAACATAAGCTACTGGCAAATGGATTGACCTCGACCTCGGGTATGATTGTTGGAAATTTATTCGGTCTAATGCATACGTTGTTTTTGTTTTGAGTCTTGTTTTCTTTTCGTCTTCTTTTTACTTTCTTCAAATGAGCAAACCATGCCTGAAATTTGCCTTATCTTTTCTTTTCTTTTTCTTTATACTTGAGGACAAGTATGTTTTAAGTGTGAGCAGTTTGATAAGGCTCATTTCATGCATTGGTTTATGGTTAAAATGTATGCTACTTGATCGGTTTATCGCGCAAAACGAGTGTTAATTGTGCAGAAATGCCGCTTGACCAAGGCAACAAGGCCAAGCTGATCAAGCAAGTACAATCAGTGAAAAAGACCAATAAAGCGGGAGAGTTGATAAAGGGGAGAAATCAAGCAGTTAGCCGGGGACCACTGGCTTCCAGAAGAAGGACATGTGAGGAAATGAGCTGGATGTAGCGCACCATTCTGTTATCCAGGACGACGTTCTAGAAGGGGACACGTGCTGGCATATGAGACGCAAGGACGAAGCTGAGTCACGATTCTGTTACTGAAAATCGTCGTCATTCTAGAAGAAAAGCACGTAGCAATCAATGAGTCGCTCACTCTCAGCATGAGCGAATATTCCCTGTCAAGATCGTTATCCAGCTGGAGGTCGAATCGAGCTTATAAATAGAGGATGTGCCACCACAAGAAAAGGATCCGCTTCTTTACTTTTCGTCTAGTTTAGCTTAGTTCAGTTTTCTAGCTTAGTTCAGTTTTCTAGATAGCTTAGCTTAGCTTAGATAATGATAGTTTAGTTAGAAGGGCGACCGAAGGGAGCGCTGCAGAATACTTCATTTCTGTTAGCGTAATCTTAAGTTTCCCGCTGAGATTCTTCTCGGTTTTTAATGCTTTCTTAGTTTACGAAGTGTTAGCTTAGTTTAAATTTCATGTTTTCTGTACTGTTCCGAGTTTTAGTTTAATTGAAGTGCTAACGTTTTCATCCTCGCATTTAAATTTTCGTCTGCAATTCACCTGATCAAGTAGTTAAATTTACCTTGAGCAAGTTAGCTAGATTAAATTTTGCCTAGAGTAAAATCCGTAGTTAAAAACTCCCAAGTTAAAGTGTGGCAACAGCCAACCCCCCTGTTCACTACTCACAAACTCGACACACCAACTTCTCTGTGGGATCGACCCCGAACTTGCCGCTTTACTGTTAAAGTTGTGCAAAATTGGGAGTTATAAATTACTTTGGTGAGGAAACGAGCAAAGAGAGAGTTTGCATTGATTAAGTGGCAAAGACATTTGCTAACTGATCCAACCGGTTCGGTTATCTTTCAATATAACTTGATCCATTCTCAATCTCTTCGTTCTCGTAGCCTTCCACACGTCATACGGACTTCCCACTGCACAGTGGCGAAATTCCCCACGGAATTCCCCAACGGACTTCCCACAATAAAAAAATTCACAAATTCACAAATTAAACAATTCCCGGAATTAAAATGAAGTTCAACGGGATGTATTTATAGGAACCGCAAAAAATAAAAACATTTAATGCAATAAACGGGAATTCCGCGCGGACGTCCACGGGAGTCAACACAATGGTGGACGTCCGCACAGAATTCCCTGCGGAATTCCGCGGAACGCCGTGCAACTGCGAATTCCTCGACAGAATTCCGTATCCGCGCATGCTACGTACAATGGCGGACGTCCGCCACGGAATTCCCGCACGCCGGTGGGAATTCCGCGGTGACGTTCGCTACTACTGATGCTCTTATGCTATTAGGATTCTCCATTGATTTGGAAATGTAAGTAATATAAATAGTTTTGTATTATGATTAGCCATACAATTTAGGATTCTCCATTGATTTGGAAATGTAAATAATAAGGGCGACACATATTTTAATAAGAAATTACTAATAAAAAAAGAGGTAGAAAAAAATACTCCCTCCGTCCTATAGAAATATGTCATATTTCTTTTTTCGTATGTCCCATATAAATAGTCCATATCCATTTATGGTAACCTTTTTTCTCCTTCTCTTTTACTTTTCATTTATGGACTCCACCATCTACTACACAATTTCAACTAATATTTCTTTTCTCTCTTACTTTACCAATTATACATTAAAACTCGTGTCAATTCCAAATGACATATTTCGGAGGGAGTAATTAAAATATCACTAGAATAAGGCTCACCTCTTAAAAGAAAAAAATATTTAAAAAAACTTTGATATTAGCATCAAATGTCTGGTAGTGAACTCGATTCGATTGCTATGATTCAAATAAATCCAAATATGGTAGACTTAGACATGCACAAACCAAACCAAACCGGCGGTTAACCACCGGTTCGGGCCCGCCGATTCATGAACCGGAACCGGAACCGGAACCGGCGGTTTGAACCGTCCGGAGGGTTGCCGGTTAACACGGGCCGGTTCAGGGTCGGCGAATTGTGAACCGTGAACCGGCGGTTCAAAACCGGCGGTTCGGCGGTTTGAACCGCCGGTTCAACCGAATTTAAAAAAAAAATTATTTATAAAAATTGATTTTTATATTTAAAATCAATTTTTACAAACAAATGAATATAAGAAATTCGTAATAGCCCATATATATTTGATGGGCTTACGAATTTATGAAACCATTCTTGGTTATTTTTCTTTTATAGAAACATCCTTGAATGTTTTATGTTCCACTTTCGATGTGGGACAAAATCATTCTTGGTTGTTTCTCTTTTATAGAGACATCGTTGAATGTTTTATGTTCCACCTTCGATATGAGACAAACTCATTCTTGGTTGTTTCTCTTTTATAGAGACATGCTTGAATGTTTTATGTTCCACTTTCGATGTGGGACAAACTCATTCTTGGTTGTTTCTATTTTATAGAGACATCCTTGAATGTTTTATGTTCCACTTTCGATGTGGGACAAAATATGTTGAAGTACTTTCTTTTATAACTACATGTTTAGAACATTCATTCATCTTTTTCCAATGTGGGATACAAAACTTTCTTTTGTCTTCTACTTTTCTTCATGTTTTGTATGATATATATAAACAAAATTATTATTCAAATATATTTTTGATTGATAAAAATAAGAATTATTGAGAAATATGATTTGTATATAGAAAATATTTATTTGTATAATAATTATTGTTAGGTTTATACAATTTGTATAAGAATTATTCTTTCAATGTGTATAATATTATTTATTAGTTAACATTTACATAAATTTATAAACATAAGCAAATCATTAATGATAAATAACTAATGAATAATAGTTTATGTAATAATATTTGTTATTATTACATAAACTATTATGTCCTATTAAGTATTGATATTTTTTTAAGTATTGATAATAATATTGGACATAATAGTTTATGTCCAATATTATTTATGTATTTATAAACTATTATGTCCAATAATATTCTATAATAAATTTATGTATTTATGATCAAAGCAAATTATTCTATTTCATTAGTTATTTATGTATATATTTATAAAATATCAATACTTAATATTGGATATAATAGTTTATGTAATAATAACAAATATTATTACATAAACTATTATTCATTAGTTATTTATCATTAATGATTTGCTTATGTTTATAAATTTAGGTATATGTTAACTAATAAATAATATTATACACATTAAAAAAATAATTTTTATACAAATTGTATAAACCTAACGATAATTATTATACAAATAAATATTTTCTATATACAAATCATATTTCTCAATAATTCATTATTTTTATCAATCAAGAAAAATAGAAGACAAAAGAAAGTTTTGTATCCCACATTGGAAAAAGATGAATGAATGCTCTAAACATGTAGTTATAAAAGAAAATACTTCAACATATTTTGTCCTACATCAAAAGAGAAACATAAAACATTCAAGGATGTTTCTATAAAAGAGAAACAACCAAGAATGAGTTTGTCCCACATCGAAAGTGGAACATAAAACATTCAAGGATGTCTCTATAAAAAAGAAACAACCAAGAATGATTTTGTCCCACATCGAAAGTGGAACATAAAACATTCAAGGATGTTTCTATAAAAGAGAAACAACCAAGAATGAGTTTGTCCCACATCGAAAGTGGAACATAAAACATTCAAGGATGTCTCTATAAAAGTAAAACAACCAAGAATGAGTTTGTCCCACATCGAAAGTGGAACATAAAACATTCAAGGATGTCTCTATAAAAGAGAAACAACCAAGAATGAGTTTGTCCCACATCGAAAGTGGAACCTAAAACATTCAAGGATGTCTCTATAAAAGAGAAACAACCAAGAATGGTTTCTTAAATTCGCAAGCCCATCAAATATATATGGGCTATTACGAATTTATTGTATTCATTTGTTTGTAAAAATTGATTTTAAATATAAAAATCAATTTTTATAAATAAAAAATATTTTTTTTTAAATTTTGGTTGAACCGCCGGTTCATGAACCGGAACCGGCGGTTCAGTCAAAAAACCGGCGGTTTTGAACCGCCTGGTGAACCGGCGGTTTTTTGAACCGGAACCGGAACCGCCGGGAGGTAGGCGGGCCGGTTCAGGTTCAAGCGTTTCTTGAACCGTGAACCGCCGGTTCATGAACCGGAACCGGCGGTTCGTGACCCTTGTGCATGCCTAGGTAGACTCATGAAGTGATAAGAATTTCTCAAATTGTGGGCGTTCATTGTAGTACATGTTTTCACACCATTACATTATTGTTTGGTCATTTCTTCCTTTTAATTTGCATATAAACAAAAAAGTGAAGCAATCAAATATTTGAAAAAGGAGTTGACGTCTCATAGCGAGTTACATGAGAGCACCAGCTAATCATATATTTAGGCAATTCATGATAGAAAAACAACCTCACAATATTATGTCCGTTATAGATACAGAACCATATATATAAAAAATTAAGCTTAATGGGTTTTCACAATTCATCCACACAAATTCACCAATAAGAGCATCCACAATAGCGCCTAGCGCACCGCCTAGCCGAGCGCCGGCGCTAGGCGGTCCGCTAGGCGATCTATTGCAGCCGCCTAGCGGATTTCGCGAAAAAAAACCGCCTAGCGCTCGGCGGTTCCGTGGCGCTAGGCGGTGCGCTAGGCGATCCGCTAGGCGATCCGCTAGGCGCTATTGCAGCGTCCGGATCGCCTAGCGCACCGCCTAGCGCGAATTTTTAATTTTTTTTTTGTTTCCGAAACACTATATATACGCGACTTGCCCGTCATTTTCATTCGCACCACTTGTATTAACGAGTACTCTCTCTATCTTAATTTCTGTACAAGATCAACACCTAGAAATGAGTAACGCCGGTGGTAGTGGTGGGAGTGGTGGGGATGCTGAGGAGTACGAGCGTATAATGAACGAAGCGCGCTAGAGGCCTATACGAACCGTGAGATTGATCAATGGATGCAGAGGGCCTTGCAGCCGGCGGTACCTCGACCTCGACCAGTGGTACACCGCCGAGCGGTGATTGATCGTGATCACGTAGCTGCACATCAGCGCCTATACGAAGACTACTTCGCACAGGAGCCGCGGTTCAACGCCAACCTTTTCAGGCGCCGTTTTAGGATGCACAGGTCCCTATTTATGCGTATTGTTAACGGATTGGAGCAACGATATCTGTATTTCCACTTTAGGCACGATGCGGCTGGCAAACCCGGCCACACTCCTATTCAAAAGTGCACTGCGGCAATCCAGCAGTTGGCCTACAGAGGCGCTGCAGACATGTGGGACGAGTACCTCCACATCGGTGAGACGACTGCCCTGGAGTGTATGAAGTATTTCTGTCAGGGCATGATTGAAATATTCGGTGATCAGTACCTTCGAAGCCCTAACCCCGATGACTGCCGGGATCTGCTGCGAATGCACGGGGAACAGCATGGGTTCCCAGGGATGTTAGGCAGCATAGATTGTATGCATTGGGAGTGGAAGAACTGCCCTCCGCCTGGAAGGGGATGTACACTACCGGCTACAAGGGAAAGAATCCCACGATGATCCTCGAGGCCGTAGCTGATTACCGGCTGTGGATTTGGCATGCGTATTTTGGGATAGCTGGTTCGAACAACGACCTCAACGTCCTCAACTCGTCGCCACTTTTCAATGAGCAGTGTCAGGGTGTCGGTCCGACCATCAGTTTTGTCGCCAACGACAACCGACATGATATGGGCTACTACTTGGCGGATGGGATATACCCTAGGTGGCCCGTCTTTGTGAAGACGATCCGATGCCCAGGAAATGAGAAGAAGGCCTACTTTGCGGCACGACAGGAGTCGGCGCCCAAGGACGTGGAACGCGCATTTGGTGTGCTCCAGGCTCGATGGGCGGCAGTTAAGGGGCCAACGCGTTTGTGGCACGTCGACTGCATTGCTGATATAATGTACGCCTGTATAATCATGCACAACATGATTGTCGAAGATGAAGGTGGACAACTGACTGATTGGGCCAACGACGATAATGAAGCTGGTCCAAGCCACGGCGTTGCCGCCCCTAACGTACGGAGTGGGGTACCCCACGATGAAGACGGCCGCCTCCAAGCACATGCCGACATGCACCAAACGGAGGCTCATATTCGACTCCAAAAGGATTTAATTGAAGAGTTATGGGCGCGGAGGACTGCACGACGTTAGTTTTTTTTTATTATGTAATTTTTTTAAATTAATGTACTTTTTAAATATTATTAATATTAGTGAATTTTCTCGTTTTTGTGTCGTAAATTTAATTCCGTATATTGTGTGATTGTTAATTATTTCATTTTGTACATATTTGTTAATAGTGATGTGGATATTATGTGGCTAGGCTATGGCTGGGCTATTGCTGGGCTATTTGCTTGTTTTGATGATGTGGCAGGAGGAATGTTAGTGCTGATGATGTGGCAGTGGCTAGGCTATGGCTGGGCTATTCCTATTGTGGATGGCCTAAAATTCAAGACACTCAAGCATTTCCCACAACAACATCAATTCAATTCAATTCAATTCAATCCAATCCAATATGCATGATATATTTAATCATACCCATCAACAATCCAATTTAAATTATCAATCCCAAATTCCCAATCAACAACAAGATAATTCACTAAAAGAATTCAAGAATAAAACTTAGAAATTTGAAAAAGCTAGAACATACCTTGTGTTCGTTGAAGATTTGGGAAAAATTTAATCGGTAAGCTTAAGAACTTGAATGTGTATGGTGGATTTGAGCTATAGGTGTATAAGTTTGTGGAAGAAATTCGAATTTGAGAGGACTTAAAGTGGGGGCTAGGGTTTGTAATAAGCCATCGATATATTATTTTATAAGAAATTGTAAAATCAGTAATGTTCAAGTGGTTGAAAAATAGGCCCACCATTAATTAAGTGGTCACTGATCATTTATCAAAAATATGGTGAAAAGTGAATGAAATTATGGCTGAAGAATGAGGCAAATAATGGAACAAAAAATATGACATAAGACGATCAAAATAAATTAAAAACTACATTACATAAATTGAAATTAATGTAAATAAGTCTGTACCTTTCACCCAATATATGTCCGCACAGCTGTCATTTCTTTTCAAATCTTTTCCCTATGCAACGCTACAACTATCTCGGCCACCGCCAAGTTGTCGGGTCAGCCTCTCTCTATTTTGTTTGTGCATATAAGAACATACAATAATCATATATGCCCATCTGCTATATTGGAACTGACTCAGTAGTAATCACGCAGATGCATTCCATACAGATACTGCGGGAAGAAGCCGCCGTGTGTGGTGGATGAGGAAGAAATCGAAGTTCTCGTCATCACTTCTCAGAGAAAGGAGAAAGGGATGTTGTTTCCAAAGGTAATCAACCAATTCATACTCTTGTAATTAGTTGATGTTGAATTGGAGAAGCTTGTGATCTCAGGGGGGTTGGGAGATAGATGAATCGATCGAGGCTGCTGCTCTGCGCGAGACAGTGGAGGAGGCAGGCGTGGTTGGAGATGTTGAGGTTAGTTCTTCGCTTAATCAAATTATACAAAAATGGATATTTGATTGAAATGTTTGAGGATTGCTCAGTGGAATTTCAAGAGCAAAAGCAGTGAGACTAGCTAAGAGGGTCACATGTATCCGTTGCTTGTGAAAGAGCAGCTCGAGTTTTGGCCTGAGAAAGATGTTCGTCAAAGAATATGGGTATGGATGTACTAAACAGGTTAATGTTCATGTATCTTCTTTGAAACAACTTTCTTATGTCGAATGGAATGGATGTACTAAACAGGTTAGTGTGAGAGAAGCCAGGAAGGTTTGCCAGTACTGGTGGATGAAGGAGGCGTTAGAGTTGCTAGTCAGTCATCTAACTTGTAGTGGCCGAGCTAACTCTCGTTTCATTGTCTTTGAATCTTGTATAGAATCAAGCTCATATGTCTATCAAACTAGTGCATATGATATGCTTCGTGTTTGCTCTATTTTAAGGAAACGAGGTCTGATCGAAGGACATAATTTCTTTACAACCCGATTCTATCCTATGGTATGTACATTGGCTCTTCGACAGGTTTTCTTCATCAAAGCAAATGTAATTGAACTACATCATCTATCATCATTGTCCTTATTGGTTGCATATAGTATCACGGCAAGGGCAGTGATCAAAGCAATGTCTATGTTCGGGCTAACAATCGCGTTGAACACGTCCTTCCCCAATACAACGGCTCATGAGTTTTAGTCTCCCATGTTAACTCTTTCCATGGAGTTTAGTTTACAATAGCTGCTAATGTGTATACATGGTGATTTGGTGATGATTAACTTCTTATATATGTTCGTTACAACATTCTGTTATTGCAATTTTGAGCAAATGTATGTATGATTTGTTCCTCTCTGTTGTAAGTTATCTTATCCTGATAATGTGTTGAATAACTATTGTCTGTTTTTTCTATTTCTTTGAACGTAGTTATGATGGAAAATTAACTTGGAGAATGATAGAATAATGGCTCTGTTGTCCCAACCGGAACTTTTACTTGTCAACACAGACACGTTTATATATCAATTAAATTTTGTTGACATACGAATGTCTTTATATTGACATCTATAATATAGGCTGTTGACATAGTTAGCAGTTAGCAATTTAATATAGTTAGCAACCTAACATGACCCATCAAATGTTAATGCTCTAATAAAGAATACTCATTTTATTTCATAAATATTTGGTCTCTTGATACATCTATTACAAAGGATAAATCCTTTAGCTAGCATTTTATTTCATAAATATTTGGTCTCTTGATACATCTATTACAAAGGATAAATCCTTTAGCTAGTCACATTTTGTGGATCAAGTAAAACTTTCTTGTGCCACTACTAAATGAGTCTTTATGCCATCACCTGAGCAGCCTTGAGCATGAACCGAAGGCTTTAATTTTTGCTTCCACTGAATTTAGTATTTTGGGCCCATGATTTAATTTATTTGAGGAGGCTGAGAAACATTCTTTGATGGCCTAAACTTTTTATTTGGGCTTGTATTTTTAAGTTGTGGGCTTGGAATTAAATTAGTGTTGATCGTTTAATTAAATATAACCCATTGACTTAGTATGATATAGGACTGATATAGTTATTTTTTTTATAGGCCTGATATAGTTAGTCCCTTGATTAATTTTTTCCTAAAGTATTCAAATATTCCAATTTAATTAAAAGTCGTAAGTAATTAATCTATGAAATAATTACTCTATAAATTAAATGGGGTGTGTTATCTTGCTACTCATCCTTAAATTGTTAACTATAACCAAATGATAGGCTTTGGATCATTAAAGCAAGACACAAGATCATACAACCACGAATATCAGAATATCAATACAGTGTAAAAAATGTCGATTAGGGGTATTAATGTAAATAAACAATAAGGTAGTTATAACTAACTTTCAAAAAATATCTCAAAAATTTAAACGATTATAAGTATCTTAATTTAAATTTTTTTCACACAAAATATATCAAATTAAAGATAATTTTATAAGGATTCTAACGAGATCTTACATGCATATGTTCCGATGTCAAAATCTATTTTTTTTTTATTGTAAATTTTCAATTTTTCAACAAAAGCCTAATATGAATATAGATAACATAATATGTCAACATAGCATGTATACAATGTCAATATTTAATTGTGTTGACATATTTAATACATTGTATTGATATCTTTAATACACTATATTGATATTACGATTCAAACCCTTAAATGTGGTAGTTAATTTTATATTTTTAATATTAAAATATAAAAAATGAAATTACACATATCAAATTATAGACCATTAGATCTCTTAATTCCTATGATCCTAAATTAGTTATAGTTAGCAACTAAGGAGTGAGTTAGCAATTGATCACTCCCCATAAATTAAATCTCATAATCAGTTAAAGCGCAATAACTAAAGCTTGTCTAAGCGAGACAAAGTACAAAATGCATATGCCCAGAGCCAGAAGGATAGATACATATCATCCTATTTTAGAATTCGTCTTGACTCTTGAAGCAAAATAGATTGTTACACTTTTCTTCAAAAAGGGAGGTCACAAGAAAGGTGAACTCAAAGTGAAGATTGTTATACGATGTTCGAAAGCATACTAGGTGGACTTTTCTAGCCAACATATTGATGTAGATCAAAATCCAAAATATTTTCAAAAGGAAATATTTAGGTGAAGTTTCTAAGAGCATCTACAACGGTGCTTGAGTGGACGAGACGACACGTTCACGACGGGATGAGACCATGTTGAGTCGCCATTGTGGAGGCCTCGCCATGGGCGTCATGGAAAGCTTGTACAAATTGTAAAATTTTGTTCTCCAAATTAAATAAATGTGATCTTTCACTTTCTTTTGCAATTTTTGTATTTGTTTGTGAAATACTAAAAATTTAGATTTGTCGCATTGTAAAATATAGATATGGAGTAATAAATTAATAAATGAACATTTTGGTAGAGTGTCTATATTGATATACTCCCTCCGTTCGTGAATATGAGTTTCATTTCTTTCCGACACAGGTATTAAGAAATGTTAAAAAAGTGTAGAAAAATATTAAGTAGTATATGGTTCTCACTTGTATATATAGTTTTAATTGAAATGTGAGTGGTATGAATTAGTGGAATGTGAGGTCTATTACCATTTATAGTAAAAATGAACTGTGACTCCTATTTATGGATGAACGTAATGAAAAAACGGGACTCCTATTAGCGGATAAAGAGAGTATTTTTCTTCTTTCTTGATGATGATCGATTTGGTGTCCACTTGTTTTTTCGATTTGATTTCATGGAATTCCAGCTGAAAAACGTACGTGATAAGTTTGTTAATGTGCGATGGTACAGTTGGTATTGTTTGTCCATACTCAACAAAGTTTGTTACCTATTTACAAGGGGAAAGGTTGTCTATACTTTAGTTAAATGAAATAAGGTGTGTAAGTGGACTCTTTTTTGCATGAGGAATCAATACATGCTTGATTGAAACAACAGATCGAAAATTGGGTGACGTAGGTATATACTAGTACTATATGTGGACCCTAAATAATAAAAAATAATAAATGACCTTTTAAAGTATAAGCTTTACAACCTTTTCCTCTCTACTCACACAAAAGAGGTAAATCAATTGAGGCAACTTAAACGTATGAATAATAACTGTTTTTAACAGTTTAAAAAAAAAAAAAAAAAAAAACTTAAACGTATGAATATGTTGATGGGATTCGATACAAGATTATTAGCATTAACTATACTCACTCCATCAGACATGACGCATAAATCATGGTACTTGATATATGCAACAAATTCAGCGTTATAGAAATATTGATAAGATATGAATTTGAGACATTTCTCGAGTCTGTAGATGAATATCTTCAAGTTAGTGACATTTGATTGATAAAATTGTAGTGAATGTATGTTGATTCACCAAAACAGGTGTGGTGCACTGTTAAGGGTGTAATCCCTCAACGTTATTTCCGCGAACACAATCAAGAAACGAGCGACGTCAAGGTCGAGCGCCCAACGCTTGGGTCGGCGACGAAGACGGCGAAAAGGACGGCTGAGCGCGAGGATTCCCTCGTCGGCAGCCTGAAGGTATTGTTTCTTGTTGTAAAAGCAATTGAGCCAATGTATAATAATTTCATAGATGATCGAATGATTACATGAAGGCTCTATTTATACTACTAAACCCTAACTTACCAAACAAGAAAATAATATATTGAAAGATATTCAAATCCCTAATATATCTAACTAGATGAAGGCTCGTATCAACTCCCCCACGGTTAAAATCCACCTTGTCCTCAAGGTGGGAACCACGAGCCACGGACAAGAGTTGAAAGAAAAAGCTTGGCGAGGCGTCTCCTCCTGGATCAAACACATACCGAACAACTGATCTTCTCCCTTCCTCACCTCCACCAAAAATCAACAAAAGCGAACGAATATGGTCGTCAAAAGGTGGGCGTCTCCATTGGGACACTTCTGCATCCGAAACGTGTAAATATAGTTGGAGAAGTCCCAAGTTTTCATAGCAATTAAATTCCCTATCCTTGGCTCTACCGCTTGTGATCTTCTTCTGTCTAAAGAAAGAATAGGCGGCTCCTAACGTGCCACACACTTCTGCCACATACACCAAATTTTTCCTAATATCTTCTTGCACCACAGGATTCCAAATTCTCAAGAATGCAACAGCAGGCAGTGGCGTTGGTGTTATATCGTCCAAGGATGAAACTCGGGGGCTTTCGGGGCTCGCATCTTGATCCTCCTCTACTCCGTACTTATCACAACGCAAGGCAATCGACTGATTCGTTACGCCAGCCACATCTAAATTAGATGCACCATGATCACCCACTGCGTCCACCTCTATTTCTAATCTGGAGGCCATGAAAAATGAACTTCCCGGATTGTCACTATGCTCCTCCACCATCTCATTCTTAAAAGAATAATTGAAATCTTTAGCATTATCAAATGAATGTTCCATATGAGCTTCCAAACGTGGTAAATCACTCATTTCTTCTTCTTGTTCCCTCATCTCATTCGTAAACGAAGCGTACCTCGACGAATGTGTATGTGCGAACTCGTTTTCACTAACTAGTGAATCTGTCCCACTCCGGCTCCGAAGCGAACAAGCCTCGCGAATAGCTTTCATCTCAGGAGCCGAACCCGTCTTCGAGCACCGGTCGACCTTCCGCAGAGAACTATTATGAGAGAAAGATGACATCATCTCGCAATATAGATCTTCACTTTCATCCCTACCATATGATATAGATCTCGAAAGAAAAGCTTCATCTTTTCTCATTGAGCTTGGGACAGGCAGTGCTGCTGAATATAGATGACGCGGCGGATACCAGCATGGTGGTGGCGGTGGCCAGCCAGTTGAGGGCTGCTGGTCGAGCCATGAGTAGTGGTCCGTGGTGGAACATCGGCGCTGCACATAAGAGTTCCGACTAAAATAGGACCGTGGTATTCTCGGGCAATCTGGCGGATAGCTCCACGCACGGTCTTGGCCCCTATCGAGTTCATGTTGGTAGCGTTCCTCCGGTCTATCCCAACTCGAACGCGGTCGATGGCCCGGTCGATAACTATAGGGGTCAATTGCTACACCCTGAGGCGCGAAGCTGCCCTCTCGCCTATGCGTGTCGCGAGCAGCGCCCCTACGTCGGGGGACATCCCCATCCCGGTCACGCCGACTGTGGTTGAAAAATCAGGGGACATCCTCGTCGGCATCCCAAACATCACCTTGCGAACGATATCCCTCCACATTCGCCTCGTCCCAAAAATAAGGCGGGTCTGGATCGAGAGCGCGCGGTGTCTCCAGTTTATCAAAGTGCCTCTCCGTCGAATTCAACCGGAATTCCAATCGGTCGAAACGTGCCATGATCAAATTCCAGTCTTGGGGCGAAAGATCGCCCGCCCCTGCAGCGGCGCGCTGTGCTTTGCTGCCCTTCGGTGTATCGCGATGGGGCAGCCGTGGGTTGCTCTTGCTGCGTCGGCCGCCCGCCGGAAAACGCCGCGATGTGTCACCAATCAACACTTAAGTGTTGCCGTCCATGGAGAGTTCTTGAACCCTCCGTCCAACTCCGGGGTTCGTTCGAGGAGGCATGAGATCAAGATGAAAAAAGAAGGGTATGTACAATAGGAATTTTTGTGCTGCTGTTCGATGGTTTTTTTTTTCTTTTTTTTGTTGAAGAGTTGTTGAAGAAGGGATATGGATGAACGTAATGAACAAGAAAACAAAGATATAGAAAAAGATATGCTAAATCCCTATAATATCTAAACTAAATAATAATAATAGCTAAATCCCTATAGTGGTTCGTATCAACTCCCCCACGGTTAAAATCCACCTTGTCCTCAAGGTGGGAACCACGAAGCAAAAAGGAGAGTTGAAAGCAGAAGCTTCGGCGATTTATCTCCTCCGGGATCATATGTAAATATGCACGGTCGCTGTATTCGAGCCAATGCAGATCCATTTCGTATCCCACCCTTTATCTCGAACTCCCATTGTGTTGGATCAAGAAGATCACCACTCTTGTCATCAAACACCGAATCAAATGTAAATTTCCTTTCATCAACAGCCAGTGAATCTTTGGAAAGTTTTCTCAACATCGCACCTTCATTTTCACGCCAAGAATTCCAAACATCATTTTTGGATGGCCCTCGAACAACATTGGATGAGTCGACGATATTCTTCCCTTCGTCAGTAGAATCGTCCCCCTCATCTTTGTCTAACGATTCCTCTTCCTCCTTTTTCCTTACTCGTTTCTCACTAGGCAATCTAATGGCAACGTTTGATACAAATCCTATATCCGGACTGACAGCAACACGATCCCCGGTCTTATTTGTTGCTGTCTCTAATATGGAGTCCTTGAAATCACCAAGCTCCTCTTCTTCACCAATCTTCTCATCATATGCCCCGACAAGCACTTGCAGCGGTGTATTGTCGGTCTTGACGATCTCTTCCATGGCCTCGTCGTTTGGAACATCAAGATTATCGCCCCCATTGTTAGCGGCATTGTTGGGAACATCCTCAACTAGATTATTGTCATCAATATTCTCCTCAAAAAATGCATTCACGCGGGCGAGAAGAGCGGCTTGCTCCATTCTATAAATCCGTAATTTCTCGTTGTAATCGTCTAAGGCCGCTTGTTGGACAGGCGTGAGTGATCGAACCATGAGTTCGGGATTATTGGGGAGACCACGCTGTTGCCTCGAATCCCTAAACTGTCTGGACTTTTGAGGCAGGTTCACAGAGCCAAATCGGGTCCGGGCAGCTGCAGGCAGCATCGTTGTGTGGTGACTCGAAGATTGGTCGAACTGCTGTGGCTCTCCAGACGGGTGGTAGCTGCGGCGGGGTTGGTTCGGCTGTTGCCAATCCAGGGGGTCGGTAGGTTGATTGGGTGGTGGCTGGTAGGATGGCAGATGGTGGCGCCGAGGCTGGCGGCTCACGTACGGGCTTCTATCAGGCTGATAGGGATGTGACTTGTCCGGTTCCAAACAGGATGGTTGTTCCTCGCAGGTAGAACGACGCACGGGCAGTAGTGGACAACGGCGATTGGTTCGATGTCTGGGCGGATCCCAGCAACTAGGTGGACGCCCTATCCTTGGCTCTACCGCTTGTGATCTTCTTCTGTCTAAAGAAAGAATAGGCGGCTCCTAACGTGCCACACACTTCTGCCACATACACCAAATTTTTCCTAATATCTTCTTGCACCACAGGATTCCAAATTCTCAAGAATGCAACAGCAGGCAGTGGCGTTGGTGTTATATCGTCCAAGGATGAAACTCGGGGGCTTTCGGGGCTCGCATCTTGATCCTCCTCTACTCCGTACTTATCACAACGCAAGGCAATCGACTGATTCGTTACGCCAGCCACATCTAAATTAGATGCACCATGATCACCCACTGCGTCCACCTCTATTTCTAATCTGGAGGCCATGAAAAATGAACTTCCCGGATTGTCACTATGCTCCTCCACCATCTCATTCTTAAAAGAATAATTGAAATCTTTAGCATTATCAAATGAATGTTCCATATGAGCTTCCAAACGTGGTAAATCACTCATTTCTTCTTCTTGTTCCCTCATCTCATTCGTAAACGAAGCGTACCTCGACGAATGTGTATGTGCGAACTCGTTTTCACTAACTAGTGAATCTGTCCCACTCCGGCTCCGAAGCGAACAAGCCTCGCGAATAGCTTTCATCTCAGGAGCCGAACCCGTCTTCGAGCACCGGTCGACCTTCCGCAGAGAACTATTATGAGAGAAAGATGACATCATCTCGCAATATAGATCTTCACTTTCATCCCTACCATATGATATAGATCTCGAAAGAAAAGCTTCATCTTTTCTCATTGAGCTTGGGACAGGCAGTGCTGCTGAATATAGATGACGCGGCGGATACCAGCATGGTGGTGGCGGTGGCCAGCCAGTTGAGGGCTGCTGGTCGAGCCATGAGTAGTGGTCCGTGGTGGAACATCGGCGCTGCACATAAGAGTTCCGACTAAAATAGGACCGTGGTATTCTCGGGCAATCTGGCGGATAGCTCCACGCACGGTCTTGGCCCCTATCGAGTTCATGTTGGTAGCGTTCCTCCGGTCTATCCCAACTCGAACGCGGTCGATGGCCCGGTCGATAACTATAGGGGTCAATTGCTACACCCTGAGGCGCGAAGCTGCCCTCTCGCCTATGCGTGTCGCGAGCAGCGCCCCTACGTCGGGGGACATCCCCATCCCGGTCACGCCGACTGTGGTTGAAAAATCAGGGGACATCCTCGTCGGCATCCCAAACATCACCTTGCGAACGATATCCCTCCACATTCGCCTCGTCCCAAAAATAAGGCGGGTCTGGATCGAGAGCGCGCGGTGTCTCCAGTTTATCAAAGTGCCTCTCCGTCGAATTCAACCGGAATTCCAATCGGTCGAAACGTGCCATGATCAAATTCCAGTCTTGGGGCGAAAGATCGCCCGCCCCTGCAGCGGCGCGCTGTGCTTTGCTGCCCTTCGGTGTATCGCGATGGGGCAGCCGTGGGTTGCTCTCGCTGCGTCGGCCGCCCGCAGGAAAACGCCGCGATGTGTCACCAATCAACACTTGAGTGTTGCCGTCCATGGAGAGTTCTTGAACCCTCCGTCCAACTCCGGGGTTCGTTCGAGGAGGCATGAGATCAAGATGAAAAAAGAAGGGTATGTACAATAGGAATTTTTGTGCTGCTGTTCGATGGTTTTTTTTTTCTTTTTTTTGTTGAAGAGTTGTTGAAGAAGGGATATGGATGAACGTAATGAACAAGAAAACAAAGATATAGAAAAAGATATGCTAAATCCCTATAATATCTAAACTAAATAATAATAATAGCTAAATCCCTATAGTGGTTCGTATCAACTCCCCCACGGTTAAAATCCACCTTGTCCTCAAGGTGGGAACCACGAAGCAAAAAGGAGAGTTTAAAGCAGAAGCTTCGGCGATTTATCTCCTCCGGGATCATATGTAAATATGCACGGTCGCTGTATTCGAGCCAATGCAGATCCATTTCGTACCCCACCCTTTATCTCGAACTCCCATTGTGTTGGATCAAGAAGATCACCACTCTTGTCATCAAACACCGAATCAAATGTAAATTTCCTTTCATCAACAGCCAGTGAATCTTTGGAAAGTTTTCTCAACATCGCACCTTCATTTTCACGCCAAGAATTCCAAACATCATTTTTGGATGGCCCTCGAACAACATTGGATGAGTCGACGATATTCTTCCCTTCGTCAGTAGAATCGTCCCCCTCATCTTTGTCTAACGATTCCTCTTCCTCCTTTTTCCTTACTCGTTTCTCACTAGGCAATCTAATGGCAACGTTTGATACAAATCCTATATCCGGACTGACAGCAACACGATCCCCGGTCTTATTTGTTGCTGTCTCTAATATGGAGTCCTTGAAATCACCAAGCTCCTCTTCTTCACCAATCTTCTCATCATATGCCCCGACAAGCACTTGCAGCGGTGTATTGTCGGTCTTGACGATCTCTTCCATGGCCTCGTCGTTTGGAACATCAAGATTATCGCCCCCATTGTTAGCGGCATTGTTGGGAACATCCTCAACTAGATTATTGTCATCAATATTCTCCTCAAAAAATGCATTCACGCGGGCGAGAAGAGCGGCTTGCTCCATTCTATAAATCCGTAATTTCTCGTTGTAATCGTCTAAGGCCGCTTGTTGGACAGGCGTGAGTGATCGAACCATGAGTTCGGGATTATTGGGGAGACCACGCTGTTGCCTCGAATCCCTAAACTGTCTGGACTTTTGAGGCAGGTTCACAGAGCCAAATCGGGTCCGGGCAGCTGCAGGCAGCATCGTTGTGTGGTGACTCGAAGATTGGTCGAACTGCTGTGGCTCTCCAGACGGGTGGTAGCTGCGGCGGGGTTGGTTCGGCTGTTGCCAATCCAGGGGGTCGGTAGGTTGATTGGGTGGTGGCTGGTAGGATGGCAGATGGTGGCGCCGAGGCTGGCGGCTCACGTACGGGCTTCTATCAGGCTGATAGGGATGTGACTTGTCCGGTTCCAAACAGGATGGTTGTTCCTCGCAGGTAGAACGACGCACGGGCAGTAGTGGACAACGGCGATTGGTTCGATGTCTGGGCGGATCCCAGCAACTAGGTGGACGCGGCGGTGGTTGATCATAATCCGAGTACCCCTGCGATGTCCGGTGAGGCGGTGGTTCCCAACAAGAGGGTTGTCGCGTCGGTGGAGGGTCATAGGGATCGAAATCCTGGAGTGATCGGTTACCGGGAGGATCCCAACAGGTAGGGTGGCGGATTTGGACCGACTCCATTTGGTGAGGCGGTTGCGTATCCCGGTGGTATTTTGCACGGCGCCCAACTTCGGTGTAGCTGCGTGACATATGGCGGTGGTCGGTGTATGCGTATGACATGTTGATGGATTGAGGCGGGGCTGTGGTGGATGATATCGTCCGACTTCAAAGCAGTTGTCCGGCGGACAGGCGGGACACGACAACCAAAGCAGTTGCTGTGCGCGGAATGGTTTCCGTTGGGCAGCGGTGTAGCTTCGGTTCAAGGTGGTGGGAGGGTCAGCTCTCAATGAAAGCACCAGTTGTTAAGGGTGTAATCCCTCAACGTTATTTCCGCGAACACAATCAAGAAACGAGCGACGTCAAGGTCGAGCGCCCAACGCTTGGGTCGGCGACGAAGACGGCGAAAAGGACGGCTGAGCGCGAGGATTCCCTCGTCGGCAGCCTGAAGGTATTGTTTCTTGTTGTAAAAGCAATTGAGCCAATGTATAATAATTTCATAGATGATCGAATGATTACATGAAGGCTCTATTTATACTACTAAACCCTAACTTATCAAACAAGAAAATAATATATTGAAAGATATTCAAATCCCTAATATATCTAACTAGATGAAGGCTCGTATCATGCACCGTGCACTGATGCATATATTCTTGTTGTGCATCGACATATGCACGAAATACTTTTAATATTAATAGAAATAGACGCGAGATAGCATATGCGGTGAATAAAGGTTCGAGACAAACGGTCAAAGGCAAACCACAAAAACCAATAATAGAAAAACATATCATCCCAACCAAACAGCAAAAAAAGTAAATCAACACTAAAAACCTAATTTGCTGAAGAAACCGTACCACAGAAAAATGACCTTCGAGGCATCTGAAAACACGTGCAAAGGACATAATGCATTGTTGGGAACCGGTGACACAAACCTAGTATCCATCTTTACTCCAATATCTGGTATATATCGTTCACCTGATCGGTCGACAGTTCCATTCTCCTTTTTGGTTATTCCAACTAAGATAACCCATTATCAAAAATGGAATCACCTTTATCTCTTACTTTACTCTGTCCACTTAACACACAAAATAAAGTTGCATAAAATTCTGTGCTGCCCAAGGAATGGATCATCTTCCTTGGGACGGAAGGAGTATATTACTACCTCCGTCCCTTAAAAATAGAAACTATTTTCATTTTGGGTCATCCTTAAACAAACTTTTTAAACTTTCTGTTTTAGGACATGGACCCACAATTCACTACTACTACTACTACTACTTTCACTACCTCTTCTCTTACTTCACTCATTTTTCTTTATCTTTCTTCTTTTATCAATTCTTCACTCTTATTTTACCAATTATGTATTAAAATCCGTGCTGTTTCAAAAGATTCTATTTTTTAAGGAGGGAGATAGTAGTAAAAATGGAGACAAATAATAAAGAACCAATCAAAATAGAAAATTGGAGTATTAACTAAATGTGACATGTTACAGGATAGTGATTTAACAATAAACACTGTGTAAAGTCAATATTAAAGCTTGAACAAGATAAAAATTAAAAAAAAAAAATTAAAGCTCAAATTTGAATGAAAGAGAGTGCCATCTAAACCGCACAAGCATCATTGGAGACTGGAGAGACACGTAAAACGCAAAACATTGTTGTTTCATTGATCACACATCTCTCACTGTCCACACACACACATGGACACATAGAAATAGTAGTAATATTGAGCTTAAACATGGCCAAATATGTTGGTCAATTTGCATCTCTACTCCCCTTCCAATTCCTACTAATGATTGTTGCAGATTCAGCAGCAGACTCATTCCTCTACGGCTGGTGCTCCCATATCAATTACACCCCAAACTCACCCTACGAATCCAACCTAAACTCCCTCATCACATCCCACGTCAACTCAGCCACATACTCCTCCTACAACAAGTCCACCATCACGGGCTCCAGCCCGGACGACGTCGTCTACGGCCTCTACCAGTGCCGTTCCGACCTCTCCATGGCCGACTGCGCCACCTGCGTCGCCCGGGCCGTCACCCGCCTCGGCCCCATGTGCCCCCTGGCCTGCGGGGGCTCGGTGCAGCTCGAGGGCTTCTTCGTCAAGTACGACAACGCTTCCCTCATTGGGGCCGAGGACAAATCGGCCGCGATGAAGAAGTGCGGCCCGTCTGACGGCGATGACGTGGATCAGATTGGCCGCCGAGACGCCGTGCTGGCGGCGATGAGTGGTGGGTCCGGGGGGCCGTATCGGGTCGGAGGCGCCGAGGGTGTGAGTGGCGTGGCGCAGTGCGTTGGCGAACTGATTGCGGCGCAGTGTCAGGACTGCGCGGCGGAGGCGATACGGCGCTGTGTTTGGTGATATGTTCTTGGCTAAGTGTTATGCGAGGTACACCACTAGTGGGGCCCAAAATTATGCAAGATCCAACCATGGTACGTAGGAAACTTTATTTTACGTATTTTGTTTCTTACTCCCTCCGTCTCACAACTTAAAGATGTCACACTGGTTAGATTCAATCGATACTCTACACATAAAATGATGCACTATGTCCGTATAGCATTTTACGTTTGCCAAATCATACATAATTTCTCTCATGTTAAACAAGGGAAGATTTGAGAAGAGTCAACCACGATAGTCCGGAGATAGTTCGGCATAATTAGAGGAATAAATTGATAGCATTAAAAGTAGATTGATACCATTGATAGTATTCCATATATGTGCCTCGTGTAATACCTATAAAAGGGGACAACTTGTGTAGAATTATATCATCAAAGAATATACAATAAACTCTTTGATTCTCCTCTATTTTTCCTAGCCATGTCTGATATACCTTTGAAGATGGTATCAGAGCAGGGGTGAGACTCAGAGTAGTCTCATCACTGTCTCGGACCAATCCCGAACCCCTTAACTAAAATCCGGCAGATCCTGCCAAAACCATAAACCATGTCAGAAAACAATGAACAACCAAAACCAACGGAAACAGAGCAATTTGCTCGAATGTTTGCCGAATTCATGCGCACAAGTATTGCGCATAGCCAGAGAGAAATAATCACCATAGATACCTCACCAAAACCAAAAACTGAACCTCACAGAATTGACTCTTCACCGTTAGTTAACGGCGAAAACTACTCCACATGGGCTGACGTCATGAAGGCAGCAATTAGCGGAAGGGGATTGATATCTCACCTCACGGGAGTCCCAATCCCTCCCGCAAGGACCGACTATGCCTTCGAGAGATGGCAGCAGGCGGACCACGGCGTTTTTATGTGTTTGATTGGAAGGACTGGGTGGGAAAGAGAGTCCGTAATTGAGTAGATCAAGTTATATGGAAGATAACCGAACCGAATGGATCAGTTAGCAAATTGTCGTTGCCACTTGATCAAGGCGATCTCGCTCTCGCACGTCCCGCCAAAGTAATTTATAACTCCCAATTTTACACTACTTTAACAGTAAAGCGGCAAGTTCGGGGTCGATCCCACAGAGAAGCTAGTTAGCGTGTGTGAGTAGTGAACAGGGTTTGGCTGCTGCCACGCTTTAATTTTGGGAGTTTTAACTACTGGTTTTACCTTAGACAAAAAAGTAACTAACTACTTGATCAAGGGAATTTTAACTACTGGGTCAAGTGAATTTCAGTCTGGAATTAAAAACTAACTATCTAAGCATGCTGCGAAAAAACGAAAACACTTTGCCATTCATCACGATTAAACACTTGGTCAAGTACTCGAAAGCGAAACTGAAAACGGAACAGTGAACACGATGACGAAAACAAAAAAACTTTGATTATTACTAAAAACTCAGAACAGTACAACGAACATTCGAAGTGCAGAAAGATTGAAACTTTAACTACAGAACAACTTGAAATTAAACTAAGCTAACACTTCGGAAAATACAAAAGCAAGTAAAACCGAGGAGATCCTCGGCGGGAAACTTGAGATAACGCCGACAGATATCGAGTATTCTGCAGCGCTCCCTTCGGTCGCCCTTTTCTCTAACTAAGCATTTCTTTATCTAAGCTATCTAGAGAACTGAACTAAACTAGAGAACTAAACTAAACTAAAGACGGAAAGTAAAGGATCGGATCGCCTTCTTGTGGTGGCACGTCCTCTATTTATAGGCTCGGCACGACCTCCAGCTGGATAACGATCTTGGCAGGGAATATTCGCTCATGCTGAGAGTGAGCGACTCATTGATTGCTACGTGCTTTCCTTCTAGAATGACGACACTTTTCAGTAACAGATTCATGACTCAGCTCTGTCCTTGCGTCTCATATATCAGCACGTGTCCCCTTCTAGAACGTTGTCCTTGATAACAGAATGATGCGCACCATCCAGCTCATAGCCTCATGTGTCCTTCTTCTGGAAGCCAGTGGTCCCCTCCTTGACTACTTGATTACTCCCCTTGATCAACTTCCTCGATTTCTGGCCTTGTTTTGCCTATTGTACTGGCTTGATCAGTTTGGCCTTGTTGCCTTGGTCAAGCGGCATTCCTGCACATTTAACACTTGCTTTGCGCGATAAACCGATCCAGTAGCATACATTTTACCCATAAACCGATGCATGAAATAGGCCTTATCAAACTGCTCACACTTAAAACATACTTGTCCTCAAGTATAAAGAAAAAGAAAAGAAAAGATAAGACAAATTTCAGGCATGGTTTGCTCATGTCAAGAAAGTAAAAGAAGACGAAAAGGAAAACAAGACTTGAAACAAAAACACATATTCACATAGATGCATTAGACTGAATAAATTTCCAACAATCATACCCGAGGTCGATGTCTATCCATTTGCCAGCAACTTATGTTTCTTCCTTTTTGCTTTTACTTGATCAAGGTGTCAGTTTGTCAAGATTGCTCAATTTTAAACCACTGTTGGATTCACTCAGTCACTCATTTCTCACCAGGGATGTTAGGACTGTGCACTCGGTATTGCCACAAATTTAATACCTCGAATCGGATTGTACAAGATAGTTCCTTAAAGTCTTTATTCCGGGTGTAATGGGGCTTAAGGGTAGTGGTGTATCAGGGTAGGGTCCTAGGGGTCTAAGTTTAAAAATATAAACTGTAAAAAGAAAAACACATGAGTCAAGAGACCAGAGATTTGAACTATTTATTTTTGCCACTAGATATCTTACTCGCTCAAGTGGTGACTTTTAGCCTTTTTGGCTTATTTTCTAACTTTCGACTACCGGGTCAGGTTACAACTTTTTCCTGCCCTCTTTTTCTCAACTTTTCTCGATTTTTTTTACTTGATTTTTGACATGATCAACCTGATTGACTAACTCGCTCAACCCGGATACTTTTTTTTTTTTGCTTTCTATCGTACTACCCCTTACTTTGAAAAGACTCATCTCTTGGCTCCTTTTCCTCACGTGTTTGTAAAAGAAAAAGTGTATGGATGTGGGTTCTGGTTTCGAAAGAAAGGGTATAAGTGTATGGGCTCAACTTGGTTAACTAAGGGGTGCCTTGCTTGACTAGGCGGGTTCGTGGAGCGAAAGAAGAAAAGACTCAAATTGGTTAAGTCCTAATGCCTTTAGTCCTTACTACTTGTGCAATTTTCATCTAAATATTAAAAATTCACATATAGAGGGGCTTCACAGTAAGTTTAAAAATTGAGCATTTCCATCATACTTGCGTCGTTCAAACTGATCAAGTTTTTGCAATCAAGTTTCTACATGTAAACATACTGATTCCTTTCTCTAACTCTTCCCAAAGTAATCAAGTCTTTGATTTATCCAATTTCATGCATACTACCTATTTATTATTAACTTAAATTTTGTATTTTCAAAATTTTGACATGTATGATTTTACTGGAACTAACCCTCCCCCTCCCACTGCATATGAACTCGTCCTCGAGGGACTGGATGCAGTGGAAAAAGGGCAACAGCACAACAGAAACCAAGGAAAACTTCTCACACTTAGACCAGACACTGGGCTAAGTGTGAGGCAGTGCCAACAATCAAAACATACCAATAAACACAGAAAAACAATAACCAAAACAGATATAGGCAGGCAAACAAAACATAGCAAAACGAACATGCATAACTTCTCACACTTAGACCCAACACAGGTCTAGGTGTGAGGTGGAGCAGAATATCAGTTATACATACCAAGAACAAATAAAACTAAAATTGTTTTTAAACTGAAATGAGTAGAGATCGGGGGGGGGTTGTACTTAATGCTTCCTGGGGGTTGACCGGGGGATGCTGAGGGTGGCCTGGAGGATGATGGGCGCCGAGACTGAGGAGAGCTTGTAGAGGGAGGTGGTGGTTGCCTGGCAGGGGTCTGGTCATGGGTGGTTCCCAACAACCTGGCCAGCAGGACCAGTTGAGTATTTGAATTCTCCACCAGCTGCATCAACGTCTGCTCCACTCGGAGCATCCATGCGTCGTCAGCACTTGCAGCCTCCTCTCGCTCCATCCTCGGAATGGGCCCCCAATGTGTATCCTCCTCTTCTCCTCAGGACGTCATTTCATTGCGACAGTTGGCGCCGTCTGACACCTCTTCAATGACTGCATGCGTCCTATCATCTCCTGCCCTGATCAATTCAATCTATAACCACAAATTAAACTCAAATTACACTGATCAAGTGGACAAGTAATTCTGGATGAAAACTCAAATAGTTCCACCTGATCAGTTCCTTCCTCATTCCCATCTTTTAATTAACTAGGATTTAAAAAACTAACAAATGAAAAACTATTTACACTAACTACTAAGGACTTGACCGGGTTCCCCTAGGACGTCACTTGATCAATTTAATAGATTAAGAAATTGCCGCTTGATCAAGCAGACTACCCATGAGTACCCGATCACTCCTTTTCCCCACTTACTGGCGAGAGTTAGGCATGAGTAGTGGAATGTTGTCCACCACAAATGCCTCCATTCCATCCCTTCTGGGCAACTCGTTCATCACCAAGTAGTTGGCCATGTCTGCTAACCATGGCTCTTTCCTCGCGTGTTGTCTCCTGCTTCCTTGATTGGCTTGATCAACCCGCTCTGCTTGGTTGATCCACTGTAGTTTAGGTGTTGACTTGATCAGATATAGATGCTCCTCAGGGAAAGCGTCTAGAATGACTTCACCGTTATCTTCTTGCAAAATTCGGCTTAAGTGATCCGCCACTCTGTTCTCGCATCCCTTCTTGTCGACTGCCTCCCAGTCGAATTCTTGTAAAAGGAGGACCCATCTAATCAGTCGCGGCTTCGATTCCTTCTTAGCCAACAGGTACTTGATCGCAGCATGGTCAGTATAGACTATCACTTTGGACCCAAGCAGATACGGCCTGAACTTCTCAAATGCGAATACTACCGATAGCATCTCCTTCTCGGTCACGTCATAGTTCATCTGTGCCTGATTCAACGTCTTTGACGCGTAGAAGATGATATAACTTTTTAATTCAATCTTTTGACCCAATACTGCCCCCACAACATAATCGCTAGCATCGCACATCACCTCAAAGGGGTGACTCCAATCGGGGGCGCGTATTATCAGAGAGCTTATCAACCGGTCCTTCAGAAATTGGAACGCATCTTTGCAGGCATCAGAGAATTCGAATTCCACGTCATTCTGGAGATGCCTCGTCAAGGGCTGGGCTATCTTCGCGAAATCTTTGATAAATCTTCTATAAAACCCAGCGTGGCCCAAAAAGGCTCTGATCTCCTTCTGGTTGGTGGGATACGGCAGTTTTGCAATTACCGCTACCTTTGCTGGGACGACCTCTATTTTCCCGCTCGACACTACATGGCCCAGGGCTATTTATTCAGTAACAATAAAATGGCATTTTTCAAAGTTCAGCACCAAGTCCTTCTGTCGGCATTTTTCCAGCACCCTGTTTAGGCTATGCAGCCCTTGATCGAAATAGTCCCCATAGACAGTAAAGTCATCTATGAAGATCTCAATGCAGTCTTCCAACAGGTCCGAGAAGATGCTCATCATGCATCTCTGGAAAGTGCCCGGAGCGTTACAGAGGCCGAAGGGCATCCTCCGATAGGCGTAAGTGCCAAAGGGGCAGGTGAATGTTGTTTTCTCTTGGTCATCTGGATTCACAGCGATCTGGAAATAGCTACTATAACCATCCAAGAAGCTGAAATACTGCTTCCCTGCCAACTTCTCTAGCATTTGATCAATGAACGATAGAGGGAAGTGATCCTTCTTGGTAGCTTGGTTCAGCTTCCTGTAATCTATGCACATTCTCCACCCCATAACTGCCCTAGTCGGAATCAATTCATTCTTTTCATTTTTCACGACTTGGATTCCTCCTTTCTTCGGCACCATGTGCACTGGACATACCCAGTTACTGTCCGGGATGGAGTAGATAATCCCAATCGAGACCAACTTGACAATTTCTTTGAGCACCTCTTCCCTCATGTTGGGGTTGAGTTTTCGTTGTTGGTCGCAGTGTGGCTTGGCTCCTTCCTCCAGTCGGATGTGGTGCATACACAAGTCTGGGCTGATGCCCACCAAGTCTGTCAGTTTGCAACCGATATCTTTCTGATTTCTTTTCAACACTTCCAGCAATCTGTCTTCTTGCCCCTGGGTCAACTGGCTGTTGATGATAACGGCACTGTTTCTTCCTCCCCCAGGTAGGCGTACTTTAAGATGTGTTGGAAGGGGCTTCAACTCCTTCGCGGGCTTTGGTTCTTCAGTGGACAGAGGATTTTCTGCCGCTTCTCTTTCCAGTGGCTTGCCTTGATCAAGCCGCTTTCGCTGGGCTAGATACTTGAGCTGTCCCACTTGACCCAGCTGACCTAGGGCGCTCGCAAAAATCCATTATCGCTTTCGCGATGGCCTGGTCGTCCATCTCTCCGACCTTCATGGTCTCAAGCCACTCTTCTACTTCTTTTTCGACTTCTTCATCTGCAGCAGAGTCAGTGAACTGCCTCTTTAAGAATTCCTCCTCCAGAAATTCCTGTACTAATGGCTCAGTCACATCTACGGAGTACACGTTCTCGCCGTCAGCTGGCCTCTTCATGGCTTCATCAATGTTGAACGTGTACTGCTCTCCTTTGAAGTCCAGGCTGATCGTCCCATTACGGACGTCTATGATAGTGCTGGCCGTGGACAGGAACGGCCGTCCCAGTAGGACTTCACTCGACTCCCTTGCTGCGGGCTCCGTCATCTTGATAACGAAAAAATCAGCTGGGTACGTAAAGTTATTCACTTTTACAATAACGTTCTCTAGAATTCCTTTTGGGTGAATACACGATCTGTCGGCCAACTGTATCATTATGTCTGTGTCGACGAGCTTGGCCGCTCCCAGCTTCCGATAGATGAAATATGGCAAAACGTTGATCGATGCCCCCAAGTCGCACACGGCGTGATCTACTTGTGTATCCCCAATGGCAATGGGAAGCATGAACATTCCAGGGTCAGTTTTCTTGGAGGGGAGGTCGCTTCTCTGGATCACGGCAGAGACGTTCACATCTGTAATTAGTCTCCCTTCCTCGTTGACTTTTCCCGCCAAGTAGTCTTTGATGAATTTACTAATCAGGGGCATTTTTAACGCCGTCAAGAGCGGCACCTTCACCTCCACGTCCTTGAACGTACTCGCCACGTCGATCGTGGCATCCCTCTTCCTTGTCACCATTCCTCGGTACGGATATGGCTTAACTTTCTCAACTTCCTCTTTCTGACCTTCTTCTGAGGCTTCACTTCCCACCTTTTCCTTGCCTTTTTTCTTTCGCTTGATCCACTATACTGGATTCTCCTTCTTTTTCACGGCTTGGTCCAGAATTAGTTGCTGGAGACATCGCAGGATAACTGGGGCCTTGGTAAACTTTCCCCTACATCAGGGACACTTCGCTAATTCTCACGACCAGGTGGCTACACAGTGGCCGGAATTTTTCCTTCATTTCCCCTCAGCTCGCCCAGTGACATTGCAACTTGAGAGAGTTGCTTTGTCAGCATCTCCAACGCAGCCCGCTGCTCCTTCTGAGCCTCCTGGATTTCCCGCATCGCATCATTTAGATGGTGCGGTACTAACATATCTCCTTGACCATCGTTGGGGTGGCGGTTGTATCTTTGATTCGGCGGTCCCCCACCGTGGTTGGGCTGCGGGTATTCAGATTGCCCGCAATGTTCTTGCTGGTATTGCGACTGGATGTGTTGTTGATTCCCTGGGTGCTGATTTCCCCTTTGGTGTGGTGGAACGTAGCTGACCATCTGGTTATTCGGCTGCGTTCCCTGGTTGCTTGACTGGGGGCCTTGCTGTCTGTACCCCCAATTTGCCTCTGGTTGTCTGCTTGACCAGTTGGGTTGTCCTCCACTGGACCAGTTCCCTTGAGGTCCACTTGACCAGTTGCCTTGAGGTACCCCCTGTATTCTGTTCCCTCCAGTCTTCGATCTATCCTGGATCCGAGCAGGCCAGTTGGGCTGCCCTTCAGAGGGTTGTACTTGCTGGGTAGATGATTGGGGAGGTTGGCCTTGATTCTGATCAGTCCACCTGAAGTTGGGGTGGTCTCTCCATGGGGCGTCTCTTTGTTTTCCCTGGATCTAGTTGCCAATTGCGTTCTAGTGGCCAACGGCATTCACCTGGGGCTGCGGCTCTATCTCAGGGGGAAATTCGCAGTAATAATAGTGATGTTCTTCTGGCGGTGGCGGTGGCGGCACATACTGCTTCTCCTTCGGGGCAGGTGGTGGAGGCGTCCTGGTTTTCTCTGCTGCTTCCAGCAGCTTCTTCTCCATTTGCTCGAATCGAGCCTCCAACTTTTCATCATTGCGCGCCTCTGCTGCGTGCACTGCCCATCTCCTATACTGGCCTCGGGATGTCTCATACGACCATTTGGCCTCGATCAGCCTCTCCAGTATACTTTTGGCTTGGCTAAATGGGGTTTTCGAAAAATCCCATTGAGCTGCGAGGTTTAGGTTGTTCTTGCTGTCTACTATGAGTCCGCCATAAAAGATCAAGTAGATCTCTTGCTTTCCCAGCTTGTGGTTGGGGCATGCTTGAAGCAGCCCTTGGAATCTATCCTAGTACTGGCCGAGGGGCTCATCAAACTCCTGTCTGGCCTCTGTAATCTCTCTTTTTAGCGCACTCGTCTTCGATGCTGGAAAGAAACGATCTAGAAATATCATACGGAACTCGGCCCATGTTCTGATGGATCCTTCTGGCAGCCTCGACAGCCAGACACCCGCATCGCCTTTCAATACGAAGGGAATAGCCTTCAGTCTATAATCTTCGGATGTGGATCCAGCCGGCACAGGCTGAATATCACAGTATCGGCAGAACTCCTCCAGGAAGGCGTAAGGACACTCCTTCGAAAGACCATAAAAATGGGACAAAACGGCCAATACTCCTGATTTGATTGCAATGGTCCGCATCCCAGGAGTAGCGGTAATGGCATGTGTGGGCTCCTTCTCATCATGAGCGTGCAGAGAGCCGATTCCAGAGTCGTTGTCGACGAGGGCCATCTCTGCTTGTTCAGGTGGTGGTGGTCTGGGCTGTGTGTTCTGCTCTCCTTCTTCTTCGCTGGTCAGTTGATCAGCGGCTGCTGCTGCAGCTAGTGCTGCTCTGTAACGAGTGGTAACAATGCCGGCTTCCTGGACTCGCCAATAAGCGTTAGTGTCTCTGTATATAAGAGGGTGATTCCAGTGGCCACCGCGGTGGTACCTTCTCATCAACAGTAAGAAAAACAAATGAGAAAAGAAAGAAATAAAACTATATACACCTACGCACTACACACAAACATAAAATAACACCATACATCCCCGGCAACGACGTCAATTTGGAAGTACTGGGTTGGAACGAGAGTTCGGAATTGAGTAGATCAAGTTATATGGAAGATAACCGAACCGGATGAATCAATTAGCAAATTGTCGTTGCCACTTGATCAAGGCGATCTCGCTCTCGCACGTCCCGCCAAAGTAATTTATAACTCCCAATTTTACACTACTTTAACAATAAAGCGGCAAGTTCGGGGTCGATCCCACAGATAAGCTAGCGTATCGCGTGTGTGAGTAGTGAACAGGGTTTGGCTGCTGCCACGCTTTAATTTTGGGAGTTTTAACTACTGGTTTTACCTTAGACAGAAAAATAATTAACTACTTGATCAAGGGAATTAAAAACTAACTATCCAAGCATGCTGCGAAAAATGAAAACACTTTGCCATTCATCACGATTAGACACTTGGTCAAGTACTCGAAAGTGAAACTGAAAACGGAACAGTGAACACGATGACAAAAATGAAAAAACTCTGATTAATACTAAAAACTCAGAACAGTACAACGAACATTCGAAGTGCAGAAAGATTGAAACTTTAACTACAGAACAACTTGAAATTAAACTAAGCTAACACTTCGGAAAATACGAAAGCAAGTAAAACCGAGGAGATCCTTGGCGGGAAACTTGAGATAACGCCGACAGATATCGAGTATTCTGTAGCACTCCCTCCGGTCGCCCTTTTCTCTAACTAAGCATTTCTTTATCTAAGCTATCTAGAGAACTGAACTAAACTAGAGAACTAAACTATTCTAAAGACGGAAAGTAAAGGATCAGATCGCCTTCTTGTAGTGGCACATCCTCTATTTATAGGCTCGGCACGACCTCCAGCTGGATAACGATCTTGGCAGGGAATATTCGCTCATGCTGAGAGTGAGCGACTCATTGATTGCTACGTGCTTTCCTTCTAGAATGACGACGCTTTTCAGTAACAGATTCATGACTCAGCTCTGTCCTTGCGTCTCATATATCAGCACGTGTCCCCATCTAGAACGTTGTCCTTGATAACAGAATGATGCGCACCATCCAGCTCATAGCCTCACATGTCCTTCTTCTGGAAGCCAGTGGTCCACTCCCTGACTGCTTGATTACTCCCCTTGATCAATTCCCCCGATTTCTGGCCTTGTTTTGCCTATTGTACTGGCTTGATCAGTTTGGCCTTGTTGCTTAGGTCAAGCGGCATTCCTGCACATTTAACACTTGCTTTGCGCGATAAACCGATCAAGTAGCATACGTTTTACCCATAAACCGATGCATGAAATAGGCCTTATCATTGATTCAAAACGTTGAACAGAAGCTAGTCAGCCGTCTGACCCAGTATCCAACGGCCAAGGATATATGGACCAGTTTGGAGATCACATATGCAAGCGGAGGAGACAAGATTCAAGTGTACGACCTGTACGCAAAGGCAATAACAATAAAACAGAAAGAAGAATCTCTGGAGGACATATGGCCGACGTTGAATGATCTATGGATCTCCATTGATCGGAGGCAACCAAATTGGATGAAGTATACTGAAGACATTGAAATATACCACCAAGAGAAACAAGAACAAAGGCTACTTCAGTTACTTGTAGCCATAAACAGCAAGTATGGGAGCATCAAAAAGGAGATATTGAGGCAAGAACCACTTCCCTCGGTGGAGGCCGCATATGCCGCACTCCAGCGATAAGACGCCAGATCCGCCGTCCTACAAACTGGGGACTCCAGCGCACAAGGAACTCGGTCGGGATTGGCAGTAACCCAACCGTGGCAAAATCCGGCAGTACACCTCAACACCCCTCAACGAAACGGCGGCGGGAATGATAGAAATTAGAACAGACGACCTGAGGAAGACAAATCGAAGTTGATGTGCTCTCACTGTGGGAAGAAAAAGCATACACGAGAGACTTGTTTTGAACTACAATGCTAACCAGAGTGGTGGCAGGAGAGGAAATCAAAGAACAATTCATCTCATGAGCCGTTCAAAGGGGGTCGGGCAGCTGCAGCAGTGGCCGGAGGAGAATGAATCCCTGCCGCCGCTATCGGAAACACATTAGTGGCTGTTACCAACCGAGGCGGAACGGAGGGAACGACGTCGATCGCCAGAGGAGGAGGCGACACAACTGTGCAAAATCTGGAGGATCTAGATGTGGAGGCGCCGAACTTGGATGGAGGTAAATTAAGGTTTGGGAATTTATTCCCAAGCCCTCAATCTCCTAAATTACTACCCTATGAACCTCATACCCAAAATATTGCTAAAACCCCCCTTATGATCCTGAAAAATTTCAAAAAGAACCCCAGACTCTCAGAAATATCAAAATCGAGACCAGAATGTCAAAAATTGCCAAATCGAGTCCTAAAACTCCCAGATATTCCCAAACAACCCATGTACCTTGTGAAAACAGATTTCAAATCCTCGAACATTTGCCCACGTCTTACGCCCTATCAGTTTCCTCTGAAAATGAAAATGACAAATGGATTTTTGACTGCGGAGACATTGACACTATTACTTATGATATTGCTGATATATCTAATATGCATAGGGCACCGAAAACTCATATTCAAACGTCCAGCGGAGAATGCACTTCTGTGGAAGGAGCAGGAACTGTCAGAATTTCACCCGCTCTGACTTTATCCAACTGCTTATATGTTCCTTCCATGTCACACAAATTATTATCAATTAGCCATGTGACAAAAGAATTAAATTGTACTCTCCTGATGCAACCCAACTTTTGCCTTTTGCAGGATATCAGAACAGGGGTAATCATTGGACGTGGCCCTGAGAGGGACGGGCTGTACTATGTGGACGAGATAGATCAACAAGGAACTGCTTTGCTAACTCATGGATCGTCAGACAGGGAAGCTTGGCTCTGACATCGTCGTTTAGGACATCCGTCCTCGGGTTATTTAAAAATTATGTTTCCTAAATTTAGTCAAGAAATGTATTGTGAGACTTGTGTGTTAGCCAAAAGCCATAGACATTCTTATAAGCCCAATAATACCCGAGTTAACTCGTTGTTTTCACTAGTCCATTCTGATGTGTGGGGTCCATCTCCAGTTGTAGGGGACAAGGGTTTAAATACTTTCTTCGCTTTGTAGATGATTGCACGCGCATGACATGAGTCTACTTTATGAAACACAAAAATGAAGTCTTTGAACATTATAAACACTTTCACACCCTGGTACAAACCCAATTTCAGAAAAACATACAAATCCTTAGATCCGACAACGGGGGAGAATTTGTAAATTTGAACATGAAGACCTTTTGTCACTGTAAAGGCCTAGTCCACCAAACTACATGCCCATACACCCCGGAACAAAATGGTGTGTCTGAGAGAAAGAACCGTACTCTTCTAGAAATGGGGCCTGCTATGCTAATTGAATCCAACACCCTCGAAAATTTTTGGCTTACCTCATCTGTCTATCTCACAAACCGATTACACTCTAGCACGCTGAATCTCCAAACACCACTAGAAGTCCTTTCCACACGAGCTCAATCCCTTTACCCTTGACCCTTCAGCCTCGAGTGTTCGGATGCTCGGTCTTTGTCCATATACCTAAACATCAGCGCACTAAACTATCACCTTGTGCCGTAAAATGTGTTTTCATGGGATATGGGGCTTCTAAAAAAGGATACCAGTGCTTTGATCCTAAATCCGGACGCATGTTCACCACCATGAACTGTTATTTCCTTGAAACATACTATTTCTTTAACCACCTTAGCGGTCAGGGGGAGAGTGACCGTGACCTACTAAGTCGGTTAAATCCTTCAGCAGCGGTAGGTCGACCAAAGGAAGTCATCAACGGAGCAGCGCAGTCCTCTGAAATACAGTGAGACTGACCCTGAAACAGATATTGAGTCTGAACCTGACAACCAGAATGAACCAGAAATCTGCGACCTACTGGAAGAACAGATGAGTGAAGGAGTTGGAGGATATAAACTACCACCAAGATCAAACCGAGGAGTTCCACCAAAAAGATACAGCCCTGAAGCCATATGCAAGAAAGCTAAGTACTCAATAGCCAACATGGTTAAAGGGCAACTTTCCAAAATGGCGCATGCATTTGAAGTAGCACTTTATAAGGAAGAAGAGATTCCTTGCACGGTGGAAGAGGCTTGGAGACACAGACATTGTAGAGAGGCAATGCTAAAGGAAATGGGTGCACTAGAAAGGAACGGCACTTGGGTAAAATGCATGATACCGGACGGGAAGAAGGCGGTAGGATGTAAATGGGTGTTTACTATCAAGCATACGGTTCCATAGAAAGGTACAAGGCACGGTTGGTAGCAAAGGGATACACACAAACCTATGAAGTAGACTATGATGAGACATTCTCCCCAGTAGCAAAGATGAACACAATCCGAGTGCTATTATCCGTTGCTGCAAACAGAGACTGGACACTACATCAATTTGACGTCACAAATGCTTTCCTCCATGGGGAACTAAAGAGAGAAGTATATATGGAAGCACCATCGGGATTCTCACAGGGGTACAACAAAGGAGAAGGATGTCGGCTGAAGAAAACTTTGTATGGACTTAAGCAATCCCCCAGAATTTGGTTCGGAAGGTTCACTGAGGCTATGACACAGTATGGGTTCAAACAAAGCCATTCAGATAATACATTATTTCTGAAAAAGTGGGATGGCCGGATTACGTGCTTGATCATCTATGTAGATGACATGATCATAACTGGAGATGATACAGAGGAGATCGAGAGACTAAAGGGGAGTCTATCTCAAGAATTCGAAATGAAGAACTTGGGAAATCTTAAGTACTTCTTGGGGATAGAGGTACTAAGATCTGAATGAGGGATTTTCTTGAGGCAGAAGAAATACATCCTAGACATCCTGGCTGAGACAGGACTTCTGGATTGCAAACCTGCTGATACACCGATCTTAGTTAATCATGGACTGCAAATCTCCGAGGGTGCGAGTTAGCACACCAAGGCCAATATCAGCGTTTGGTTGGGAAGCTCATTTACATATCCCACACTAGACCTGATATTGCCTATGCAGTCGGAATTGCGAGTCAGTTCATGCATCGACCACGGAAGGATCACTATGAAGCTGCATTGAGAATAGTCAAGTACCTCAATGGAACAGTCGGACATGGAATAATGTTCCAGAAGAATAAACTCCGAGGGGTGCATGGATACACAGATGCTGATTGGGCAAGCAACCCGGTTGACCGAAGATCGACAGCGGGCTATTTTACCTTTGTTAAAGGTAATCTAGTCGCTTGGAGAAGCAAGAAACAATAAGTAGTGGCATTATCCAGCGCCGAAGCAAAAATTCAGAGGGATCAAAAGTGGGCTAAGGGAAATATTGTGGCTAAGAAGACTAATGAAGGAGATTAGACTCGCTTTAGAAAAGAGTCAATTCTTCTGTGATAACAAAGCAGCCATCAGCATATCCGAAAATCCAGTACAACACGATAGGACTAAACATGCCGAAGTCGACAGGCACTTCATCAAGGAAAACATTAAGAGTGGAGCAGTAGAGCTACCCTTTGTTCGATCTGAAGATCAACTGGCTGACATTCTCACCAAGGCTGTTAACTCGAGAAGCTTCATGAGTGTATTGTGCAAGTTGAGTTTTGGGGATCCCACCACTCAACTTGAGGGGGAGTGTTAAACCAGGGAAGATTGAGAAGAGTCAACCACAATGATACTCCAGAAATAATTCGGCATAATTAGAGGAATAAATTGATAGCATTAAAAGTAGATTGATACCATTGATAGTATTCCATATATGTGCCTCGTGTAATACCTATAAAAGGGGACAACTTTTGTAGAATTATAATATACAATAAACTCTTCGATTCTCCTCTATTTTTCCTAGCCATGTCTGATATACCTTTGAAGATCTCAAACCAATAGTACTACTCCCTCTGTCCCCAAAGAGTATGAACTTTGGGTTCGGCATGGGTTTTAATGCATTATTGGTAAAGTAAGAGAGAGATAAATAGAGAAAGTTTTTTAAGTATTGTCAGTGGAGAATGAGTCTCGTCTCATTAGAAAGAAAAGAGTTTTGGAATGTTCATACACTTTGGGGACGGACGGAAAAGAAAATAGTGCATACTCTTCATGGACGAAGGGAGTATATATTGGTTTTATAAATACTCCATCCGTTTATAAATAAATGTCTCATTTCTGACTGGCTCTGGTTTTAAAAAATTGTTTGACTTTGCAAACGGAAGTTGTAGAAAAAGTTAGAGGAATTTGAGTCCTACTTTTATATATTGGTTTTATAATGAAATGTGAGTGAAGTGAGTTAGTGTAATATGAGGTCCATTTGCTAAATATAGTAAAAATGACATAGGACATTTATTGGCGGATGAACCAAAAAAAAGAAACATTTAATAGCTGACACAAGGAATAACATAATTAGGCATTTTCAAAAATTACAAAATTGACTAAAAACTAACCTAATTCGAATTTTTCTGGCAATTTGGCTTTTTAAAAACTTCTAATGCATATTAACTATTTGTCTTCCACAGAATCTGAAGGGGTTGGCTGCGGAAGCGTGCGTTCTAACAGATCACATAAAAACTGATCTATTTAGCAGATTATTTAGATAAACTCTATTCGCGTAATTATCACATGTATCATGCTCATAACTTGAATTTTAAACATGCTTTAGCAAAAATAATCCCTAAAACATGCTTGCTACGAAGTTAGCCAATTTACCTCGTTGATTCACTTAAGAATCGAAGATGGCTCGCATCTTCTCCACGTGAAGATCTTGAGAACTTGACCTCGGATCTTCTGACTAGTTTCCCGGACTGTAAACTGATATTTGTGTGGGCAAATCTCACAAGAATCCTATGACTTAAATAAAGAAGACAGAATCCTGCTCACAGAAGGAGAACAAATTTCGTTTCTCTCTCTAGGATGAGGGGGACGAAAATTGTGTATGTGCACAAGTGTATTTTCTGTCTACTTTATTCTCCTATTTATATTAAGTCGCATATTGGGCCCAGTCAGGGATCTAAGAAAGAATTTGGATATGGCCTCACCCAATTAGCTTTTTACTAATTAAATTGAACCTACAATTTAATACAAGCTTATATTGGAATATTACAAGCAGCCACTACAGAAGGAATATTGCACTACCTTTCCAAATCCGAAATTACAGGTATTCCGGGTGTCCTTTTTGTGTGTGTAATTTATTTCCCGCCCTTAAGATAGAAACATCCATTAATTAATCAATGTCTGTTATGTACTTAATTAATTAACATATTTTAATCTCCAAGAGTGGACTTAGCAAGAAACTCTTATTTATTATTCTTAGAGTAATCAAACTCCAACTAGCTAGGTTCAGAATAATAAAACCTTGTTTCGATCTCCTCTTGTGGATGTTATCAAACGAGACTCACCACGCGCACGATTCAACATAATAGCAATCCTAGCACCACTAGATATTGATCGCCACTACCCAATATACCAGGATCGTTGGGTGACGAAAAACCCGCACCTATTGGTAAGTCAAAGTAGTAGATACTCAATATCGTATGCTCAATGCTAACGTACATTGATTAAGAAATTAATTATCAAGACCTCGTCTTTCAGTAGATAGCATAAAGACTCATCTTTCCGTTTAGATCCAATTCAGTGCTATACCACACCAACGTCATCTTATTTCAATAAGGCTTAGAAATAATCGGACTGACATTGCAACCTTTCACGATAGGTAGTCTAGGCCTATCTAGGTTGTGAAAATCTTATTTTTCTTTGTTCAGAACTGACCGTGTTACCTTAAATTGGACGACGCCCACAACCGGTCTACTAAAACAAAGACTTAGACTTTGTTACGTTCGCTTATACATTTAAATATGCAATAAACATCCATTAAATGTAAAACATAATAATGTTATGATAAAAATAATCTGTTGCATTTATTGGAAAAGAATAATTAGAGTTTTTCAGTATTCAATCCCTCGAAAGGTGATTTCTAGTATACAAACCCTAACAGTCTCCCACTTATACTCAAAACAGCTTTCGAGTATACAAAATATGGTAGTGCACGCATCATAAAATTTCTCCCACTTATACTGAAAGTGAGTTGAGGTCTTGAATGAGTCGAATTTCCATCCCTTCAACGTGGCGTTCGAACGGTTTCACCGCCAAGACCTTTGTAAAAGGATCTGTCAGGTTGTTCTCTGACGCAATCTTGACCACTTGTATGTCTCCTCTCTGCACTATATCTCTAATGATATGATACTTCCACTCTATGTGTTTGCTCTCTTTGTGAGCTCTTGGTTCTTTCGAGTTTGCCACAGCACCAGAATTGTCACAATAAATGGTGATGCTCTTGGGCAGATTCGTAACCACACCTAAATCCATAAGGAAGTTCTTGAACCATACTGCCTCTTTTGCAGCCTCCGAAGCGGCCACATACTTGGCTTCCATGGTTGAGTCCGCGATGCATTTCTGTTTCACACTCTTCCAAATTACAGCTCCACCTCCTAAGGTGAACACATATCCAGAAGTAGATTTTCTCGAGTCCTGATCAGCTTGAAAGTCTGAGTCTGTATATCCCAAAGGACAGAGCTCAACTGCATTGTAAACTAGAGCATAGTCCTTAGTATGTTCTTTACGGCAGTCCACTGTCCTTGGCCCGGATTTGACTAATATCTTGCCACCATGCCAACAGCAAAGCAAATATCAGGTCTCGTACAAAGCATAGCATACATGAGACTTCCAACTGTTGAAGCATATGGAATCCTTCTCATTACTTGTATCTCAGACGGCGTTTTGGGGCACATCTCTTGAGATAAATGGATGTCGTGTCTAAAAAGTTAGAAACCTTTCTTGGCGTCCTGCATGCTAAAACAACTAAGTACTGTGTTCATGTAAGGTTTTTGAGATAAGCACATCATCTTCTTTTCTCGATTCCGAAGAACCTTGATCATGAGGATGTGTCCCGCGTCTCCCATATCCTTCATCTCGAACTGGTTTGACAACCAAGTTCTTACTGATGACAACATCTTTTTATTGTTTCCAATTAGAAGAATGTCATCTACATATAAAACTAAGAACACTACATTCCCCTTTTCAACCTTCTTATACACGCAGCTCTCATTTGGGCACTTTCCGAATCCAAACTTGCAAACAGTTTGATCGAAACACTGGTTCCACGTCTAGATGCTTGCTTAAGGCCATAAATAGTTTTCTTAAGCTTCCAAACCATATGTTCCTTGCCCTTTATGGCATATCCCTCGGGTTGTTCCATGTAGATGGTCTCCTCAAGACCGCCGTTCAGAAATGCAGTCTTAACGTCCATTTGTCATACATCTCAATCCGTATAAGCTGCTATTGACAATAGTATCCGGATCGATTTGAGCATGGCCACCAGGGAGATTTGAGCATAATCGACACCTTCCTTTTGGGTAGACCCCTTGGCCACTAGTCTTGCCTTGAAGACTTTAACTCGTCCATCGGGTCCACGTTTACGTTTATATATCCACTTACTCCCAATGGTAGTATAGCCTTCGGGTAGGATGGACAAATCGTAGACGTCTTTGTCTATCATAGATTGTAGTTCCGAATCCATTGCTTTCACCCATTCGCAATGATCGACATCTGCCAGCGCCTCCGCAAAGTTCCAGGGATCTAATACATTGCTGTCCGGGGAGTGATCCATAGATTCCCCCAAACCAATGTATCTTTCGGGCTCATGAGTGACCCTCCCACTGCGGCGCGGCGCGGCGCGACACTACAATACTTGGAGTAGAAGTTGAAGTTTCGGGAATTGTTTGTACACTAGGTACGAGTTCTTGGTTAATAGAACTTGTGACAGAAGTTAGCTCATCAAGAGCCACTTCACTGCTGAGTTTATGATTCATTACATAGTCTTCCTCTAAGAATGTCGCGTGAGTACTCACAATAACTGTCTTGTCTCGGAGACTAAAGAATTCATAAGCTTTCGATCCTTTAGGGTACCCTATAAACAAATATACCTCTGTCCTAGATCCTAACTTAGTTGGATCCTTTTCCAATACATGAGCCGAGCAACCCCAAATCTTGAGATGTGCTAGATTGGGCTTGCGCCCAGTCCACAACTCATAAGGAGTGGTAGGCACGAATTTTGACTGTAAGTTGTCTAAAATATGGCTTGCAGAAAGCAAGGCATGTCCCCAAAATGAAATAGGTAGCCGTGCAAAACTCATCATCGACCGGACCATGTTCAACAAGGTCCTGTTCCTTCTTTCAGCCACGCCGTTCTGCTGGGGCGTGCCCGGCGCAGTCCCGACTCCGATAAGTAGTCCAAAAACTCGGCACTGAGGTATTCGTCTCCACGATCGGATCGCAGGCTTTTGATACTCTTTCCATGATACTTCTCCATATGAGCCTTAAAGTCTTTGAACTTATTAAAAGACTCTGACTTGTGGCGCATCAAATAGACATATCCAATTCTCGAGAAGTCATCAATAAATGTGATGAAATATCGAAAACCACCTCTTGCTTCTGTAGGCATTGGTCCACATACATCGGAATGAACGAGCTCAAGTACTTCCTTGGCCATATTGCCCTTAGCCTGAAAAGGCCTCTTGGTCATCTTGCCTTCTAAGCATGACTCACACTTATGAAAGGGTTCCTCCTCTAGACCTTTAATAAGATCTTGTTCCACAAGAGAATGGATCCTCCTTTCATTGGCATGACCAAGTCTAAGGTACCATAAGTACGTTTCGTTTATTGAACTTGAAGTTTCTTTTCGTTTCTTTGAAATTTTCGATGTTGTATTGAGTTCTGATTTGCGATTATTAAACTGTGCAGATGTGATTGTGTACAGATCGTTTTCCATGATACCATGACAGATATAAGAACCATCTTTCTTAATAACGCAATTGTCATTAAAAGAAATCGAATATCCATCGAAAACCAATTTAGAAACTGAAATTAAATTTCTTCTAAAAGAAGGTATCAACAAAACATTCTTCAAAATAAAAAACCTATCACTACTAAAACGCAAATAAACGTCTCCCACTGCAACGGCCGCCACTTTTGTAGCGTCGCCCAGCTGGTCTTCGATCTCACGATCATGTAGTCGTCTTGTCACCTGCATTAAGTCAGGATCAAAACAAATATGATCAATTGCTCCTGTGTCAATAACCCAAGTACAAGTAGATGTCGAGGCCAAACATGACTCGACTACTAGAGCTTGGTGCATACCTGTAGCCTTGCCCCTTTTAGGACAATATGGCTTCCAATGCCCCTTTTTCCCACACTTGAAACACTTCCCCGTGGGCTTCTTGTTTGCCCTCTTCTTCTACTTTCCCTTAGCCATCTTGGCCGCTCCTGAGTTCGGTGCCGTCCTTTTTCCTGTGCTAGGCTTGGAGCCAGAGGAACGAGGCGCTGAAGTCATCATGGCCGCCTTAGCCTGAACCATAAGGTCCTCTGCCGACTGAAGTTCAGTCAACAGTTCTGCCAAGGTGCAATTCCTTTTTGTTCATCTCGAAATTGAGCTTGATTTGCTGGAAGCTAGGGGAAGACTTTGAAGGATAATAGTTACTTGGGACTCGGGATCGATCGTCCCTCCCAAGACCTCAATCTGGTTGAGGTGGCCCATCATCTCGAGGACATGGTCCCTCACAGACGAGCCTTCCTTCATTGTCTTCGACATGATACTCCGAAAGGCTTGAGACTTAGCCGTTCAATTCTGAGTACCAAAAAGATTCTTGAGATTCTGCATGATCTCGGCGGCTGTTTCCATGGCTGAATGCTGATGCTTGAGCACTGTTGACATAGATGCCAACATATAGCACTTAGCCATCTCATTTGCCTTATGCCATCGTCTGTGTGCTTCTCTGACTCCTGCCGCAGCGTTGGCCGGCGGCACGAGGTCGCGGGGTTGTGAGTACAAAGCTGTACTCCTTTGCTGTAAGAACGATGTCCAAATTTTGTTTCCATTCTATGTAATTTTGGCCATCGAGTTTGTTTTCTTTGAGAATTGCGGAAAGAGGATTGAATGACATCTTGACGATTTGATTTGCACTGCAAAACCGAGTATTTTACTATTGTCATAAATTTATGTAATAAGTTTGATTAGATTAACCATAAAACTTTACAAAATCTTACAACTGTAAAATTAAAATTTTGTACCCTCCAGAGGAAGTCAATACGCATTAAAATCTTACAATTTTACTGGTCACAACACCGACGAATAGTCCAGAGACCACAGAGTGGCATGGCCGCCTAATGTTGCCTAAGCAAGACCACCGAATTTAGCATTACAAATTCTCATTTCTACAACACACTCCCATAACAATGCTTGTGTGCTGCTAACAAGATCAAGCTATCTCATAAATCCTGTGTGAATTTCTGAATCTCGTAGTTTCTTAGGATTATTGTCCCCACATTATGGGTGGCGATAATATTGGAAACCACATTCTAGTTCATACTATTTATTTTTTGAGAAGTCCGCCCTCATGAACTCGTTATTTCTTAGGATTATTGTCCCCACATTATGGGTGGCGATAATATTGGAAAAAAGCTTCATAAATTGCATACCAATTGATGGAGACCATATACAAACGTTGAGTTCGTAATTATAGCTTAGATATTTGGGTTATGGTTTTTCTTTAATTATCCTTAGCCTTGAGGCAGATTAAGGCTTAATTAAATTCCGTTGGTATTTAATTTGTTGGATAATTAAATCTTTTTATTTTCATTGGTATCTTCCTTTAGGAAACTATTGTTCTAGAATTTAATTCTTATTCATGTCTTCTATAAGATATATCTAAAATAATTAAGTTATTTAATTCTTAATAAGACATGAAAATTTTAATTCAAATTATATCCATGTTCAAGATTAGGAAGAGGAGTTTTATTATTTAATGTATTCATACATATCTATCCTAATTAGGATTCTAGATATATAAATATTAGGACTCTATTAAATTATTCTTGTCCACATCATCTACGAATAAAATAATATTATTTATTTTCATAGATATAGATAATAATAAAATATTCCTAAAATCTAGGGAAATCTTCCCAAAAGATTTTATTTCCATTAAATAATAATAGTTTAATGATATCTTTTAATTAAAAAATTAAATAATCATTAAAATAATCTTTCATCGATATCTCATCGCACGAGGATCGCACGAACGATGAATGACGAAGATCCGACGAGTTGGTCGCCGGATCATGACGCACACGGCGTCTCGGCCAGAAGCGCGCGTGTCGCGCGCCTGCTCTCGGCCCGGCGATCCTTCGGCCTACTCTCGGCCCGCCGATCCTTCGCGCCGCCCCGTGACCGTGAACCCTTGGCTTCCACTCAATCGAAAACCCTATCCCGATCGCGCGTGGTGCAATCCGTCTCGGCGCAAGCGCCGACGGATCGTACGTCTCGTACGATCGAACAATTCAAGTTTTTGATTCGATAGTTCTTGAGTTCATTATGCATAAAATATAAACAAAAACAACAAGAACATGCTTCGTAATCAAATAATACATGCATACATGAATTTGTGAAATTTAACTCCAAATAATCAGAGCAAAAGACTGGCTCTGATACCAATTGAAAGGGTTGGCTGCGGAAGCGTGCGTTCTAACGGATCATATAAAAACTGATCTATTTAGCAGATTATTTAGATAAACTCTATTCGCGTAATTATCACATGTATCATGCTCATAACTTGAATTTTAAACATGCTTTAGCACAAATAATCCCTAAAACATGCTTGCTACGGAGTTAGCCAATTTACCTCGTTGATTCACTTAAGAATCGAAGATGGCTTGCGTCTTCTCCACGTGAAGATCTTGAGAACTCGACCTCAGATCTTCTGACTAGTTTCCCGGACTGTAAACTGATATTTGTGTGGGCAAATCTCACCAGAATACTAGGACTTAAATAAAGAAGACAGAATCCAGCTCACGGAAGGAGAGTAAATTTCGTTTCTCTCTCTAGGATGAGGGGGACGAAAATTGTGTATGTGCACAAGTGTATTTTCTGTCTCCTTTATTCTCCTATTTATATTAAGTCGCATATTGGGCACAGTCAGGGATCTAAGAAAGAATTTGGATATGACCTCACCCAATTAGCTTTTTACTAATTAAATTGAACCCACAATTTAATACAAGCTTATATTGGAATATTACAAGCAGCCACTACAGAAGTAATATTGCAATGCCTTTCCAAATCCGAAATTACAAGTATTCCGGGTTTCCCTTTTGTGTGTGTAATTTATTTCCCGCGCTTAAGATAGAAACATTCATTAATTAATCAATGTCTGCTATGGACTTAATTAATTAACATATTTTAATCTCCAAGAGTTGACTTAGCAAGAAACTCTTATTTATTATTCATAAAGTAATCAAACTCCAACTAGCTAGGTTCCGAATAATAAAACCTTGTTTCGAGCTCCTCTTGTGGATGTTATCAAACGAGAATCACCTCGCGCACGATTCAACATAATAGCAATCCTAGCACCGCTAGATATTGATCGCCACTACCCAATATACCAGGATCGTTGGGTGACGAAAAACCAGTACCTATTGGTAAGTCAAAGTAGTAGATACTCAATATCGTATGCTCAATGCTAACGTACATTGATTAAGAAATTAATTATCAAGACCTCGTCTTTCAGTAGATAGCATAAAGACTTGTCTTGCCGTTTAGATCCAATTCAGTGCTATACCACACCAACGTCATCTTATTTCAATAAGGCTTAGAAATAATCAGACTGACATTGCAACCTTTCACGATAGGTAGTCTAGGCCTATCTAGGTTGTGAAATTCTTATTTTTCTTTGTTTAGAACTGATCGTGTTACCTTAAATTGGACGACGCCCACAACCGGTCTACTAAAACAAAGACTTAGACTTTGTTACGTTCGCTTATACATTTAAATATGCAATAAACATCCATTAAATGTAAAACATAATAATATTATGACAAAAATAATCTGTTGCATTTATTGGAAAAGAATAATTAGAGTTTTACAATATTCAATCACTCGAAAGGTGATTTTTAGTATACAAACCCTAACAGAATCCCCACATACTGAGTCGGAAAAAACATTTGCTCTGATCATTGTATTACTACCTGGTGTTGCGTTGCTAATCATCTTCCTCACTTTCTTTGGCCGATTGTTTGGCAGAAATGGTGAGTATATATTTTTATATAACAGTAATTAACTCTACTCCAAAGTACTGTACTTCTCTTTTTTACCTAAATCTTCAATTTAAACTGTAATTCTCTTTTTCATTGTAGGGAAATAAGTGGCAAACTAAGGGATCCCAAAGTTGCTATGTGGATTTGCTTTTCAATGGCCATTTTGCCTTTCCAGTTAAGGACAAACTCCAAAGTTTGTGTTGTCTAATTAATGGAGAACTGATTGCTCTTATTCTTTTGTGTAATTTATTAATTAGTTGTACAATGTATTTCTTTGATTTTATGCTATTTATGATATTGTACTGTCTGAACATCATGTCTTAGTTTTGTATGTTTCAAGAAATGGTACAGTGTATTATCTCATTAAACCCTAAACTTTAAAATAATCTCATTTTTAAAATGAAAACTTTCACTTATATATTATTCACTTTTTTTCTCCTCGCTCTCTTACCTTTTTTGTTCCCTGCCCTATTTTATATACTTTTTCTCCCTAGCTTCTCTGCTACCTATTAATTTCTCATTAAAACTCGTACTGTCCAAATGGAACTATTTTTAATGGACGGAGGGAGTGAATAGTATTAATGTTTGACATGAAACGATCATGCTATATGGATGAAATACTAATTCATGACAAATGCTACCCCCGAAGGATTGGAAAGTTGAACCTCAAACTATCAATGTAGAATTGCTTACATTTCCGATGTTTTCATATCATATACTCCATACTGCATCAACATAGGTTAATTAGGTGACAAAGAAATAAAGTTGTGAATACAGGAAGATGATTCAAACAAGTATGTGTTTAACTCCAAAATGCAGCCCAAATCGTGACTCTAAGATTAGGCGATCTGATGGTCAATAATGAACCAAAAACACGGAAGGTTATTATTAATCAGTTTGATGTCATTTTATAAAATCTGAGTTTGATGTCATTTTTAGATCGTTTTAGGTCTTCCTTGTTTAAAATGGCTTGAAAATAAACTAACAATGACCTAAAATTGCACTACGTATGATTTTATTCTGCTTTTTTATATTAAGATCTAATTTTGCATAAATCTATATAACTTAAACTCGAAGGATCAATTGATGATGGAAAGGAATATTATAGAGCAAGAAAAGGTTTTCATATCTTACTCTTAATAAAGTGGGACAAATAATTATTTATAAAGAAGATACTTATATTTTAATTACATTATTTTACATTATATAACTTTCTTCGAAAAAATAAGTTGAGTTAAAAAGAAGAAGAAGCGAGTATATATGAGTGACTGCAATATTAATACTACTACACTAAATAGCACTAGGTCTATGGATGAGAGTTTATTTCATTTAAGGTACTTTTATATTTTTGGCACTATTTTTGGTCCATTTTAATCTTAAGGGAAAATTCATCCATCACAATCAGTAAAGCGATTACAGAATTGATACTTAAATTAACAAAATATTTCATTCTAGGCACTCTAACTCACAACTCAAGATAATTAGTTATTCTTGGGTTTCTAATGTCCCATATACTTCGTGGACCTTAGAGCATCTGCAATGGAGGTTAGCGGATAGGCTAGCCGATTGCGGGCGCTAGCCGATCGCTAGCCGCCATTGCGACAATTTAGGCTAGCCGATCGGCGAGCTCTAGCCGATCCGCTAGCCGCCATTGCAACTCGCCGATCGGCTAGCCGCCATTGCAGGCTCGGAATCGGCTAGCCGATTTTTTTTTTAAATTATGTAATTTTTTTTATAATTTACTTTATTTAATTTAAATAAAATTATTGCATTTTCCCGTATCAGTGTCGTAAATTTAATTCCGTATTTGCGTGATTGTAATTTTTAATTATGTAATTCCCTAATCCGTGTGTGGAAGAGGGGTTGTTTTAATTATGTAATTTTTTTAGTGTACTTTTTTTAATTTAAATGAAATTATTGAATTTTCCCGTATCTGTGTCGTAAATTTAATTCCGTATTTTGTGTGATTGTTAATTATTTGTTTTTTATAATTTTGTTTATTGTGGCTAGCCTATTGCTTGTCCTGATGATGTGACAGGAGGAGTTTTAGTCCTGATGATGTGGCAGAAGGAGTTTTAGTCCTGATGATGTGGCAGGAGGAGTAATCGGCTAGCCTATGGCTGGCCGATTTACCATTGGAGATGCTCTTATTGACCAATGGGCCACGGATCACTGACCCTATGCTTATGGACTAATGACCCATGTACCCATATACTTCATGAACCAAATATAAACTCCCTCTGTCCCCGATTAAGAGTCACACTTTTCCATTTCGGTCCGTCCCCTATTAAGAGTCACACTTCATTGTTACCATAAATGGTAAGTGGATCTCACATTCCACTAACTCACTTCACTCACATTTTATTATAAAATCAATATAAAAAATGGGCCCCACATTCCACTAATTTTTTCAACCAACTTTTCTTTACATTTCTTAAAACTCGTGCCCGGTCAAAGTGTGACTCTTAATCGGGGGCGGAGGGAGTATATAAATATTATCTAACTTAAGTTGGGTACCTTAGAATAAATTTATAAAATATTTCTCATGTCCACAAAAAAAAAATTATTTCCATTTTGGTTCATCCACCAAAATTATTTCATATCTATTTTTGGCAACTTTCTCTCTAATAAGGTTGGTCTCCTTTTGTCTTCTAGCACATATTTTACGTAGTACTCCCTCCGTCCCAAGGTAGATGTCACACTTTCCTTTGTAGTCTGTCCCACAAAAGATGTCACATTTCTTCTTTTAGAAAAAGTTCCCTCTCACATCAATTATAAAATTATATTTTCTCTCACCACTTAACACACAAAATAACATCTCCTAAAATCCCGTGCCATCTTTCAAGTGTGACATCTACCTTGGGACGGAGGGAGTAGTATTTTGTGAGTTAATAAAGGGAAAATAAAGTAAGGAAGAGAAAAAAAAGGTAGAGGTGATGTTTTCAAAAAGAAAAATGTTTCATTTTTTATGCAACAATCCAAAGAGAAAAAATATTTCATTTTTAATGGGACAGATGAAATAATTCGTCCGTCCACAAAAAATAGTCTTATTTTTTCAATTTTCGTTCGTCCACCAAAATTATTCACTTACTAAAAATGGAAAGTTATTATCAATTTATTATTCGCTTTTTTTAATCTTTCTCCATCCTAATTTATGCATATTTTCCCTTTCTCCTTGTATTCATGTCGCTCACCCGTGGAACTATTTTTTATGGACGAAAGGAGTATAAATCTCAATGTAAGTTAAAATGAACTTTGTCTCGGATCGAATCGTGGAATGGCACTATGGAGGGACACAAGGTCTCAGGTCATGTCATACCTCGTGAGAACGCAAAACTCAAGAGTCGGGTGCGTAGGACACGTCCAAGACTGGCTGAGGCAGGCACACGAATTGTGTTAGGAACGCACTCCGCACCACCCTTGCGGAGTGGAGCCTAGACCTGGAACTCGCATTGGCTATGCAAAAGGAAAAACTTCCTAGGCCATGCATCTTCTCGCCCAGACCTTCCCAGATGATTCCCGGGCTGGGAGCAAGGTCGTGGCTTAGCCGCCCAACCAGCTTCTCCCACTATATTGTCCCACATACATGTCCAATATATCGAAGCACCCTTATTTATTAGAATTAATGGCATGAATTAAACCATCATTTTTTGCCATTCTTATATGTGGATACGATCTTCTTACTTATCGTTAATTACGTTAGCACAGTATCATACACTTTCGGAATGGCTCAGTAAATAAAGGACGGGTCAAGTTTTGCATGTATAACAGCTGTGTTGCTCTAGATTCGGATACCATGAAATTGTAGAAGACGATGAATCAATGGGAAACTGGATAGATGGTATGAACTTAGGGTATTTCTGTTGTGTGACAAAAGCATGATGTGAAATCAACAAGTGGTTGTGGCTAATAGAAAAACTGTTGTTGATCTGTCTTGATACCACTTGTTAGAATCTTCGACTGCACATTTGTTTGATTTTGTCTGCTTTACAACAAACAAACACAATTTTTTTTTGAATTACTACTAAAAGACTTCAAACTAATAGATGTTGATTATATACAACTTCCAACTTTCCTCCACCTTCTGATCAAGTATGAGATTTGCAACCCAACAAGATGGGCTAAAGGAAAAAATCCATCCATATTCACATTTGATGATTACTTATTTTCAAGTCTAGACTGAAAACGAAGTAGAAAAGCATTATTTATAGTTATAGAGTGGTTTTTGAATTTTACTGAATTTTATAAAATAAAATATGCTAATAGTATTTTTCAATATATTAAATTTAAACTAAATAAAACAAACATTACTAAAAATGAATTGAACAATAGTGATACTCACATAATTAATCATTTTTTAGAATGGTAGTATTTAATTACGTCCTGAGAATCACGCTACATTATCTAATTAACGCTTAATAGCCGTGATAATATTATGCAATTTGATATATTGAATATACGTAATACAATTATAGCCATTACGTTGATTTACAGGTTGGTGAGTGAGCTCACTACACCACCACGTAATACATGAAATATTACATTTCGTTTTCCAAATATTTTAAATCTGAAAAATAAAATCAGAATGAAAACCTCCTGCATATTCAAAGAGTCAATTCCTGCTAAAATACATATAGAATCTTGTCCCCATTATGATTTTATTCATTTTTTGGATGAGAAAATAACTTTGAGTAAGTTAAGTTGACATGCCATTTTCAAATTAAGGACAATAATTAATTAATTATGATTAATATGGAAAATAAAGAAGACCATCTCTCCAATATAATTCCCCCCTTTTGAAATTCCCTTTTCTCTCAGAAATCAGATCAGCATCAAATTGAAATTGAATGGCGCTGGAATGGGTAGTCCTCGGTTACTCCGCCGCCGCAGAGGCAATCATGCTTCTCTTCCTCACCCTCCCAGGCCTTGACCCCATACGGAAGGGCCTAATCACCGTCACCCAGGGCCTCCTCAAACCCTTCCTCTCCATCGTCCCCTTCTGCCTCTTCCTCCTCATGGATATCTACTGGAAGTACGAGACCCGACCCACCTGCGAGTCCGATTCCTGCTCCCCCTCAGAGCACCTCCGCCACCAGAAATCAATCATGAAATCTCAGCGCAACGCGCTCCTCATCGCCTCCGCCCTCATCTTCTACTGGCTGCTCTACTCCGTCACGCTGCTCGTCGTAAAGATCGATCGCCTCAAAAATAGGATCGAAAAGCACGCCTGATTCCCAAATCGCCCATCTTGTTGGTATTCTTAATTGAGTTTAATTGTTAGGATCTGTTTGACTGTTGGATGTATTTCGTATCATCATTTCCTAGCTAATATTGACCGCTTTAAATTTGACGTTTCCTGCCATCCTGTGATTGTTTATCATCATTGAATTCTGATCTGTATCTGTCTCTTTGTTGTTTGGATCTGATAGAAGCTAGGTTCCCTTTTTTGGTGTTTAATACTCGCTCCGTCCCATTTAATATGAAACATTTGTTTTTCGGCGTTAGATTTTATGTATTGTTAAGATTGATGAAAAAGTAGATATGATGAAGATTCCATTTTAAAAAATGTTACATTTTTAATGGGATAGAGGGAGTAATAGTTTTTTGTTATAAATTATTCCAACTGAGGTGCTGTTTAATACTCCCTCCGTCCCAAGGTAGTCGATGCATTTCTTTTGATAAACATTTCTTTTGGACACGAGATTTAAGAAATTGAAGTGTTAGTATATGTTAAAGTGGATAAAGCAAATTAAGAGAGAGGAATGGAGAGGAAAGTAAGAGGGAAGATTAAATTTTTCCAAAAAGGAAAATGACTCAACTATCCTAGGACACCCCATAAAGGAATACGATTGAACTACCTTGGGACGGAGGGAGTACTATAGTACTGGACTACCAGTGTTTTCTTTTTGCCAGTGTGCATATGCTTGCTGTTGGATCTTGAATTCTGTCAATTTATATTACTGATATTGTGATTTGCTATACCCAAGCCATAATAGCCTTGTGTGTTTCTGATTAGTACTACTCATTTTGAATCACTAGTATCATGTTTTATAGCTTGTATGTTACTTATGCTATTCCATCATGCTCGTGAAAATATTGTTGGATTTGGATATATGATAAATATTGTTCTAGTCCTTTTCCTTGACATTAGATGAACCAATTATGCATTGTAGTTCTAGCTGTTATTTTAAGTGTTTGAAAGATCAATTAATTTTTTTGTGTTAGATAGTATTGTTCATGACTTCTAATGGTTGAATCACTGTAGTGCTGCATACTTTGTTTGGATCAGAAGCATGCTTTAATTTTTACTACTCACATTTATTGAATATTGTTGAATATTGGAATGAGGGCTATAGACTTGGTTCGTACCTTGTTCTGTTTACTAGGATCATCTGATCAGGTCAATGATATGAAGCTTGTTGGTCTTAGTATATGTACTTGATAACACTTAGAACGTAGTTGCATATAATATAAACAATCCTTGATATAAAACCTCCGGGCTAGATTACACAGTATTGGTACATTGGTCCATCATGCTAGATTACACAGTATTGGTACATTGGTCCATCATGCTAGATTACACAGGTACCAACGAACGAGAAATCTATAAACCTGAAAACTGTCCAAGTTATCAAATGTGGCAGCAACTTACCTACTCATTGTAGGAAGAGTTAACTTTGCCAGTTTGCCTTCACCTAAAGTTAATAGTGATTGGGGAATAATCAAGAAAACGAAGATTATAAGGTCTCCAGATGGTAAAGGTGATTGTTTATACCTTCTGGCTTGTGCCATTCTCTTCAAAAAAAAAAAAAACTTTCCATCTGTCTTTTGGCTGTATTTTGACACATGTTGTCAAATATTGGCCATGTTGGTTGGTGATTTTCCGGCCATATTCCACCGCTGCATTTATGTCTTGACAGTTTTCAGTGGCAGTATATGGCCCCCATGGCAGGCTATGGCGCGCCATTTTGTCCATGACTTGACACCCAAGTAGGGCTTGCCCAACCCGTTACCCTGCTAACCCGACTCATTAACCCATTAAGTTGTTAGGGTTTAAGTTAGCAATCACGATTCCCGCTAAACTAACTGGAGCACAGACTTCTGTTCTCTCCGTTCCACTCTACCTTCGTCAACCCATTACTGCTCTGGCTATTAACTATGGAAAAATTTTAGGTTTTTGTTAATTTATTTATTTTCTTTGTTCTTTGATGTATGGAATATAGGGTTATAGAACTGGTGTTAAAAGCTTTAAGAAAGATGCTAACCTCTAGGGCACAACCACGTTGTAAATGACAAAGACAGATTGGAGACAATGGTGAAGAGACGGAAGAATAACATGAGCGATGACATAATAGGAATATTATGTATTTGATATGTCGATGATAAGGAAGAGGATGACTATTTTTAGGTTGATGAGGATTGAGGAGGATTCGAATTAAGATATAATGTCTACGATTTATGACATTCGGTTTTAATCATTTTCCAAATTTTTGCATTTGTATTTCTTACTCCCTCCGTCCCACTCTAAGTAGAGCATTTTCTTTTCGGCACGAGATTTTATGTAGTGTTATTTTGTGAATTAAGTGATGAGAATGAAGTAAAAGAGGGAAAAAGTAGAGAGAGATGTTGCCAATTTTAGAAATGTGTCATTTAGAGTGACATACTAAAAAGAAAAATGTGTCGATTAGAATGGGACCGAGGGAGAATTTTTTTTTTGAATATTAATATTCAATTATTTATCAATTGGCATATCTTGCCATGCTGGCCGCCAAAGAACGCCACACGCCATTGACAACATTGATTTATAGTAAATGCTTTGCATGGACTCCTCTACAAGTTTTAGATCTGGAATGCCAGGTAATGAATTTTAAAGTGTACCCAAAAAAATTTAGATTTCAACCTGATATTTGCTCGCAGCATGATAGTTGAGACTAGATGATCTGCTAATTACTTTTTCGTCCACTCCTTGTTTTTGGAAAGACAACATGCGAAGGCTTATTCATAATGCTCACAGACCAATAACCTCTTACTCATATGATGTATCGTACCAAAGAGATTGAGCATCAGGATCGTCGACTTGATCATCTCGTTTCGTATTTAATCTAATAGGCCTGTCCAATGAAAAAAAAGTCCAAGGCCCTTAAGAAGGACACAATTGCTCTATTTCATAAAATTTGTGTTTTAAGATATCGTTCGATTCGTTAGTCACAATTATAATGAGATACAATGTGGGACAACAAATTTTGAATTTATCTAGGATTAAATTAGTTGCATGGGTGGAGATAGATGGACAATATAATATTGGCAATGTAGGAACATGCCAAGAGACATTGTAAGAGCACTCACAACCGTGCTCTTGCCAACGAGCATGGTTGTGGGCCCGGCACCACTATTCCTGCCTACTCTTCGGCAAGAGCACAACACCCACAACTGTGCTCTTCCGCAAGGATGACCACAATTCAATTTAAAATTCAATTAAATAAAAACATTTTCATAATATTAAAATTCATTAAAAAACCACAATAAATATTACAAATTACAAATAAAATAAAAAAGACATAATTAAAATCCTAAAAATTAAAAATTACATAATTAAAATACTAAAAATTAAAAATTACATAATTAAACTCCTAAAAATTAAAAATTACATAATTAAAAGCTAAAAATACCCCCGTGGAAGACTACTCATCCGGCGGCACTACCCCCAATTGTTTTTGGAGGCCCAATATCATGGCCTCGTGCGATCGAAGTTGCGAGGGGGTCATAATGACCTATCAGCCATATTGAGTTGGGCCAAAGGGTGGAGGTGGAGGTGGCGCATATGGAACGGGAAAGGGAGCGGGAACTGGAGCATCGGCGGTTGCAGCCGCGGCTCGACGGCGGTTGGCCGCCGCCTTCTTCCTTCCTTGACGTCGGCGTTGGGAACCGCTCGGGCCGGCGTCGGGGCTACCCAAGTTAGCTTCGGCGAGTTGGCTAGCCACTTCTTCGGAGTCGGCGTCGGATAGGGATATCGACCTTGACCGTTTGGAGGAGCCGCTAGAGGAGGATATTATGCCTCCCCTATACTTCGGGTGCGTCCACGTCTGCTGCCAAATGTTGAGGTACTTGAACGGCTTGTAGTTCATGGATTGGTAGGTGCTCATCGCGGCAGTGATGATGTCGACCTCGCTCCAGCCGCTCCCCGCATTCCGCTCTTCCTGGAGGAAATAGCTATTGAACTTGCCAATTTCATCGTTGGCTCGGTAGATTGCGTTGCGCACCATACTTTCATTGCGATCGATTGTTCCCGGCGGCCGGTTTTCATTGTACCGGCGAGCAATGCGCCACCAAAAGTGATCGCCGGATTGGTTCGTACCAACCAACGGATCTTCAGAGATTTCCAAGTACGCCGTGAACAATTTATCCATCTCCGCCGGAGTGTACGGTGTGCGGACACCGCGAGTAGGAGGAGTCGGAGTTTGGGAGGGGGCGGTCGGCCTAGACTCGAGTGTCCACCCTTATACCCCTTCGGGGGCATCTTGGTCGTCGATTAGGTATGGCCGGTAGCCACCCGGAACGCCCGAACTTTGGGTTTGAGGAGGGGCCGAGTATTCCGTTTTCGGACTAGGAAACGGTTGTGAACCGAACCATTCGGGGTTCCAACCGTGGGAGCCCGGGGGGTTATCGCCTTGGCCGGACATTGTTATGTTGTAGGAGTGGAAGAAAGATTGAGAATGGATATGGGATAACGAAGATGAGAATGGATATGGGATAACGAAGATGAGAATGGATATGGGATAACGAAGATGAGAATGGATATGGGAGAATGAAGATGAGAATTGTGTAGTTTGGTGTGAATTTTTGGGTGTGAAAGTGGGGGTATTTATAGATGAAAATGTGTATTTTTTGGGGGAAAAAAATAAATTAAAAAGTGGTAAAAACGGTAATAAACGGATATATTTTTTTTGGGAAGTGAAATAATATTTTTTTTTTATTTTTAATCGGTTTTTTAATTAAAAACCGATTTTTAATAAAAAAAATTTCAAAGGCAACGGCTATGCCGTTGCCCAATCGCTGCTCGCCACGTCGCCTGCTCGCTGGCACGGACGTGCTCGTTGCAGCGAGCAGAGCCGTGCCAGTGGCGCGAGCGCAGCGGCGGCGGAGCTCGTCCGTTCCAGCGGCACGGACGGACGGAAGCCGTCCGTCCACCGTTGTGCATGCTCTTACAGGCCGAGCTTTTGAGAAAATATGGTCTTTAACCACAAATAAATATGACAACCGAACGATCCCTAAGAATACACACAATTTACAACAATTGCTCATAACACAAATCAAATAAAAGTTGTCAACATTTAAAATCTGCATGTGAATGTTTCTCTAAATCATACAAGTGAAAGTTTCTCTAAATCATTTAGGTTGAGAGGCAAGTGCAAGAAGTGGAGAAGCTCTGTGGACAGTGACTCCATGGCTCTCGGTCATGTCGAGGTCAATCCCGTTAGGCAATTTCCAGTCAAATTTGTGTACCAGATTAGCTAACAAAATCTCCATAGTAACAGTAGCATATGTAATCCCAGGGCATCCCCTTCTTCCAGCCTCAAACGGGATCAACTCGAAATCTTGCCCTTTCAAATCAATTGAAGAATTCAAGAATCTATCGGGCCTAATTTGTTCTGGTTCGTCCCACGAGACAGGGTCCCTCCCCAAGGCCCATGCATTGATCATCACCATCGTTCCGGAAGCAACATCATAGCCTTTGATCTGCACGTCCTTTCTTGTGACTCGTGTAATAATTGGGAATGGTGGATGGAGACGCAAGGTTTCCTTGATCACAGCCTTCATGTAACCCATATTTTCTAGGTCATCTGGTTTTATGTGTTGATTCTGTTTAACGATGCCTCGTACCTCGGATTGTAGTTTTTCCATCACTCTAGGATGGCGCAAGAGTTCGGACATCACCCATTCCGTAGACGAGGAGATTGTATCAGTTCCACCAACGAATACATCCTGTATGAAACACGAGACGTGTTTAGTGTAATATTGTTGCGAAAGAAGATGGGCAAGGGCCCCCCGTCAAAGTTTGTCTCATGGATGGATTAATGATGAACTTGTTCTGCCATAAATTCAAAGTAAACGCGCAATAAAAGAGAGAGAAATTTCGCCAAGATAGGAAAAAGTCCATGGGCACACATAGGAAACCGATCACTAGATAATTGTTGGTAGAGATCAAGGTAGCAAAAAGAATGGCTTCATACGTAACCTAATATGCTCCAAGGCCTAACATAATAATACCAATAGTTGGGTCCATTTGGCCGAGAAAGCTCTATTGGACCATTTCCTTTCGCTCCCTTAACTAGGGGATATATAAGAGGAAAGAGTATATTTCTCATTTTCACCTCTTTAAAATGGTAAATATACCTTGTGAAATCTTAGGCAAGAAAGATAAAAATATCTTACTAAAAATAAAAGGCAGAACATCTATTCAGAATCAATATTTATAAAGAAAAGGTTAATGTGGTAATTATTTAATTTTGCCTCTCAAATTTTTATGCTCCTTAGGAGATGCTATAATAATCACAAATTATCACTAGCAATAGAAATAGTGGTGAGAGAGTAAGAGAAAGATTACCAAAAGCAAGGCTTTGATGCTGTCCAGATCAATGGAGGAATCAACACTCCGATCGTTGTAGGTTTCGATCAAAACATCCACAAAATCTTCTTTGACATCCTTCACCTCATCTAATTGCCTTTCTTGAATCACACCCTCCAAAACTGTTGCATGCACGATCGTGGAGGGGTCGATGCGTACATGCGACGTAAGAGTAGGACGCCTAAGTGCATAATAAATGAGTTGAAGGAATTGAATAAGGAGAATGTGACATCCGAATTGATGAGCTGGCAAGGTGGTACGGGTGAGGTGGTTTAGAGTGAGGTGGCATGCGTGAGATGAGGGAGTATAAAAGGATGGGGCCACCATCTTTTCATGCACGTCAATTGTGTGATTGTTCGTTGGGCCAAGGATCGTAGATCCGAAGCATTTCCTCTCGTTCAGTTGTTCCTTTCGTCATTTCACTTTCCGTAGCTTGTATTGTTCGTTTTAATCAATCCATCATTTTCGTTTCCCCCATTACTTGTGTTGATTTCTCGTGTTATGTTGAATCGGTGTTGATTTTGGTTGTCGTTGTGGTGTTTTGAGCTAAGATTGAGCTGAAATCACATCAAGTGGTATCCAGAGCTCTCGATCTCCGGACATGAGTTCGGCGACGCGCGGTGCCGAGTCGGAGAGGAAGATGTTGATGGAGGCGATGGAGAGGAGAATGGGTGAGATGATTGAGCAGTTTGCGAAGAAGCAGGAAGGGAAAATTGAAGGGAAATTGGAGGGTATTATGAAAGCTATTGCAACCATCAGCCTGCAAAATCAACAGTACATGCAGAATTCGGAAGTAGGTGAAGGTAGTGGGAAGAAGAAGGAAATCGCGGTAGACCTGAATGATGTGAGAGAGGATCTGGGAAGATCAACTCGATATGAGTTTCCTAAGTTCGATGGAGAGGGATTTGAAGGCTGGGTTATGCGATCTGAATTTTTCTTTGAGGTGGCAAAGGTGCCGTTCAAGGATCGAGTAAGAGTGGCGGCGATCCACTTCGAAGGGAAAGCCTTACAATGGCATCGGGGTTTTGCAAGCTTGCAAGGTGAAGCGGCTTATGCCGATTGGAATTGCTATATTGCAGCGTTGGGAGCGAGATTTGGCGCGCATGCTTACGAAGATCCACTAGCAGATCTTAGGAATTTGAAGCAGAAGGGTACTCTGCAATTATACATGGATCAGTTTGATGAGATCTACCCGCGAACGGGAATTAGAGAGGATCAGGCACTTAGTTTCTTCTTATCTGGGCTGGTTGATGAACTCCAAATGCCGGTGAGAATGTTCAGACCAAAGTGTTTGGCTGAGGCTTATTCGTTGGCTAAATTACAGGAGCTGACGGTGAGAGCTCTAGGAGGAAAGTCGAAAGCAAATCATAACGTAGGGCAGGGTGCAAGCAGCTACTATTCTCAATCCAAACCATTGGTGGTAACATCTACTAATTACAAGCCTAGTGGAAATGTTAATGCGGGTGGCGGTCGGGATAATGGCAGAGCTGGCGGAGCTAGAAACCACCATAACCTTACACCCGAGGAAATGGATGAGAAGAGGGCAAGAAATGAGTGTTTCTGGTGTAAGGAGAGGTTCACACCGAATCACCATTGCACTAAGCGACGCTCTTATGTTATGCAAATGCTGGGGGACGAGACCGAAGTGAAAGAAGATGAGGAAGGGGAGCAGGTAGAGGAAGAATCTGAAGATGAACTTAATCTGCAGTTATCTCTACACGCAGTATGGGGAAGAGAGGGTCCTCAAATTATGAGAATGAAAGGATTATGTCAGAAAAAGGTGCTCAAAATACTGATTGATACGGGGAGTACTCACAACTTCCTTAGTAGTCGAGTGGCTGGAAAAATTAAGGGCCAATTTGTGCAGGTTCCACCTAGAGCCGTGGAAGTAGCAAATGGGCAATTGCTGCAGTGTACTCAAAAGAGTAGCACCTTCCAGTGGGAAATGCAGAGTTTCAAATTCACCACTGAAGTTTATGTAATTCAGCTGGAAACTTACGATCTTATTTTGGGTGGCCAATGGTTATCTACCTTGGGAGAAATTAAATGGGACTTTAGTAAGCTCAGTATGGTGTTTCTGTTGAATGGGGAAGAGGTTAAGTTGCTAGGAGAGGATTGGCCTGTTAAGAGTGAGCAGCTGCATCAGTTGCATGTGTGTAAGCAAAATGATACAGATGATCATGAGCATAAGATGAGTTTGTTGATGCCTACTGCGGAAGGAGAGTTTGGAAGTTGCTATGGAATGCATGAGGAAGAAATTTGGCCAGAATTGGATGCTATACTGACAACTTATGTTGATATGTTTGAAGAGCCAAGAGGATTGCCTCCATTGAGAGCTCAGGATCATAAGATTGTATTGAAAGAAGGGGCCGAAGCAGTGAATATTAGACCCTACAAATATGCAGCTCAACAGAAAGATGTGATTGAAAACATGATTAAAGAAATGCTAGAATCGGGAGTGATCAGGGAAAGTCAGAGTCCATTTGCTAGTCCTATAGTCTTGGTGAAGAAGAAAGACTCTTCGTGGAGGATGTGTGTTGACTACCGATCACTCAATGCTATTACAATCAAGGATAAATACCCTATTCCGGTAATTGAGGAATTGCTTGATGAACTAGGAAGAGCTAAATGGTTTTCTAAGATCGATCTGAGATCGGGTTACTGGCAGGTAAGAATGGCTCCTGAAGATGTGTTTAAAACAGCATTTAAAACTCATGCCGGGCACTATGAGTTTTTAGTGATGCCTTTCGGCCTCACAAATGCACCAGCCACATTTCAAAACCTTATGAATACGGTGTTTAGAGCCCATCTAAGGAAGTTTGTACTGGTATTTTTTGATGATATACTCATCTACAGCAGCAACAAGGAAGATCATGAGAAACATTTGTCTGTGGTGTTGGGTCTGATGAAGCAACAAAACTTATTGGCCAAGAGGTCCAAGTGTGCATTTGGCTGCAGAAAAGTGGAGTATTTGGGCCATGTTATATCAAAGGAGGGCGTAGCAACTGACAGCAGCAAAACTGAAGCAGTCAGAGAATGGCCTCAACCAAAGACTATTAAGCATATCCGGAGTTTCTTGGGATTAACGGGGTATTATCGAAGATTTGTGTCAGGATATGGTGTAATAGCTCGACCACTAGTGGAAATGACCAAGAAAACCACGTTTTGTTGGACGGAAGAAGCTCAAAAAGCTTTCGAGCAGCTGAAATTGGCCATGGTTTCAGCTCCTGTATTAGCCCTGCCTGACTTCACCAAAGACTTTGTAGTAGAAACTGATGCTTCTGGAGTTGGAATAGGGGCTGTCTTGATGCAAGAGAAACATCCCGTAGCCTTTATCAGCAAGGCCTTATCAGTGAGATACCAAGCCTTATCAGTCTATGAAAAGGAGCTGCTGGCCATTTTAATGGCAGTAAAAAAGTGGTATCACTATTTGCAATGCAGAAAGTTTATTATAATGACGGATCATCAAAGTTTGAAGTATTTGTTGGAGCAGAAACTCACTACTCCAACACAACAAGCTTGGATGGCCAAGCTTATGCATTTTGACTATGAAATTCGGTACAAGAAAGGGGTTGAAAACTCTGCTGCTGACGCACTTTCCAGAGTACCAGAAACTATGGTTTATGCCCTTACATCTTATATTATTCCTATTGAGCTTATTACTAAGATTAAGGCATCTTGGGCTAAGGATTCACAGATCCAACAGATTATTGCAGACAAAAGAAGAACCGTGACTCTCATCCAAAATTCAGCTGGCATAAGGAAGAGCTAAGGAGGTATGGTAAGCTTGTAGTGGGTAATGATTTGCATTTAAAGGCTCAGATTCTATCTCTTTTTCACAATTCTGCCTTGGCTGGACATTCTGGAGTGTTGGTGACTTATAAAAGGATCTCAGCCTTGTTGTATTGGCCTAAGTTGTTGAAGGAAGTGAGGGAGTTTGTTAGAGTTTGTGTGGTGTGTCAAAGATATAAACCGGGTAACTCCGCAAAAGCTGGACTATTGCAACCACTTCCAGTACCTACTGCCTTGTTCACTGATTTAACTATGGACTTCATTGAGGCTCTTCCAAATTCTCAAGGAAGAAATGCTATAATGGTGGTGGTGGATAGGTTGAGCAAATATGCTCATTTCATGGCGTTGTCTCACCCTTTCACAGCCAAACAAGTAGCTGATGTATTCTTGAACTCTGTCTTCAAATTACATGGTATGCCAGTTAAAATAGTCAGTGATCGCGGAGCTATCTTTGTGGGGGTTTTCTGGAAGGAATTCTTTGGATTGCTAGGTGTGGAGCTGTTATATTCTACAGCCTATCACCCTGAAACCGATGGGCAATCAGAGGTGGTGAACCGTTGTTTGCAGAGCTATCTAAGGTGCTCGGTAGGGGAGAAACCTCATTCGTGGGCACATTGGCTAGGCCTTGCAGAGTATTGGTATAATACTTCATTTCATACCAGTATTAAGATGACACCCTTTGAGGCATTGTATGGGTATGCTCCTCCTCTTCATGTCCCTTATCTACCAGGAGATTCTCAAGTTGAGGCAGTGGACATTGCATTGAGGGATAGAGAGGAAATGATTCAAATCTTGAAGCAAAACTTGGAGAAATCTGCAGCAAGGATGAGGAAGCAAGCCGATAAGCACAGGGAGGATAAAGAATATTCTATTGGAGATTGGGTATGGTTAAGGCTGCAGGCTTACAGGCAGAAATCCATACGAGGACACCATCAAAAGTTTGAGCCTAAATACTATGGGCCATATCAGATTCAAGACCGGATTGGAAAAGTGGCGTATAAACTGAGATTGCCTACTACTGCTGCGATACATGATGTCTTCCATGTGTCCTTACTGAAGGCCGCATCACCTCCTAACGGTCCAGTACCAGATCTTCCTGTTATATCCCATATTAATGATGCCATTCCTCAGGCAATACTCGAGCGGAAGATGATCAAACGACGTAACCAAGCTGTTACCCAATGGCTGATTCATTGGGTGGGACAATCTCCGGCCGATGCTTCATGGGAGTTTGCCGACGTGATTAAAGAACGTTTTCCTTGGTTCCTTGAGGACAAGGAACCTTAAGGAGAGGGTAATGTTGCATGCACGATCGTGGAGGGGTCGATGCGTACATGCGACGTAAGAGTAGGACGCCTAAGTGCATAATAAATGAGTTGAAGGAATTGAATAAGGAGAATGTGACATCCGAATTGATGAGCTGGCAAGGTGGTACGGGTGAGGTGGTTTAGAGTGAGGTGGCATGCGTGAGATGAGGGAGTATAAAAGGATGGGGCCACCATCTTTTCATGCACGTCAATTGTGTGATTGTTCGTTGGGCCAAGGATCGTAGATCCGAAGCATTTCCTCTCGTTCAGTTGTTCCTTTCGTCATTTCACTTTCCGTAGCTTGTATTGTTCGTTTTAATCAATCCATCATTTTCGTTTCCCCCATTACTTGTGTTGATTTCTCGTGTTATGTTGAATCGGTGTTGATTTTGGTTGTCGTTGTGGTGTTTTGAGCTAAGATTGAGCTGAAATCACATCAAAAACCTCATCCATCCGCTTCGCAGCGTCATCAAGCCTCTTATCAAAACCATTAACACGACCAATCCATCCAAGCCAAGGAATAAAATCACCAATCTCAGCAGTTCCAATAAGATCCATGTACTCCCTCATCAACCCCGGGAACTTCTTCCCATTTTCACTCTCACTGTATTTCCCACCGAAGGTCGATCTAAAAGCCGCGTCAGCGTTCGTCTCCGCCATCATCTTGCTCAAATACACCGGCCCTGAACACTCCTCAATCCTCTTCACCAAAAGGGCTGTTTCTTCTTCCCTTATTGAACCGAAGGATTGTACCCTTTTGCTGCTCAGCATCTGCAGGACGAAGATGCTTCTCATCTGCCTCCAGTATTCGCCGTGTTGCGCAGAGCCCACGTCTCTGCTGCCGTAGAGCAGCTTCCTCATGGCCTTGAGCTCTGGCCGGTTGGAGAAGTTTAGGTCGTGAGTTCGGATGATCTCGCGGGCTATGTCCGGTGAAGAGACGACGACGGTGGGGACGCTGCCGAGGTGGAGAAGCATGATGGGGCCATGTTTTTGGGCCATGGAGTGGAGGGCATGGTGAGGAAGGGAGCTAGCTAGCTGGTGTAGCTTTCCGATTATAGGTAGCTTTGGTGGGGAAGGGGGGAGCTTTCTCTTGGTTGAGGATTTGAACAAGATTCGGTTAATGGAAAATAATAAGATTAGAGAAACAATAGAAGTGAAGATGATGAATATTGGGTTGAAGCTCAGCTCAATTTCCTCCAATTCTATGGATTAAAGCACACATCATAAGCCTATATAAGTACTACGGAGTACGCACGAGTGGCTCACATGTATCGAAAGTGTTGGGGTTGGTAGCGGAAACGTGCGATCTAATGGATCACATAAAATTCTGATTTATTTACCAGATTATTTAGACAAAAACTATTCGCGTAATTCTCACATGCATCATGCTCTTAACTTGAATTTAAACACGTTTTAGCATGAACAATACCTAAAACATGCTTGCTACGGAGTTAGCCAATTTACCTCGTTGATTCAATAAAGAATCGAAGATGGCTTGCTTCGTCTCCTCGTGAAGATCTTGAGTACTAGACCACGGATCTTCTGACTGGTTGCCGGACTCTTCCTTAGATCCCTGACTGGGTCCAATATGTGACTTAGTAAAAAGCTAATTGGGTGAGGCATGTTCCAGATTCTTCCTTAGATCCCTGACTGGGTCCAATATGTGACTTAAATAAATAGGAGAATAAAGGAGACAGAAAAACAACAATTAATTTGTCTAATTTTCGTCCCCCCTCTAAAGAGTGATTTTCGAAAATTGTGCTCTCCTCCGTGAGCTGAGTTCTGTCTTCCATTATTCGAGCCCTAGTACGTTGGTGAGATTTGCCCACACAAATATCAGCGTATAGTCCGGGACACCAGTCAGAAGATCCGAGGTCTTGTATTGAAGATCTTCACGTGGAGACGGAGCAAGCCATCATCTATTCTTGATTGAATCAACGAGGTAAATTGGTTAATTCTGTAGTAAGCATGTTTTAGGAATTTTATGTGCTAAAGCATGTTTTAATTCAAGTTATGAGCATGATACATGTGGTAATTACGCAAATAGATTTTGTCTAAATAATCTGCTAAATAGATCAAATTCATGTGATCCGTTTTGTCCGCACGCTTCTGCTGCCAGCCCCTTCAGTTGGTATCAGACCTAGTCTTTGGCTCTGATTATTTGGATTTAAATTTCGCGAAATTCATTTATGCATGTATTATTTGATTGAGAAGCATGTTCTTGGTGTTTTGTTTAATTAATTATGCATGATGAACTCAAAAACTATCGAATCAAAGAACTTGAATTGCTCGAACGCACCATGTGCGATCGAGATAGGGATGTAGAGACAGTGGGAGCCGGGAGCCGTGATCACGGGGCGACGCGCAAATGAGTGGGGACTCGTGCGCACCGCCGGCCGAGACCACACGCACCAGACGGAACCCGGGTCAAGGTCGACACGGCGGTGACTGGCGCGGACACCGCGAGACACCGGGCCGAACCCTAGGCAGAAGGTCCGAGCTGGCCGAGAGCGGGCGCGCCACCGTGCGCGCCGCTGGCCGAGAGCTCGCGACACCCGACGGCTCGGAGGGTCGAGCCGGGCGCCGAGACGCTGGCCGAAAGGCGCGCGCCACCACGCGCGCGCCTGGCCGAGAAGCGTCGGCACCCGTCGAGCAGGGCGCCGAGACGCTGGCCGAGAGGCGCGCGCCGCCGCGCGCGCGCCTGGCCGAGAAGCGTCGGCATCCGACGAGCCGAGACGCTGAGACAGGCGTCGAGCAGCTGGCCGAGAGGCGCGTGCCGCCGTGTGCGCGCCTGGCCGAGAAGCTGCGACACCCGACGAGCCAGGCGGCCGAGACGCTGGCGCGCCACCTGCGCCGGTGTCCGAGACGCTGCATGCGTCGTGATTCAACGACGAATTCGTCGGATCTTCGTCGTTCATCGTTCGTTCGAACCTCGTACGATGAGATAACGATGAAAGATTATTTTAATGATTATTTAATTATTTTATTAAAAGATATCATTAAAATATTATTATTTAATGGAAATAAAATCTTTTTGGATGATTTACCTAGATTTTAGGAATATTTTTATTATTATCTATATCTATGGAAATAAATAATATTATTTTATTCCTAGATGATATAGATGAGAATAATTTAATAGTTTCCTAATATTTATCTAGATTTAAGGAATATTTTCATTATTTTCTATATCTATGGAAATAAATAATAATATTTTGATTCCTAGATGATATGGATAAGAATAATTTAATAGTTTCCTAATATTTATATATCTAAGATTCTAAAAGGGATAGATATGTATGAATACATTAAATAATGAAATATCTCTTCCTAATCTTGAACATGGAGTTAATTTAAATTTAATTTTTCATGTCTTATTAAGAATTAAATAATTTGTTTATTTTAGATATACCTTATAGTAGACATGAATTAGAATTATATTCTAGAACAATAATTTCCTAAAGGAAGATACCAATTAATAAAAGATTTAATTATCCAGTAGATTAAATACCAACAGAATTTAATTAAGTCTTAAACTGCCTCAAGGCTAAGGATAATTAAAGTAAAACCATAACCCAAAATATCTAAGCTATAATTACGAACTCAACGTTTGTATATGGTCTCCATCAATTGGTCTGCAATTTATGAAGCATTTTTCTAATATTATCGCCACCTGCTCTGTGGGGACAATAATCCTAAGAAAATAGCAAGTTCATGAGGGCGGGCTTCTCAAATATAAATAGTATGAACTAGAATGTAGTTTCCAATATTATCGCCACCTGCTCTGTGGGGACAATAATCCTAAGAAACTGCGAGATTCAGAAGTTCACACGGGATTTATGAGATAGCTTGATCTTGTTAGCAGCACACAAGCATTGTTATGGGAGTGTGTTGTAGAAATGAGAATCTGTAATGCTAAATTAGGTGGTCTTGCTTAGGCAACATTAGGCGGCCATGCCACTCTGTGGTCTCTGGACTATTCGTCGGTGTTGTGACCAGTAAAATTGTAAGATTTTAATGCGTATTGACTTCCTCTGGAGGGTACAAAATTTTAATTTTACAGTTGTAAGATTTTGAAAAGTTTTATGGTTAATCTAATCAAACTTCTTACATAAGTTTATGACAATAGTAAAATACTCTGTTTTGCAGTGCAAATCAAATCGTCAATATGTCATTCAATCCTCTTTCCGCAATTCTCAAAGAAAATAAACTCGAGGGCCAAAACTACATAGAATGGAAACAAAATTTGGACATCGTTCTCACAGCAGATGAGTACATCTTTGTGCTCACCACCCCGCGACCTCCAGTGCCGGCGGCTACCGCTGCGGCAGGAGTCAGAGATGCACACAGACGGTGGCATAAGGCGAATGAGATGGCTAAGTGCTACATGTTGGCATCTATGTCTTCAGTACTCAAGCATCAGCATTCAGCCATGGAAACAGCCGCCGAGATTATGCAGAATCTCAAAAATCTTTTTGGTACTGAGAATCAAACGGCGAAGTCTCAAGCCTTTCGGAGTATCATGTCGAAGACAATGAAGGAAGGCTCGTCTGTGAGGGACCATGTCCTCGAGATGATGGGCCACCTCAACCAAATTGAGGTCTTGGGAGGGACGATCGATCCCGAGTCCCAGGTGACTATCATCCTTCAAAGTCTTCCCCCTAGCTTCCAACAGTTCAAGCTCAACTTCTAGATGAACAAAAGGAATTACACCTTGGCAGAGTTGTTGACTGAACTTCAGTCGGCAGAGGACCTTATGGTCCAGGCTAAGGCGGCCATGATGACTTCGGCGCCTCGTTCCTCTGGCTTAAAGCCTAGCAAAGGAAAAAGGCAGGCACCGAACTCAGGACCGGCCAAGATAGCTAAGGGAAAGAAGAAGAAGAGGGCTAACAAGAAGCCCACGGGGAAGTGTTTCAAGTGTGGAGAAAAGGGGCATTGGAAGCCAGACTGTCCTAAACGGGGCAAGGCTACAGGTATGCACCAAACTCTAGTTGTCGAGTCTTGTTTGACTTCGAAATCAATTTGCACTTGGGTTATTGACACAGGAGCCACTGATCATATTTGTTTTGATCCTGACTTAATGCAGGTGACAAGACGGCTACATGATCGTGAGATAGAAGTCCAGCTGGGCGACGCTACCAAAGTGGCGGCCGTTGCAGTGGGAGACATTTATTTGCGTCTTAGTAGTGATAGATTTTTTATTTTGAAGAATGTTTTGTTGATACCTTCTTTTAGAAGAAATTTAATTTCAGTTTCTAAATTGGTTTATGATGGATATTCGATTTCTTTTAATGACAACTGCGTTATTAAGAAAGATGGTTCTTATATCTGTCGTGGTATCATGGAAAACAATCTGTACACAATCACTTCTACACAGTTTAATAATCGCAAATCAGAACTCAATACAACATCGAAAATTTCAAAGAAACGAAAAGAACCTTCAAATTCAATGAACGAAACGTACTTGTGGCACCTTAGACTTGGTCATGCCAATGAAAGGAGGATCCATTCTCTTGTTCAACAAGATCTTATCAAAGGTCTAGACGAGGAACCTTTTCATAAGTGTGAGTCATGCTTAGAAGGCAAGATGACCAAGAGGCCTTTTAAGGCAAAGGGCAATAGGTCCAAGGAAGTACTTGTGCTCGTTCATTCCAATGTATGTGGACCAATGTCAACTGAGGCAAGAGGTGGTTTTCGATACTTCATCACATTTATTGATGACTTCTCGAAAATTGGATATGTCTACTTGATGCGTCACAAGTCAGAGTCTTTTGACAAGTTTAAAGACTTTAAGACTCTTGTGGAGAAGTATCATGGGAAGAATATCAAATGCCTACGATCTGATCGTGGAGGCGAATACCTCAGTGCCGAATTTTTGGACTACTTATCGGAAGTGGGAATTCAATCCCAACTGACTGCGCCGGGCACGCCCCAGCAGAACGGCGTGGCTGAAAGAAGGAACATGACCTTATTAAACATGGTTCGATCGATGATGAGTTATGCACGTCTGCCTATTTCATTTTGGGGACATGCCTTGCTTTCCGCAAGTCACATTTTAGACAATTTACCATCAAAATCCGTACCTAAAACTCCATATGAGTTGTGGACTGGGCGTAAGCCCAATCTAGCACATCTCAAGGTTTGGGGTTGCCCGGCTCATGTATTGGAAAAGGATCCAACTAAGCTAGGATCTAGGACGGAGGTATGTTTGTTTATAGGTTACCCCAAAGGAACGAAAGGTTATGAATTCTTTAGTCTCCGAGATAAGAAAGTCATTGTGAGCACTCACGCGACATTCTTAGAGGAAGACTATGTAATGAATCATAAACCCAGCAGTGAAGTGGCTCTTGATGAGCTAACTTCAGTCACAAGTTCCATTAACCAATAACAAGTACCAAGTGTACAAACAATTCCCGAAACTTCAACTTCTACTCAAAATATTGTAGTGCCGCGCCGCAGTGGGAGGGTCTCACATGAGCCCGACAGATACATTGGTTTGGGAGAATCTATGGATCACTCCTCGGACAACAATGTATTAGATCCCTAGAACTTTGCGGAGGCGCAGGCAGATATCGATCATTGCGAATGGGTAAAAACAATGGATTCGGAACTACAATCTATGATAGACAAAGACGTCTACGATTTGTCCGTCCTACCCGAAGGTTGTACTGCCATTGGGAGCAAGTGGATATATAAACGTAAACGTGGACCCGATGGACGAGTTAAAGTCTTCAAAGCAAGACTAGTGGCCAAGGGGTATACCCAAAAGGAAGGCTTCGATTATGATGAGACCTTCTCCCTAGTGGCCATGCTCAAATCGATCCGGATACTGTTGTCTATTGCAGCTTATATGGATTGGGATGTATGGCAGATGGACGTTAAGACTGCATTTCTAAACGGCAGTCTTGAGGAGACCATCTACATGGAACAACCCAAAGGATATGCCATAAAGGGCAAAGAACACATGGTTTGGAAGCTTAAGAAGACCATTTATGGCTTCAAGCAAGCATCCAGATCGTGGAACCAATGTTTCGATCAAACTGTTTGCAAGTTTGGATTCGAAAAGTGCCCAAGTGAGAGCTGCGTGTATAAGAAAGTTGATAAGGGGAATGTGGTGTTCTTAGTTTTATATGTAGATGACATTCTTCTAATTGGAAATAATAAAAAGATGTTGTCATCAGTTCGAACATGGTTATCAAACCAGTTCGAGATGAAGGATATGGGAGACGCGGGACACATCCTCGGGATCAAGGTTCTTTGGAATCGAGAGAAGAAGATGTTGTGCTTATCTCAAGAATCTTACATCTAAACAGTACTTAGTCGTTTTAGCATGCAGGATGCCAAGAAAGGTTTCTTACCTTTTAGACATGACATCCATTTATCTCAAGAGATGTGCCCTAAAACGCCGTCTGAGATACAAGCAATGAGAAGGATTCCATATGCTTCGGCAGTTGGAAGTCTCATGTATGCTATGCTTTGTACTAGACCAGATATTTGCTTTGCTGTTGGCACGTTGGCAAGATATTAGTCGAATCCGGGCCAAGGACATTGGACTGCCGTAAAGAACATACTCAAGTACCTTAAACGGACTAAGGACTATGCTCTAGTTTACAATGCAGTCGAGCTCTGTCCTTTGGGATATACCGACTCAGACTTTCAAGCTGATCAGGACTCGAGAAAATCTACTTCAGGATATGTGTTCACCTTAGGAGGTGGAGCTGTAATTTGGAAGAGTGTGAAGCAGAAATGCATTGCGGACTCGACAATGGAAGCCGAGTATGTGGCCGCATCAGAGGCTGCGAAAGAGGCTGTATGGTTCAAGAACTTCCTTATTGATTTAGGTGTGGTTTCGAATCTGCCCAAGAGCATCACTATTTATTGTAACAATTCTGGTGCTGTGGCAAACTAGAAAGAACCAAGAGCTCACAAAGCGAGCAAACACATAGAGCGGAAGTATCATATCATTAGAGATATAGTGGAGAGATGAGACATAAAAGTGGTCAAGATTGCGTCAGAGAACAACCTGGAAGATCCTTTTACAAAGGCTTTGACGGTAAAACCGTTCGAGTGCCACGTTGAAGGGACGGGAGTTCGACACATTCAAGACCTCAACTCGCTTTCAGTATAAGTGGGAGAAATTTAGACGTGTGCACTACTATTTTGTATACTCGAAAGCTGTTTTGAGTATAAGTAGGAGATTGTTAGGGTTTTGTATACTAGAAATCACCTTTCGAGTGATTGGATACTGTAAAACTCTAATGGTTATTTTCCAATAAATGCAACAGATTATTTTTGTCATAATGATGTTATGTTTTACATTTAATGGTGGTTTATTGCATATTTAAATGTATGAGCAAACGTAACAAAGTCTAAGTCTTTGTTTTAGTAGACCGATTGTGGGCGTCGTCCAATTTAAGGTAACACGGTCAGTTCTAAACAAAGAAAAATAAGAATTTCACAACCTAGATAGGCCTAGACTACCTATCGCGAAAGGTTGCAATGTCAGTCCGATTATTTCTAAACCTTATTGGAATAAGATGACGTTGGTGTGGTATAGCACTGAATGGATCTAACAGCAAGACGAGTCTTTATGCTATCTACTGAAAGACGAGGTCTTGAGAATTAATTTCTTATTCAATGTACGTTAGCATTGAGCATACGATATTGAGTATCCACTACTTTGACTTACCAAAGGTGCGAGTTTTTTGTAACCCAACGATCCAGGTATATTGGGTAGTGGTGATCATTATCTAGAGGTGCTAGGATTGCTATTATGTTGAAACGTGCGCGAGGAGAGTCTCGTTTGATAACATCCACAAGAGTAGCTCGAAACGAGGTTTTATTATTCGGAACCTAGCTAGTTGGAGTTTGATTACTCTATGAATAATAAATAAGAGTTTCTTGCTAAGTCCACTCTTGGAATTCGAAATATGTTAATTAATTAAGTCTATAGCAGACATTAATTAATTAATGGATGTTTCCATCTTAAGCGTGGGAAATAAATCAAATACAATTAAAGGAAACCCGGAATACTTGTAATTTCGGATTTGGAAGGCAGTGCAATATTACTTCTGTAGTGGCTGCTCGTAATATTCCAATATAAGCTTATATTAAATTGTGGGTTCAATTTAATTAGTAAAAAGCTAATTGGGTGAGGCCTGTTCCAGATTTTTCCTTAGATCCCTGACTGGGCCCAATATGTGACTTAAATAAATAGGAGAATAAAGGAGACATAAAAACAACAATTAATTTGTCAAATTTTCGTCCCCCCTCTAAAGAGTGATTTTCGAAAATTGTTCTCTCCTCCGTGAGCTGAGTTCTGTCTTCCATTATTCGAGCCCTAGTACGTTGGTGAGATTTGCCCACACAAATATCAGCGTATAGTCCGAGACACCAGTCAGAAGATCCGAGGTCTTGTATTGAAGATCTTCACGTGGAGACGGAGCAAGCCATCATCGATTCTTGATTGAATCAACGAGGTAAATTGGCTAATTCCGTAGTAAGCATGTTTTAGGAATTTTATGTTCTAAAGCATGTTTTAATTCAAGTTATGAGCATGATACATGTGATAATTACGCGAATAGATTTTGTCTAAATAATCTGCTAAATAGATCAAATTCATGTGATCAGTTTTGTCCGCACGCTTCCGCTGCCAGCCCTTCAAAAGCGACTAAGTACAATATCGATGTAAGATTCTTGAGATAAACACAATATCCTCTTTTCACGATTCCTAAGAACTTTGATACCGAGGATGTGTCCCGCGTCTCCCATATCCTTCATCTCGAAGTGGTTCGATAACCATGTTTGCACTGATGACAGCTTCCTTTTATTGTTTCCAATTAGAAGAATGTCATCTACATATAGAACTAAGAACACAATATTCCCCTTTTCAACCTTCCTATAAACGCAACTTTCATTTGGTCACTTTTCGAATCCAAACTTATGTACAGTTTGATTGAAACACTGGTTCCATGATCTAGACGCTTGCTTGAGGCCATAAATGAACTTCTTAAGCTTCCAAACCATGTGTTCCTTGCCCTTCACGGCATATCCTTTGGGTTGTTCCATGTAGATGGTCTCCTCAAGATTCCCGTTCAAGAACGCAGTCTTAACGTCCATCTGCCATACATCCCAATCCATGTAAGCTGCAATAGACAACAGTATCCTGATCGATTTGAGCATGGCCATCGGGGAGAAGGTCTCATCGTAATCGATACCTTCCTTTTGGGTATACCCCTTGGCCACTAGTCTTGCCTTAAAGACTTTAACTCGTCCATCGGGTCCACGTTTACGTTTGTATATCCACTTGCTCCCAATGGCAGTACAGCCTTCGGGTAGGACGGACAAGTCATAGACGTCTTTATCTATCATAGATTGTAGTTCCGAATATATTGCTTTCACCCATTCGCAATGATCGACATCTGCCTGCGCCTCTGCAAAGTTCCAGGGATCTAATACATTGCTGTCCGGAGAGTGATCCATGGATTCCCCCAAACCAATGTATATATCGGGCTCGTGAGAAACCCTCCCACTGCGGCGCGGCACTACAATTCTTGGAGTTGAAGTTGAAATTTCTGGATTGTTTGTACACTTGGTACAGGTTCTTGGTTAATGAAACTTGTGACAGAAGTTAGCTTGTCAAGAGCCACTTCACTGCTGGGTTTATAATTCATTGCATAATCTTCCTCTAAGAATGTCGTGTGAGTACTCACAATGAATTTCTTGTCTCGGAGACTAAAGAATTAAAAAGCTTTCGATCCTCTAGGGTATCCTATAAACACACATACCTCCGTCCTCGATCCCAGCTTAGTTGGATCATTTTCCAATACATGAGCAGGGTAACCCCAAATCTTGAGATGTGCTAGATTGGGCTTGCGCCCAATCCACAACTCATAAGGACTGGCTGGCACAGCCTTTGAAGGTAAGTTGTGTAAAATATGACTTGCAGAAAGCAAGACATGTCCCCAAAATGAAATAAGTAGCCGTGCAAAACTCATCATCAACCGGACCATGTTCAACAAGGTCCTATTCCTTCTTTCAGCCACGCCATTCTGTTGGGGCGTGCCCGGCGCAGTCAATTGGGATTCGATCCCCGCCACTGATAAGTAATCCAAAAACTCAGCACTGAGGTACTCGCCTCCACGATCAGATTGCAGGGTTTTGATACTCTTTCCATGATACGTCTCCACATAAGCCTTAAACTCTTTGAACTTGTCAAAAGATTATGACTTGTATCAAATAGACGTATCCAATTTTCGAGAAGTCATCAATAAAAGTGATGAAGTATCGAAAGCCACCTCTTGCTTCTGTTGACATTGGTCCACACACATTGGTATGAAAGAGCTCAAGTACTTCCTTGTCCCTATTGCCCTTAGTCCTAAAGGACCTCTTGGTCATCTTGCCTTCTAAGCACGACTCACACTTTTGAAAAGGTTCCTTCTCTAGACCTTTAATAAGGTCTTGTTCGACAAGAGAATGGATCATCCTTCCATTTGCATGACCAAGTCTAAGGTGCCATAATACGTTTCGTTCATTGAACTTGAAGGTTCTTTTCTTTTCTTTGAAATTTTCGATGTTGTATTGAGTTCTGATTTGTGATTATTAAACTGTGTAGATGTGATTGTGTACAGATTGTTTTCCATGATACTACGACAGTTATAAGAACCATCTTTCTTTATAACACAATTGTCATTAAAAGAAATTGAATATCCATAAAAAAACCAATTTAGAAACTGAAATTAAATTTCTTCTAAAAGAAGGTATCAACAAAACTCTTCAAAATAAAAAATTTATCACTACTAAAACGCAAATAAACGTCTCCCACTGCAACGACCGCCACTTTTGTAGCGTCGCCCAGTTGGACTTCGATCTCACGATCATGTAGCCGTCTTGTCACCTGCATTAAGTCAGGATCAAAACAAATATGATCAATGGCTCATGTGTCTATAACCCAAGCATGAGTTGATGTCGAAGTCAAACATGAATCGACTACTAAAGCTTGGTGCATACATGTAGCCTTGCCCTTTTAGGACAATCTGGCTTCCAATGCCCTTTCTCTCCACACTTGAAACACTTCCCCGTAGGCTTCTTGTTTGCCTTCTTCTTCTTCTTCTTTCCCTTAGCCGTCTTAGCCGCAACAGAGTTCGGTGCCGACTTCTTTCCTACGCCAGGCTTAGAGCCAGAGGAACGAGGGGCCAAAGTCATCTTGGCTGCCTTAGCCTGAACCATAAGGTCCTCTGCCGACTGAAGTTCAGTCAACAGCTCCGCCAAGGTGTAATTCCTTTTGTTCATCTCGAAATTGAGCTTGAACTGCTGGAAGTTAGGGGGAAGACTTTGAAGGATAATTGTTACTTGGGACTCAGGATCGATTGTCCCTCCCAAAACCTTGATTAGGTTGAGGTGGCCCATCATCTCGAGGACATGGTCCCGCACAGACGTGCCTTCCTTCATTGTCTTCGTCATGATACTCCGAAAAGCTTGAGACTTAGCCGTTCGATTCTGAGTACCAAAAAGATTCGTGAGATTTTGCATAATCTCGGCGGCTGTTTCCATGGCAGAATGTTGATGCTTGAGTACTGAAGACAAAGAAGCCAACATGTAGCTCTTAGCCATCTCATTCACCTTATGCCACCGTCTATGCGCATCTCTGACTCCTGCCGTAGCACTGGCCGGCGGCACTGGAGGTCGTGGGGTGGTGAGCACAAAATTGTACTCTTCTGCTGTGAGAACGATGTCCAAGTTTTGTTTCCATTCTATGTAATTTTGGCCCTCGAGTTTGTTTTCTTTAAGAATTGCAGAAAGAGGATTGAATGACATCTTGACGATTTGGTTTGCACTGCAAAAAAGAGTATTTACTATCTGTCATAAACTTATGTAAGAAGTTTGATTAGATTAACCATAAAACTTTTCAAAATCTTACAACTGTAAAATTAAAATTTTGTACCCTCCATAAGAGGTTAATACGCATTAAAATTCTGCAATTTTCCTGGTCACAACACCGACGAATAGTCCAGAGACCACATAATGACATGGCCGCCTAATGTTGCCTAAGCAAGACCACCAAATTTAGCATTGCAGAGTCTCATTTCTACAATACACTCCCATAACAATGTTTATGTGCTGCTAACAAGATCAAGTTATTTCATAAATTCTGTGTGAACTCCTGAATCTCGTAGTTTCTTTGGATTATTGTCCCCACATAATGGGTGACGATAATATTGGAATCCACATTCAGTTCATACAAGTTATTTTTGAGAAGTTCGTCCTCATGAACTTACTATTTCTTAGGATTATTGTCCCTACATAATGAGTGGCGATAATATTGGAAATAAGCTTCATAAATTGAAGACCAATTGATGGAGACCATATACAAACATTAAGTTCATAATTATAGCTTAGATATTTGGGTTATGGTTTTTTTTAATTATCCTTAGCTTTGTGGCAGATAAAGGCTTAATTAAATTCTGTTGGTATTTAATTGACTGGATAATTAAGTCTTTCATTTACTTTGGTATCTTCCTTTAGGAAACCTAATTGTTCTATAATTTAATTCTCATTCATGTCTACTATAAGATATATCTAAAATAAGTAAATTATTTTATTCTTAATAAGAAATTATTTCCATGTTCAAGATTAGGAAGAGAAAATTTTATTATTTAATGTATTCATACATATCTATCCTTATTAGGATTCTAGATATATAAATATTAGGAAACTATTAAATTATTCTTGCACATATCATCTAGGAATCCAAATAATATTATTTATTTCCATAGATATAGCCAATAATATAAATATTCCTAAAATCTAGGGAAATCTTCCCAAAATATTTTATGTCCATTAAATAATAATATTTTGATGATATCTTTTAATTAATGAATTAAATAATCATTAAAATAATCCATCATCGATATCTCATTGCACAAGGTTCACACGAACGATGAACGACGAAGATCCGACGAGTTCTTCGTCGGATCACGACGCACACGGCGTCTCAGCCATCAGCGCGTGTGACGCGCGCCAGCTTTCGGCCGGGCGATGCGTCGGGTGGCGCTGGCACTCGGCCAGCGCCTCGCCCCCCCGTCTCGGCCTGTCTCCCTCCAGCGGCTCCCACTGCCCGAGCCAGCGACACGCACACAGGCGCGACGCTCTCGACCAGGCATCTCGTCGGGTGGCGCTGGACCTTCCACCTAGGGTTCGGCCTGGTGGCTCGCGGTGTCTCGGCGGTTCTCAGATGAACCACCACGCCGCGCTAGCTTCCGCCTTGTCGAGGCTTCGGGCGAGAGCCGCCTAGGGTTCGCGGTCTCGGTCGACTGCGTGCACGAACCCTCGCTCGTCTGCGTGTCGCCCCGTGATCATACACTCTCGGCTTCCACTCAATCGACAACCCTCTCTCGATCGTGCGTGGTGCGATCCGTCTCGGCGTGAACGCCGACGGATCACACGACTCATACCCTCGAAAAGTTCAAGTTCTTTGATTCGATAGTTCTTGAGTTCAACATGCATAAAATATAAACATAAACACCAAGAACATGCTTCGTAATCAAATAACGCATGCATACATGAATTTCGCAAAATTTAAATCCAAATAATCAGAGCCAAAGACTGGCTTTGATACTAAATGTTGGGGTTGGCAGCGGAAACGTGCGTTCTAATGGATAACATAAAATTCTGATCTATTTAGCAGATTATTTAGACAAAATCTATTCGCATAATTCTCACATGCATCATGCTCATAACTTGAATTTAAACACGTTTTAGCACGAACAATACCTAAAACATGCTTGCTACGGAGTTAGCCAATTTACCTGGTTGATTCAATAAAGAATCGAAGATGGCTTGCTTCGTCTCCTCGTGAAGATCTTGAGTACTAGACCACGGATCTTCTGACTGGTTGTCGTACTGTAATCTAATATCAGGGCGGGCCGATCTTATTAGAATACTAGGACTTAAATAAAGAAGACGGAAAACCTTTCTCTTGGAGGAGAGAAAATCGTCCCCTATGTGCTTAAGGAGGGGGACGAAAACTTTTAATAAAATACAAGTGTATTTTGTGTCTCCTTTATTCTCCTATTTATATTAGTCACATAGTGGGCCAGTTCAGATATCTATGGATGAATTTGGACATGGCCCACTCCAATTAGCTTTTTACTAATTAAATTGAACCCACAATTTAATATAAGCTTATATTGTAATATTACGATCACCCACTATAGAAGGAATATTGCAATACCCGTCGAAATCCAAAATTACAAGTATTCCGAGTTTCCATTTATTTGCCATTAACTTCTCGTGCTTAAGATAGAAACATCCATTAATTAATCAATGTCTGTTATGGACTTAATTAATCAACATATTATAAACTTCAAGAGTGGACTTAGCAAGAAACACTTATTTATTATTCATAGAGTAATCAAACTCCAACTAGCTAGGTTCCGAATAATAAAACTTTGTTTCGTGCTCCTCTTGTGGACGTTATCAAACGAGACTCCCCTCGCGCACGATTCAATGCAATAGCAATCCTAGCACCGCTAGATATGAATCACCACCACCCAATGTACCAGGTATCTTGGGTTACGAAAAACCCGCACCTATTGGTAAGCCAAAGTAGTACGTAATCAATATCGTATGCTCAATGCTAATGTACATTGATTAAGAAATTAAGTATCAAGACCTCGTCTTTCAGTAGATAGCATAAAGACTCGTCTTGCCGTTAGATCCAATTCAGTGCTATACCACACCAATGTCATCTTATTCCTATAAGGCTTAGAAATATGCCGACTGACATTGCAACCTTTCACGATAGGTAGTCTAGGCCCATCTAGGTTGTGAAATTCTTCTTTTTCTTTGTTCAGAACTGACCGTGTTACCTTAAAGTGGACGACGCCCACAACCGGTCTACTAAAACAAAGACTTAGACTTTGTTACGTTGCTCATACATTTAAATATGTAATAAACATCCATTAAATATAAAACATAACAACATTATGACAAAAATAATCTGTTTTATTCCATTAAAAAATAAAATATAGAGTTTACAGTATTAATCACTCGAAAGGTGATTTTTAGTATATAAATTCTAACAGAAAGTCAATTGTAACATTAGCATGTGATAGTAAAATAAATACTACGTTCCAAAGTGATACGTGATTTTTCCTTGGGAAGTGTGTTATTATATTTGGGCAATATTGAATTTATTAACTCGAATTTGACTAATTGGCCGGCCGGACCCACAACTTGTTGAATTAACCCAAAATTAATTGCAATCTCCGTCACTCACAAAGTATATTATACTCCATGTCAAACTTTACAAAGGAACAAGATTTTTATTGATACGTCCTCCTTCTCTCTTAAAAAAAATATATATATTTTGAGTTTGATACGAATTTTAATATAAAATTAGTAAAGTATGAGAGAGGTATAGAGAAAAAATAATTATAGTATTATTAGTGGAGAATGTGTCCCACCTTATTATAGAGAAAAAAGTTGCTAAAATTAGAAAGTGTATATTCTTGTGGGACAAACTAAAAAGGAAATAGTGCATAAATTTATCGTGTCTAAGATGCAATATCCATTAATTAATTCTTAGTCTAATATTGAATGTGAATAGAAGTAATATATTTTTAAAAGTGTTTTCTAGTTCAAAACTTTATTTGTACATTGAATAAATTTCAACTAACTAGTTTTATTGAATACTAATAAATTCAATTTTCCAAACACTTCTTCGAAATATTTAAAGATAAATTCAATTTTCCAAACACTTCTTGGAAATATTTGAAACTTTGTAGGCACATGATCCAATGCCATATGGAATATACCAGTTATTAATTACTACTCTCCTTTTTTTTCATAATAGTGGAGTCATTTCTCATTTTAATAAAAGTTAACACATTTTTTCTCACTTAGTTTACTCTCTCTTACCTTATTCTCTCTTAATGTCTCTACTTTATTCTTAATTTACTTAACTCACTTAACATAATTTTTCTTAATTCGCGTGACGAAAAGAAACGCCTCCATTACCATGGAACGGAAGGAGTACCTAAGATATCATGTTTACAAGGTGCGAAAAACGCCTCTGCTTGAATTACGTATGTCCTATGTTATACTCCGTCTCATAGAAGATGTCGCACTTGTGAGATGGAACAAGATATTTGGAGGTTTTGTTTTATGCGTTGTGTGGAGAGCAAAATATAATTTTTATAAAAATTTGAGAGCGAATATTTTCCAATATGAAAATGTGACATCTTTAGTGGAACAAACTAAAATGGGAAAATGAGACGATCTACGTTCTTCTAGTATATTAACCATAACAAAAAATATTTATTAATAATAATTTATTTTGTCTCTAAGATGAAAATGATTTATTTTGAACAAAAAAAAATGTCGTATCTCGGAACGGAAGGAGTGATTTTATAGATAAGCCAAATCGGACTTTTCAACAATGATTAAAACTTCAAGACTTTTTATTCACTAACGACATTTAAATAATATATTTAAAATATGTAAATATGGTAAGAATTTTCAAATCATCAAAAAGACTGTATAGGCTAACTTTTTATCACATCGAAATAGTATATATCCATTTATTGATACATTTTCTCCTTTGTTTCACTTTATAATTTATGGGTTTCATCATCTATTCGTATTCTTTTTCTTTTGACACTCCAACATAATAGAATCATTCCTATATTCGTCAAAAAGTAATACATTCTCTCGCATACTTTATCATTTCTTTTACTTTATTCTCTCTTCATCTCCCTTTCTTTATCATCTCTCTTACTTTATTCTCTCCACTTCACATATTAAATACTCCCTCCGCGTCCCCAATGAATATGCACTTTGGATTTAATACGAGTTTTAATTCAAAATTGGTAAAGTAAGAGAGAGGTAGAATGAAAAAGTACTCCCTCCGTCCTAAGATAAGCGAGTTGTATTCCTTTTCGGGATGTCCCACTATAACTAACCACTCGCTCGCCGGCCGCTCGGGCTCCGCGCTTCAAGTGAGTCATTTCCCTTTTTAACAAAAAATCATCTCTCTTACTTTTTTCTGCACCTACTTTATTCTCTTTTCACTCCTCTACTTTTCTCTCTCTCGTACTTTACTCCCTCCACTTTAACTATTTAAACATCAATTCCTTAAATCCCGTGCCCATAAGAAGTGTTTTGCTTATCTTGGGAAGGAGGAAGTATTATTAGTGGAGAATGAGTTCTACCTCATTAGAGAGAAAAAAATTTCAAAATTAGAAAATGCATATTCTTGGGGGACGGATTAAAAAGGAAAGAGTACATATTCTTATTGGACGGAGGAAGTATCTATCAAACTCTGTGCTGAAAAGAAACATCTCTATTAACATTGAACGAAGGAGTATTTCAACTATTTTTTCCCCTCTCTTTTGCTTTACTAATTACACATTAAAACATGTATTGTCTCTATATGGTTTATTTTTTTGGGAGGATGTTACGACCCCAACATCATCGCCTGCAGATACGACCCCAACACCTTCGACAGTGGCAGAGACGGTGTCGGGGAGTAGAAAAGAAGAGTCGTCGAGCGACGATGAGTCGTCGCCAATGGAGGACAAGGTGATGAAGTAGGCAGCGGTCGGGGAGAGCACAATAGCTAGGAAGTTTAGGCCGAGGGAGCGACTCCGGCAACCAGAGCGCTATCAAGACTTTGTCGCCAAATAGGCGACTTTGCATGAGGAACGTCTTTTTTAGTAGTTTATTTAATAAGTATTACTTTTGTGTTTTTGCTTTTATTTTTGAACTTATTTGAGTCGAGTGTTTTATAAGCTCCATCGGGTTTTTCCTTGTTGGTTATTTTCCGATGTTTAGGAATAGGTCGAACCAATACTAGGGTCTTAGATGTTAAATTCTCTAAATTCTGTCCCACATCGACTTGTTGAAGATCCCATCTAATCTATATAAGTGTGGATAACCCTCCCCCTTATAAGGCCGTTTAAGGGGTGAGTGGCCCATTTCTAATATGGTATCAGAGCGGGCCCAAGTAGATGATGGTTTTCTCTTTATTCTTATCTACGTCATGAGTGGAAGACCGATGTCCTTTCCGGCCCACATCGATGATAGTTCTCTTATCTCTTGCATTGCCTATCCACGTGATGGAAGACCGATGTCCTTTTCGGCCCACACGTGAGGGGGCGTGTTAAATTCTCCTAAATTCTGTCCCACATCGGCTTGTTGAAGATCCCATCTAATCTATATGTGGATAACCCTCCCCCTTATAAGGCCTTTTAAGGGGTGAGTAACCGATTTCTAATTTTGCCTCAATTCTTTAACATAGTACTCACTCAATTTGGGAAGAAAATTAAAGCTGTCCGTTGTGATAATGCTCCTGAATTCAACATCTCTTCTTTATACTCTTCCTTTGGTACTGTGACACAACACTGTGAAACCCCTCAACAAAATGTCAGGGTAGAAAGGAAACACCAGCATCTACTAAATGTTGCTAGGAGTTTGCTGTATCAATTTTTCTTGCCTATTCAATTTTGGGGGGGACTGCATTCTTAGTGCTTCTTACCTCATAAACAGAATTCCTTCATCTGTTTTACCTCACAACTCAAATCCATTTCAAGTTCTTTTTCAGAAACCACCATCATACTCACACTTAAAGGTGATAGGATGTCTTTGTTATGCCTTAACTTTACAAAGAGGCAGATACAAATTTTCTCCTAGAGCTAGCAAATGCATTCTTCTAGGATATCCCTCATATTTCAGAGGATATAAGGGTTCTGGATTTGATGAATATGCAAGAATTCATCACAAGAGATGTAGTCTTTCATGAGAATGTCCTTCCTCTCTTACATTTGTCCCCATCTCATTTTCCAAATTCTGCAGACAAGGCAGATTCTCAAATATCAGCTACTCTACCTACTCATATTTCATCTGATAACAATGAGTCTTCTACATCCATATCTTTCCCAGATACTGATAATTCTAACCACATCACATCCAAAACTGGCAGAGTTATAAAAACCCCATCTCATCTCACTGATTTCATATGCAATTCTGTGAGTTCCTCTTCACTCTATCCCATCTCTTCTTACTTCCGTTTATCCAAACTTTCTCCCGAATACCTCAAATATATAGTCCTCATGTCTTCTGTCTATAAGCCATCCACATATGCCCAAGCTTCACAATATCCTGAGTGGCAGCAAGCTATGCAAGATGAGCTTTCAGCATTTTTGTGAACTGACACATGGTTCATCATTGTCTTGCCCTCGGGAAAATACCTATTGATTGCAAATGGGTTTATAAAGTGAAGTTTAATCCAGATGCATCAGTAGACAAAAGCTAGGCTTGTGGCCAAAGGCTTCACTCAATTGGAAGGGGTTGATTTTCTAGCACTTTTTCTCCTGTTGCTAAGTTGACTACAATGAAGCTTTTATTGGCTCTAGCTGCAATAAAAGGATGGTCTTTGTCCCATCTTGATATCAATAATGACTTCCTCTATGGAGATTTAGAAGAAGACATATACATGGCTCTTCCACCAGGCTACAAGGCTGACTGGCAGACTGTTGCAGGGGTAAATTCTCAATCTACATTGGTCTGCAAGTAGAAGAAGTCTCTCGATGGTCTAAAGCAAGCCTCTAGACAGTGGTATTTAAAATTCTCAGAAGTATTGAAAGGCGTTGGTCTGCAACAGTCTGCATCAGATCATTCATTCTTCTTTAAGAATGATCACACCGGTTTCTTTGGCATTGTTGTATATGTTGATGATATATTAGTGGCCACAACTGATCCACAGATGACAGAGAACTTCAAGACTTTTCTATCTCAGCACTTCAAGTTCAAAGACTTAGGGGTCCCTAAATACTTTCTTGGAATTGAAATAGGCAGAAACAAGAAGGTAATTTTGATCACTCAAAGAAAGTATGTCATGGATTTACTAAGAGATACTGGAATGTTAGGGTGCAAGCCCTCTGCAGTGCCTATGGACTCAGGAGAACCTATAGAAGATGCATCAAAATACAGGAGGTTAAGGCCATCCGCAATGGGGCGGACGATAGCGCGCCCGATGCATCGGGCGAGCCATCGTCCGCCATTGTGGCTCCGCAGACGAAGCGCAGACGATAGGGCATCGTCCGCGTCATCGCCCGCCCACTGAGGGAGACGCGAACGATGCAACGCGTTTTTGTTTTTCTTTTTAAATTTTTTAAATTCAAAATTTGTCTATTTAAACCTCGATTGTCATTCCATTTTTCATACGAACATTTCTCGCATCAGTTCTCTCATCTCTCACATCTCTCCAAATCTCACAAGCCAAAATGAACCACGACGACGAACGGAGTTCCTTGGAGGTCGGTAGTCCGACCTTGACTCGAGCCTTAAATGCAGCCGTGCATGACGCAATGGCGGAATGCTTAGCCATAATTCAACGCGAGGAGGTAGAGTCAGCGGCGGCGGCGGTGGCGGAGCAGATCCCCTGGCCTATTCGACGTCGGAAGTCTGTCTGACACTGATCACGTCGCAGCTCACGAATGTCTATTTGCAGACTATTTTGCCGAGCAACCACGGTGGGGCTCGGCTGTTTTCCGCCGTCTGTTTAGAATGCCTCGTTACCTTTTTCTCAGCATTGTCCAGACGTTGGAGTCCCTTGATGAATACTTCCAGTATCTGGAAGATGGTATCGGCTGACCCGGGCTTACGCCGTTGCAAAAGTGCACAGTTGCACTCCGGCAGTTGGCCTACGGCACCAGCGCCGACATTTTCGACGAGTACCTCCACATCGGGGATACAACAGGCCGCGAGTGCCTGAAGAGATTTTGTACGGGAGTTGTCGAGGCCTACAGCGACACATATTTGCCAAAGCCGACGGCTGTAGATTGCCAGGGTCTAATGAGAATGCACGAGACGGCGCACGACTTTCCTGGGATGCTAGAGAGCATCGACTGTATGCACTGTGAGTAGAAGAATTGTCCGGCGGCGTGGAGAGGCCAATTTACTAGTGGATACAAGGGCAGCCACCCGACGATGATCCTCGAAGCCATCGCTGACTATCGGCTCTGGATCTGGCATGCTTACTTTGGTGTAGCCGGCTCGAACAACGACATCAACTTCCTCAACTCGTCCACTCTCTTCACCGAGCAATGCAACGGCAACGGCCCGGCCATCGAGTTCACTGCCAACAAGCACCAATACCACATGGGGTACTACTTGGCCGATGGCATATACCCACGGTGGCCTGTTTTTCTGAGGACGATCAGCTGCCCAATTGGTGATAAGAGAGTTTTCTTTGCGCAAAAGCAGGAGGCGACGCGCAAGGATGTGGAGCGGGCATTTGGTGTGCTCCAATCACAGTGGGCAATAGTGAAAAGGCCGAGGCGTCTCTGGTTCAAGGAAATCCTCGCCGATGTCATGTATGTGTGCATAATCTTGCACAACATGATAGTCGAACATGAAGGTGGGAGCATCACCGATTGGACCGATGACGAAATTGCATCCAGCTCCTCGAGCATGGCGACCGTGCCCCCCACTCGAGGATTACCGACGGGCTTCAATGAGGTTCTATCTAGACATGCCTCAATGCGCAACCAACACGACCATGCGCAGCTCATGAACGACACGATTGAAGAAGTGTGGGCCCGTAACCGCCGTCGCTGAGTTTGCGTATTTTTTTGTAATCCGTATTGTAATGTATTAATTTTATAAATGGAATGAAGGTTTTTCCCAATTTTTATAGTTATTTAAATATTCAAATAGAAGAAAATGCTTACGGCGCCCCCTGCAGGTGGAAGGGCAGGAGGATAAAATGCTAACGTGGCAGTGCTAGGGCGGGCTTTAGGGCGCGCCTTAGGGCGCCCCATTGTGGATGGCCTAATTGGCAGGCTGCTGTATCTGTGCATTACCAGACCTGATGTAACATTTGTTGTACACAAGTTGAGCCAATATGTGGCTAAGCCTACTGAAGATTGGGAAGCTGCTGAAAAGGTTCTAAGATATTTGAAAGGATCTCCAGGCCATGGCTTATTTTACTTGAGCAGCTGCAAATTAAATCTTAGCATCTTCTCTGATGCAAATTGGGCATCATGCCAAGACACAAGAAAATCAATGACAGGGTATTGTTTATATCTTGGAAACTCTTTGATATCTTGGAAGGCTAAGAAGCAGAATACCGTGTCCAGATCTTCAGCAGAGGCTGAATATAGGGCAGTGGCACAAGCCACCTGTGAGGTAGTATGGTCAGTGGTTCTCCTTGCAGATTTTGGAATCAAAATAGACAAAGCTGTGCCCTTGTATTGTGACAATCAATCAGCAATATACATATGTTCTAACCCGGTGTTCCATGAAAGAACCAAACACATTGAGATAGACTGTCATACTGTGAGGGAAAAGTTTTTGGAAGGAATAATCCAGCCGCTACATATCAGAAACAACTTGCAAGTGGCTGACATTTTCAACAATCCTTTAGGGCCGATGGCATTTCATTCTATATTAAGCAAGATGAATTTTGAGAGTCTCTACAATCCATCTTGAAGGGGCATGCGAAAGATAGAGAACAAGGAAGACAAAGAAATAAAGAATAAAGCCATGCATGAGATAGAAGAAGAGAATAAAGAGGAAGACTTAGTGTGCATGAAAAGGGAGTACGTCGCGTGCATGAAGAACAAACGCGTAAGCTTACATGAAGCATGCTGACTCATCACACAGCTGGCGATGACTAAGCATCCAGTCAGCAGATAGTTAGTTAGTTAGGAAGTTTGTTGAAGAGTTAGTTAAGAGTTAGTTTTTCCCACAAAATATATAGCTTGAGTATAAATAGGTGTTTGTATGCACATTGTATTTTCGATTGATTCTTAATGAATGAAGATATTTTCTCTTCTCTCAATCCTTATCATATGATTACTATATTTTTGAATTTTCTCATTAGATAATATAAATAAGGCGTTTCATTAATACCAAATCAATTAATGAAGAAATATTTTACCCACATTACTTGTGCAATACTCCAAAAAACCTAATCACTGCCGACGAAGGAACTCTCCGCGCCAATTGCGTGACCCTAACTTCATGGCGCCGGAATTGTGCGTTGCAAGCGTAATTGATAGATTTTCTTCGTTAGGAGAGGAGTGCTCCTAACAGAGGAAGATAATAAGACGTTTTGTTTTTTTAAATGAGATTTGGTGTGCTATTGAAAAAGTCTTCGAACACTTTTTATGAAATGTCTTATTTGTCTTTCTAAAGAATTTGATTTTAAGGAAAGTACTCATCATTCAAAATAAAATTTTTTATACGCTAAAAAGATGTATTAGTGTTTGATTGTAAGAAAATTTATTATTGCATACAAGCGAAGTCTCTCATTTATACATCGTGAGGGTTTTTTTTTTCATAAAAATCTAATTTGAAAAGTCTTCTGTGCAATAATGAATCATTATCTCATTGATTTACCAATAATCAAGAAAAAATCTCAGAATAATACCCTCAAAATCAGCCACAATGTAAGTCACAATCCATATTTCTTATTTCAACATTTTTAATTTATCAGTCACAATCCATATTTCTTATTTTAGCATTTTTAATTTAATCTACAATACATGCAATGAGTCAGATCCAAAATCAGCCATAACTCTATTTACTATTACCTCCGTCTTTTAAAAATAGACACTATTTCCATTTTGATCCAAATCCTTAAATATAGAAACTTCCTAAACTTTCTATTTTAGGAAGTGGACCCCACAATCGACAAATACTACTACAATTACTTTTTCTCTTTCTCTCTCTTACTTTATCCATTTTTCTCTTCCTCTATCTTACTTTACCAATTCTTTTCTCTTACTTTACTAATTTTGCATTAAAACCCGTGTCGTTTCAAATGTTACTATTTTTTTGAATACGGAGGCAGTAATTATTAACATTGGAATTTGATGGAAAAATTGAAAAAATTAAAGAAGTAAATGTAATGATATACTATCATATACTCCCTTTGTCTCTGAAAAGTATGAACTCTTTCTCTTATAGTTTGTTCCTGAAAAATATAAACTTTCTATTTTCTAAACTCTTTTCTATCTAATGAGGTGGGATCTATTCTCCAGTAATAATACTTTAAAAACTTTTTCTTTATATCTATTTCTTTCTATCCACATAATACTTTAAAAACTTTTTAAAACTCCCTCTCGACGATGCTTTATGGGCTTATTGAACTGCGTTCAAAACTCCCATTGGAATGTCGCCTTACAGGCCTATTTTTGGCAAGATGTGCCACCTCCCTGTCGGAGATGAATATAAAGCCTACTGGGCAGTCAAGGAGATGAATATGAAGCCCCATGCCTGTGAGGAGGAGAGAAAACTGCAACTGCAAGAGCTGGAGGAACTTAGGCTTGAGTCGTACGATGTTGCGATGTGGTACAAGGATAAAACCAAATTATGGCATGACAAAAACCTCCGGGTCAAGGAACTGCAAGTCCGTCAGAAAGTGCTCTTATTCCAATCAAGACTCAAACTGATGCCCGGGATGCTAAAGTCCAAGTGGATAGGACCCTACACAATCGTTGGCCTTCGAGCAAATGGAGCCGTGGAAATTCAGGGAGTCACCCCTAACTCTATCCCGTTTCTTGTTAATGGTCACATGGTCAAGGTATTTAGGGATAGTTTAGAGATGTGCGTGGTGGAAGAAATTCCGCTATGTATACTCTCCACTATTGCCTAACTAGTCAGGTTGCTAGATATTCTTCGCGAATTTACTGGGTCAGGTAGATTGTTAAGTAATTTTTAATTTGTGAAACCGACCCAGCGTAATCCCAAGAATACTTACGCAAAATTTGTAATTATTGTGAATATGTTTTATTTCATATAGTTCAAAAATCAAAACAAAGTGAAAAAAAATTGAATTTTCCAAAAATATTTTTCAAATATCGAGCACACTTGGGCAAACAGTTTTGAAATTTAAAATACTTTGGATTCGCATCCCCTTGGCCAGGTTGCTCAGATGTCTCGCCTTTTAGTTAATTTTCCTAAGTGTGGTTATGTGAGAGCATGTGTTGAATTTCGAAAAAGGGGGGCTGGGGTAATTCCCTATTGAAAATTGGGGGGAAGTTTAAAAAAATTTAAAATTCAAAATTTTTAAAAAAATGGGTGAGGAGGCATACGGTTGCTGATTGTTTGCATCAGCATGCAACCGTCCCTCTTCCATCTTTTCCTTTTATTTTCTATTTCCTTATTTTCCTTTTATTTAATTTCCTAATATAACTTCCCTCATACACATTTAACTTCTCCCTCGCATTATTTTCTCCCATAACACAGTACAAATTTCGAAACTTAACTCACCATGCCAAATTTTCTCTGTGTCAGTTTCCGGCGAAACCGTCATCAACCACCACCAAAATCTGATCAAACCACCATGGAAAACCAACCACAACCACATAAGGCCCGACGGAAAAATTCCCAACCGGTCAAGTCCACAGCTGGTGAGTCGTCATCAAAACCGCCGCAGAATCCGCCAGTGAAGAAGCCACCGTCCGCTTCTCAGACAGAAGCGGTGGCAACTTCGTCGTCTCAAGCCACAACAGAGCAACCTGGAACAAGGGCGATGGCAACCACAACCTCTGCCGCTACACCTTCAACCACAGTCCCGCCACCGGTTGAAAAGTCCGATCCAGAACAAATAATGAAGGAGTTTCTGATGAAATTCGGTACAAGGGAAAAGGCTAGCGATTTGTTCGCTCGAATCGCAGAAGAACTCAAGAAGGAGGAGACTGCTTCAAGCCCCGATCAATATCCCTCCACGACCTACAACCCTGACAGAGACTTCAGCATGCAAATTCATCTCCTCCCAGAAAGAAACCTTCAAATCTCCTTCCGAAACCCTAATATCGGAATATACACCTATAATACCATCCACCCAACCCGAACTCCAAATTATCACGCCTACAGTTCCACCCACTAATTCGGGGGAAGATGGAGTAGAGACATGGGAAGGGAATATTCGTGGAGAGGAGCAGGGTGATGTGGAGACGGAGATGGATAATGGAGTAGAAGGCACGGGGAATGAGAATGAGGAAGATGGAGAGTCTGACGTGGAGGGGAATGTTGGGAATGACCAAGGCAATAGTGATAACGGAGTAAGTGGCAGGAATGCTGAGGGTAGTGATGCTAGGACTGGGAATGGTGATTATGAGTGTGCTGACGGAGAAATCCCTGAAGATGAGTGTGCTGAGGGAGAAATCCCTGATGAAGGGTGTGTTGAGGGAGAGATCCCTGAGGAAGTAAAAACTAATAAGAAGGAAGAGGAGATCGTCGAGGGAGACGATGGTGAAAATGATGGAACCGAGAAGGTCGTTGATGTGGATGTAGACGACCCCTAGCTTTTTGAGGGGTTAAATGAAATCGTAATACTGGAGGATGGGTCAGAGTCATAGAACACGCCGGCCACTGAGAGGACAAACAGTAGGAATACTTGACGGAATAAGAAACTGGAAGAAACGCGGACAACTACAAGGAAAGTATTATAGAACAACTTAAGAAAGAAACGATGTAAAAACAAAACAGATATTAAATAAAAAACGGAATTGTATAACCAAAGTCGTTACTAACACATCCCTAGAATCCTATGAATTTAGTTACACATAATTGAATAAGCTAAAAACATAGAATGAAGGGAAAACAAAGTGAAAATAAGAACTAGAGTAATAAAACCCAAAGGTTGAATTCTTGTAGCCTTGATCTTCTCTTGATTCCTTCTTCAACCTCTTGCACAATGAAGAACTCTCAAATTTATGCTCTAGAATTATAAGGCAAAAAGAAGATCCTTAATGAAGAGGTATGACGGATATTTATAGGTTAAAAATCGAGCTCCAGCAAATAAGGTAAAAAGTGGCTAAGTTTGTTAAATCTTGGGGAGAAAGAAGGTCAATTCTGTGCGCCGCGTTTCCCAGCGGGCTGCTGCACCTTAGCCAACGGTCGCTGCATGTTGATCCATAGCTTCTGGATCATTTCGAGCGGTTGCTGAGCACTCCACAGGGGTCGCTGGGTGTGTTCTTCGTTTCAGCACAACTTTCTCTGGAGCGGACTGATACTGGCTCAGCGGTCATTATGATTTCTGTTAGGGTTTAGTATACTGAAAAGCATGTTTCGAGCGAGTTCGCATGAATAGAATCTTGCTTGTATACGGAAAAACTCTACAATCCACTTTTGACCCGATTCAGTATTATTCGAGCAGTTTGCACGAATAGAATCAGTATATTATTACATTGTGTTTGCTTGTGCGTTTATAAGATGTTTTATAAACATTTAAATGCATAAGAAGTAAACAAAGCCTAAGTCTTTTGCTTAGTAGACTGGTTGTGGGCGTCGTCCACTTTAAGGTAACTACAGTCGGTTCTATGCAATGCTTTGCAAAAGAAAAAGAAGAATTTCACAACCTAGATAGGATTTGGCTACCTATCGTGAAATGTTGCAATGTCAGTCCGATTATTTCTAAGCCTTATTGAAATAAGATGACGTTGGTGTGGTATAACACTGAATGGATCTAACAGCAAGACGTGTCTTTATGCTATCTATTGAAAGACTAGGGCTTGATAAATATCTATTTCTTAATCTACATACGTTAGCATTGAGCATACGGTATTGGGTATCTGCTACTTTGACTTACCAAAGGTGCGGGTTTTTCGTCACCCAACGATCCAGGTATATTGGGTAGTGGTGATCATTATCTAGCGGTGCTAGGATTGCTATTATGTTGAATCGTGCGCGAGGTGAGTCTCGTTTGATAATGTCCTCAAGAGGAGCTTGAACAAGGTTTTATTATTCGGAAACTGGCCAGTTGGAGTTTTATTACTCCATGAATAATAAATAAGTGTTTCTTGCTAAGTCCACTCTTGGAATTAATAAGATGTTAATTAATTAAGTCCATAGAAGACTTTAATTAATTAATGGACATTTCTATCTTAAGCGCGGAAAATAAATAATAAACAAAGTGGAAACTTGAATTACTTGTAATTTCGGATTTGGATGGGAAGTTCAATATTACTTCTGTAGTGGCTGCTCGTAATATTCAAATATAAGCTTGTATTAAATTGTGGGTTCAATTTAATTAGTAAAAAGCTAATTGGAGGAGTCCATATCCAAAACCTTCCATAGATCCCTGACTGGGCCCAATATGAACTATTATAAATAGGAGAGTAAAAGAGATAGAAAAGTGAATTTTTTGATGGGAAAAATTTCGTCCACTCTTATTCCTAGAGAGGGACGAAAATTTCTCTCTCTCCTCCTCCGTGAGTTCTTCAGCTCCTCCTCCGTGAGAAAGTTCTATCTTCTTTATTCAAGTCCTAGTGTTTCGATGAGATCAGCCCACCCTGATATCGAGATACAGTTCGGGACACCAGTCAGAAGATCCGTGGTCTAGTAATGAAGATCATCGTGGAGAAGGCGCAAGCAATCGATGATTCTTTGGAGAATCAACGAGGTAAATTGGCTAACTCCGTAGCAAGCATGTTTTAGGGATTATTTTTGCTAAAGCATGTATGAAATTCAAGTTATGAGCATGATACATGTGACAATTATGCGAACAGAATTTGTCTAAATAATCTGCTAAATAGATCCGTATTATGTGATCCGTTAGAACGCACGTTTCCGCTGCCAACCTCTTCAATTGGTATCAGAGCCAGTCTTTGGCTCTGATTATTTGGATTTAAATTTCGCGAAATTCATGTATGCATGTATTATTTGATTACGAAGCATGTTCTTGTTGTGTTGTTTAATTTATTATGCATGATAAACTCAAGAACTATCGAATCAAAGACTTGAATTGCTCAATCGTACGAGACGTGCGATCCGTCGGTGCTCGCACCGAGACGGATCTCCCTACGCGCAATCGTGAAACAGGGTTGTCGATTGAGTGGGAGCCGAGGGATCACGATCACGGGGTGACGCATAGACGAGCATGGGCTCGAGCGCGAAGCTGGCCGAGACCGCAACCCCTAGGCGGCCCCGCACCAAGGTCGACGTGAAGGCTGGCACGGAGTGGTGGTTCGTCCGAGAACCACCGAGACACCAGGCACCGAGAGCTGGAACCCTAGGCGGAAGGAAGGGTGGTCGAAGCTGGCCGAGAGCGGACGCACCACCGTGCGCGCCGCTGGCCGATAACTCGCTCCACCCCGACGGCTCGGATGGCCGAGAGGCGCGCGCCGCCGCGTGCGCGCCTACCGAGAAGCGTCGACACCCGACGGATCAACGCGCCGAGACGGGTAGCAAGCCACTGGCCGAGAGCCAGTGCCATCCGTCGAGACGGCTGGCCGAGAAGCGTCGACGCCTAACGGTTGAGAAGACCGGGGCGGGCGCCGAGACGCTGGCCGAGAACCCGCGTCACCCGATGAGCCGCGACGCACCGAGACAAAGTCAGCGGCTGGCCGAGAGCTGCCGAGACCTCGTCGAGCCGGTGTGCGAGTCCTGGTCGAGAGCTGGCGCGCGTCACGCGCGCTGCTTGCCGAGACGTCGTGTTCCAACGACGAACTCGTCGGATTTTCGTCGTTCATCGTTCGAGCGATGAGATAACGATGAAAGATTATTTTATTGATTATTTAATTATTTTGTTAAAAGATATTATTAAAATATTATTATTTAATGGAAATAAAATCTTTTGGGAAGATTTCCCTAGATTTTTGGATTTTATTTTGGAAAATATTCAAGATCACTTTGGAAATAAGATTTGGATATATCTTTTGTGGATTTTATATATTATAAAAGATTTGATTTGTATTAAATAATGGATTAATTAGATTTTTTTCCTTATTTAATGGATTTATGTGGATTTTAATCCTAGATTAATCCTAGTTATATTTGGAAAATAATAATCTAATTTTTTATCTATATCATATGGATTTATTCCTAGATATATCCTAGTTGGATTTAGATAATGATAATATTATTTTATTCTTATCCAATGAATTTATATGAATTCATTCATAGATAAATTCTAGATGAGTTTGGATAGTGATAATACAATATTTTATTCTTATCTTATAGATTTATATGGATTTATTCCTAGATAAATCTCAGATAGATTTGAATAATAATAATATAATGTTATCTTATTCTATGGATTTGTATGGATTGACCCCAAAATAAATCCTAGATGAATTATGATAAAGATTTATATTAATTTATTTTATCCTATGGATTTGAATAGATTTAATTATATTAAGACTAATCCTAGATGGATTAAAATAATCATTAATCCAAGTTATCCTTATCTTTTGGATTTATATCCTAGATAGATTAGGATAAAGATAATATATAAGAAAACCCTTATTTATTGGATTTAGACAAATTTGTTTATCTAAGAAATCCTAAGAAATAAATGATATATTCTGGATGTCTATTCTAAATAGTATTAAGATTTGTATAAATCTTGGTTGATTGGATTTTATTTATCGTATGGATTATGATGGAATCGTTTCTATCTAGTAATATCCTAGAATGATTTAAATAATGATAATACTATATCAACGTTGTCTTGAATTGAAGGATTTGATTTTATAAGAATAAAATCTAGAATAATCCTAAATGGATTTAGAGAGTTAACACTATCTTGATAAACCCTAAATGAATTTGAATAATTATTATCCAAGATAAACATTAAATAATTGTCATTAATTATCCAGTGTGTTTAAATGCCATGCATTAAATGGATTTATCTGTTTATTTGGTGTTTATCCTTGTAAGTGGATTATCTGCTTTATCTGCATGTGTGATAATTATGCAAAAACCATATAAAATATCTAAGCGATAATTACAACAAGTGCGTTGTATATGGTCTCCATCAATTGGTCTGCAATTTATGAAGCTTTTTTTCCTAATATTATCGTCACCTGCTCTGTGGGGACAATAATCCTAAGAAATAGCGAGTTCATGAGGGCGGATCTCTCGAAAATAAATAGTATGAACTAGAATGTGGTTTCCAATATTATCGCCACCTGCTCTATGGGGACAATAATCCTAAGAAACTGCAAGATTCAGAAGTTCACACAGAATTTATGAGATAGCTTGATCTTGTTAGCAGCACATGAGCATTGTTATGGGAGTGTGTTGTAGAAATGAGACTCTGTAATGCTAAATTCGGTGGTCTTGCTTATGCAACATTAGGCGGCCATGCCACTCTGTGGTCTCTGGACTATTTGTCGGTGTTGTGACCAATAAAATTGTAAGATTTTAATGCGTGCTGACTTCCTCTGGAGGGTACAAAATTTTAATTTTACAGTTGCAAGATACATAATTGTTTTGTGGTTATTTGCGATTATGTATTGAGCATAAGTATGTGATAATAAGTTTATATGCCAAATCTTCATTATGTCATTCATATTTTGTCTGCGATCCTTAAAGAAATAAACTCGAATGCCAAAATTATGTAGACTGGAAATGAAAATGGATAAGATTCTCATCGCTAAAACTTTGATTTTATACTCAATGATTCATGTCCTCCATTTCCTCGACATAATTCCACGAAGATTGTTCGAGAATGCTTTTTGCATGTACTTGACAAGTTCTTTAAGGAATAAGGTCAAGCTATTTTCTTTTAAGTAGCACGACAAGTCTTGGTTAGTGACGATGAAAGATGGATATCAATAGAATCTGTCAAAATGATTCGATTGGAATATCCTAAAGGGACATAATATTTTGAGGAATCTTTTTATCACTCAAATAGTTTCTGACTCAAGTCATCGCCTGGAGTAATAAGAAATGACTAAAAGAAGGTTTAACCGAAAAGTAGAAAACCTTCAGAATATTAGTCGTTATATTACTATTAGAGGAAAGTAACATGATAGATGACGAATTCATGAAGACTGCATTTTTCCTATGTCCTAGTTCATTTGAACAAAAGACTATGAGAGAGCCTGAATTGTCATCAAAGTTTGTCTAAAGCGAGTGAAGATGCTTTGTAAGTTGGATTGACATCTTTTATAGAAGGACAATGACTCACATGGAAATGCAACTTCTAAGTAAGAGATCTTGATCCAGTTAGGTTTTGTTGCAGTGGGAGCTATTTTTGCTCAATTATTGTTTTATGGTTGATGTTTAAGGCATCATAGTATTGAAACAATATATATGCAACTAGATTGAGTATTAAACAACACATCAACTTCTTAAACAATGAATGATAAAGTATTTATGGCTCTTAGTCTTAAGGCCAAGAAAATACTTAGTTATTGTTCAAACTGATCTAGACTATCAAGATTTTAACAATTTGTTAAATAGCTTGAAAGTCGAGAATGTCTATTCGATGCACTATGAGTTAGAATCATTTGATTCAGAATACTTATAGAAGTGCAACGTAGAAAGACTAGCAAGTCTCAATGGTTTACACCAATAAGGAGACGAGCACAACCTTATGATCAGTAGTGGGAGTCTAATCTCCATTAACGAATCCAAGCATTCTTTTAAAGAATGGGATAGTTATGGAAGAAGGAATCGAAGTCTTTCTAAGACAAGTTTGATCAAGTGATGAGTTGTACTCATGAAATTCTTATCATTGATGGGATAAGCGTTAAATATAACGAGATACACCTTAAAGAAACTACCATCATCAGTACCTTCTACAAAACACGAGTTGTGGACTAGAGCGACTCTAGTCTAGCACATCTCAAGGTGTAATGTTGTTCCAATGCATGTTGGAAAGATATCCAAGTAATTGGAGTTGAGTACTGAGGTATGTTTTAAGGTTGTCCCTAATGATGTAAGATTATTAGTTCTGTAATCTTCTAAGATAGAATTCTTGTATGAAGATCAAGAGAAGAACTAAAAGCCTAACAGCGTGATAACTCTCTGGACAGAGAGAGATATCGAATTTTCCACATTACCAAGGACTCATACCATTAGAAATTTTGCACTAATAAAATCAACTTCAACACCTAAGATTGTATGAACCATATCGTAGTGGGAGCGTTCCTGGGAACATAACAAGTTCATGGGTCTAAGAGTGTCGCAAGACTCGGTCTTAGATTAACTTGAACATATTCCCTTTAACTACAATGTAGAATTGGTTCATTTGGATATTTATCCTTGGAAAGGTGATAGATTCCAAACTACAATCTTAGATAGACAACATGTTTTACAAGACTTGCAATACTACCTACATGCTGTGTCAGTCAGTGGGAGCTAGTACATTTGCAAGTGTAAATGTGGATCTCAAATGGCTAGACAATGACAATGGGCTATGCCCAAAGAGAAATATCATCTTCTCGCTGTCGTTGTGCCACGATTTGTTCGATCCTATTGTCTATCAGCACTTACATAATTAGAATGTATGTATCATGATTGTCAAGACAGCTTTCTATTAATAGAAGTCTTGAAGAAATCATCTACATGGAACATCCTAATAGGTATGTAATATAGGGCAAGAAACACATGATTGGAAGCTTATGAAGACCTTTGTGGTCTTAGGCAAGCATCTAAATCAGAGATAAGTGTTTTGTCGAGATTGTCAAATGTTTGGAATTTGACATGTGCTCTTTAAGTGTGTAGTAAGCACAAGGAAGTTGAAAGTGCATTAAATATGGTATTATTGGTACTCTACAATGATGAAATCTACAAAAGTTGCAAACAACTAAGATTGACATCTAGCATAGGAAACTGATTGTCTACCCAGTTTAAGGTAAAGGATTATAGAGAAACTAATTACATTCTAAGCATCTAAAGTCTTTAAGATTGCTAGAAAGAATGTTGAGATTCTCTTAGGAATCCTATATCTACACATAGCTTGGAACATTTTAGCATTAGAATTTCCATGCAAATGGTTTTACTTTTCAAGATGGAATTGTCTTGTCTCTAGTCAAGTGTCGTTTGACGCTTAGTGAGAACAAGAATTATGAGACTAGTTCTGCAGATAGATGTCTCATGTATGCTATGATGTGTACTAATTTTGATATTAGTTGTGCTTTTACATAGCAAGTATATATCATATTAATCATGGCAAAGGACTTTGATTGAGGTAATGAATATACCATAGTACTTGAGAAAGACTAATCGCTATATTCTAGTTTACCAGTCATTCATGTAATGTCCTTAGGGTTACACTGACTAAGTCTTATGACCAATCAGTGATCGAGTAAGTCATACTCAGTTTATGTGTTTACATTAGGAGTATACTCCTAGTAGCTTTGATCGTAAGTTTGAGTATGCCTATGAGTATTTTTACTCTAGAAAAGGCTAACTCAAGAGGAACACGAGATCATAATCTAAGCAATCACATAGATAGATGAAATTAATTAAAGATCAAGTACGCAGCAAAGACATAGTGACGCAAAAGATATTATCAGAGAACAACCAATCAGATTTTTTCACAGAAAAATGCCTTTGTGGCAACATGTTTCCAACATGACGTGAAATGAATGGTAGTTCGATATATCTAGCTCCAATACCTGCTTTGTGTATAAGTGGGAGAGTTTTTGGCAATGTGTATACTTGAAAGCATGTTTTGAGTATAAGTGGGAGATTGTTAGGGTTTAGTATACTGAAAAGCATGTTTCGAGCGAGTTCGCATGAATAGAATCTTGCTTGTATACGGAAAAACTCTACAATCCACTTTTGACCCGATTCAGTATTATTCGAGCAGTTTGCACGAATAGAATCAGTATATTATTACATTGTGTTTACTTGTGTGTTTATAAGATGTTTTATAAACATTTAAATGCATGAGAAGTAAACAAAGCCTAAGTCTTTTGCTTAGTAGACTGGTTGTGGGCGTCGTCCACTTTAAGGTAACTACAGTCGGTTCTATGCAATGCTTTGCAAAAGAAAAAGAAGAATTTCACAACCTAGATAGGATTTGGCTACCTATTGTGAAAGGTTGCAATGTCAGTCCGATGATTTCTAAGCCTTATTGAAATAAGATGACGTTAGTGTGGTATAGCACTGAATGGATCTAACAGCAAGACGTGTCTTTATGCTATCTACTGAAAGACTAGGGCTTGATAAATATCTATTTCTTAATCTACATACGTTAGCATTGAGCATACGGTATTGAGTATCTGCTACTTTGACTTACCAAAGGTGCGGGTTTTTCGTCACCCAACGATCCAGGTATATTGGGTAGTGGTGATCATTATCTAGCGGTGCTAGGATTGCTATTATGTTGAATCGTACGCGAGGTGAGTCTCGTTTGATAATGTCCTCAAGAGGAACTTGAAAAAAGTTTTATTATTCGGAAACTGGCCAGTTGGAGTTTTATTACTCCATGAATAATAAATAAGTGTTTCTTGCTAAGTCCACTCTTGGATTTAATAAGATGTTAATTAATTAAGTCCATAGAAGACTTTAATTAATTAATGAACATTTCTATCTTAAGCGCGGAAAATAAATAATAAACAAAGTGGAAACTCGAATTACTTTTAATTTCGGATTTGGATGGGGAGTTCAATATTACTTCTGTAGTGGCTGCTCGTAATATTCCAATATAAGCTTGTATTAAATTGTGGGTTCAATTTAATTAGTAAAAAGCTAATTGGAGGAGTCCATATCCAAAACCTTCAATAGATCCCTGACTGGGCCCAATATGAACTATTATAAATAGGAGAATAAAAGAGACAGAAAAGTGAATTTTTTGATGGGAAAAATTTTGTCCACTCTTATTCCTAGAGGGGGACGAAAATTTCTCTTTCTCCTCCTCCGTGAGTTCTTCAGCTCCTCCTCCGTGAGAAAGTTCTGTCTTCTTTATTCAAGTCCTAGTGTTTCGATGAGATCAGTCCACCCTGATATCAAGATACAGTTCGGGACACCAGTCAGAAGATCCGTGGTCTAATAATGAAGATCATCGTGGAGAAGGCGCAAGCAATCGACGATTCTTTGGAGAATCAACGAGGTAAATTGGCTAACTCCGTAGCAAGCATGTTTTAGGGATTATTTGTGCTAAAGCATGTATGAAATTCAAAGCATGATACATGTGAAAATTACGCGAATAGAATTTGTCTAAATAATCTGCTAAATAGATCTGTATTATGTGATCCGTTAGAACGCACTCTTCCGCTACCAACCCCTTCAATTTCGACATTCAAAACGGGCCAAAAAGTGGCATTAAAATAGTGCAAAATCCGAGCGTATCATCTACTTACATTATTTCAAATACATTTTCTCTCTTTTTCTTACTTTACCAAATTCATGCAGTAAAACCGCTGACCTATTTCTATGGGAATGGAAAGTATATAACATATATAGGGCTGCATATAATTCTAACTACTCCCTCCTTTACGCGGTAGTGGAGTCATTTGATTTAATATAACTTGCTACATAATCGTGAGATGAAGTTGACAAGTTAGATCCACTTAGTAGACACTACAATTAGCTTCCCTTAAAACGACACTGTTAATTAAGAGTGAGGACTTTTCAAGGGTCTTAGGAGCTTTTAGGAGTTACGGATCTAGGATTGACAACCCTAGTGTTAGTAATCTACGCTTGTGCTGCATGGGCAAAACTTATGTGACTCGTTCTATCGAAGTAAGAACTGTGCTAGGGTATTGTAGTAAGAATTTGTATAACCATAACTGTGAACGCACATCCCTGGAATTCCCTTATCTCTCATATTTTATCTCTGTGATTTACTTGCAATTAGTTGTTTACTTGCTTTAATTTGTTTTTTATTTTCAAAAATTCCAATTTCTCTCGTTTTTCCAAATAGCGAAAGAAGCTTAGTAGAATATAGTCAATTTGTGTCTGTTTTCCATGTGTTCGATATCCGGTACTGACCTTTAACTATACTATATATACTATGTATACTTGCAGGTTTATTTAGTGCTAATAAAAAGTGCATCGGTAGACAGTGGGCCCTTAAACAGTAATGTATAAGAGAGAAGAAGAAAATGCAGTTGATATAGTGTTCATGAAGTGTGTGGCTCATAAATAATACTCTCTTCGTCCCATAGAAATAGGCTCTTTAGGGTTTATATAAGTTTTAATACATAATTGGTAAAATAAGATATAAGAAGAAAAAGTACTACCTCCGCCCCACTCAAGATGTCACATTTCCTTTTTAGTTTTTCAAACTCAAGATGTCCATTTTCTATATTGAGAAATAAATCCCCTCTTCTCTCTCCTTATTAAAATATTCAACTATATTTTTCTATCTACTTACTCCACCTAACAACTCTTCCTAAAATCCCTTGCCATTCAAGAATGTGGACATCTTGAGTGGGACGAAAGGAATAGTTGAAATTGTGTAATGAATGGTGGGATCCATAAATGATAAAGTAAAAGAGAAGGAGAAAAAGATTGCAACAAATGAATATGGACTTTTTTTTACGATACAGACGAAAAAGGAAATATGACATCTTAGTATAGGACGAATTAAGGGAGTAAAGTAAAAGAAATATGAAAAGATTTTCATATTATTTTTATAGGACAGGTGATAAAGAAAATATAGCATATTTCTATGAAACGACGGAGGGTATATATATATATATATATATATATATATATATATATATATATATATATATATATATATATATAGAGGTGTGATCAAATACAAACTCATATCTATAATACAAACTACAAACTTTAATCCTACACACTCCTTGTAAGTAATCAACGGTTAGCAATGAGATTCATATGTCAATGTCAACGCCTAATACAAATTCTGTCAATGGGGGAATGTCAACGCCTAATACAAATTCTGTCACTGGGGGGAATGTCATTGTCAACGCCTAATACAAATTCTGTCACTGGGGAGAATGTCAGTGTCAATGGGATTCATATGTCAATGTAGGAAATGTTGACATTAGAAAAATATCATATATTAACCGTTGATTAATTGTATTAAGTGAGTAAGATTAAAATTTGTATAGTTTGTATTATAGAGGGTTTGTAGATTATCATGACCCTATATATAGAGGGTTCAGTATTGATCACAATCCTATATATATATATATATATATATATATATAGGGATGTATTCATTTCCTTTTCCTATATTTCCTCCTTTTTCCTTATTGATCTCAGCCCCACGATTTTGTCATCCGACGGTTAGATTGGTGCCACGTGTAATTTAATAATGCAGATTTTCCGTTGAATAATGCACACCGACTAATAATGCACCATTATAGTGTAATAATGCAGATTTTCAGTTGAATAATGCACACCGACTAATAATGCAACATTATAGTGTAATAATGCATATCATCTGGACCGTTGATGAATGCGATCTAACGACTCATGTTAAGAAGGATAAAGGATCTAAGGGATGAATAGTAGAATAACGCTCCCCTATATATATATATATATATATATATATATATATAGGTCCATGATCAATTGAGATTTTTTAGGCTAATTGAGAAATGAGATGCAACATCAGCCACTCATTTTTATTAAATGAGTGGTCCAGATTTGGCCACAAAAAAATATTTTTAGATTAATTTATTATGACAGGGTATAATGGTAAATTTAGTTGAAAACAAATGAAAACTAACTTCTCCCCTCCCATTCTTCTTCCCTTACGCCTCCACCTTCTGCTCATCTCCTCCTCCACTCTTTTCCGACCCTTCTCGCTGATGCTCCGCCTCAAATCACGGCAGCGCTCCTCCTCACCCCGTCACCAGCTCCATCCTCGCCGGAGACGCCGCCGGAGGTGGAATCCCTAGCTCGTCGTCCGACGCCTCGAGCAGATAGCCTAGATCCGGCCTCGATTCGCCGGAATCCGACACCAATTCGACGATTCCTTCCTCAACCTCTCCGGATTCGCCGCAATCCGACGCCGATTCGACGATTCTTTCCTCAGCCGCTCCGGATCCGTGACTGGAAGTGGGAGATGTAGTGATTTCCTCCTCGAAACTCTTCATGAACGAGTCGAGGTCGTGGATGGAAGTGCAGAGATCGGAATCCTCGTCGATTCCGTCCAACAGATCCTCCCTCAGCCGCTCCACCTCCGGCGAGTCAATCTCCTCCGACTCCGTCTCCGTTTCTGTTATGGAATTATCAATTAAGCTATTGCATAGTTGTATACTATGATGCTTAGAGAAGATTAAGTCAAATAGTTGTTATTTTTTAATTACAATAATTGTTTTTGAGTTGTTGACAATATATACAAGCTTTTGACAAGCTGTTGACATTTGATATACAAGCTGATACATTTTACTATAAGTTGTTGACATTTGGTATATAAGCCGGTGACACTATGACAACTATGTTGCATATCGTGTCAACGGCACATACATGTCATGTCAACTACGGTACATATCGTGTCAACTACACATACAAGTCATGTCAACAACAATTATAAGTCATGTCAACTAGACATACAAGCCATGTCAACAATCCGACACATTAAAACACGAAATGACACTTATACCCCCGTGTTGACATAATGTGATAGCGGTTGACATTTAGTTAATCTTGTGGATTAGTGGCTGATATTGCATCTCATTTCTCAATTTAGCTAAATAATCTCAACCTAACAGGACCCTATATATATATATATATATATATATATATATCTTTCCTTCCATATTATATTTCCTTCATGAATCATCATTCGTAATACTTAAATGTACGTTAATATTTGCATTACAGTTCTATCAATTTCATTTTATGGTTTCAATATTTGCAGTATTAAAAATGCATTAAGAATGTAATAATTGTAAGCACTCCATAAACTATAATATACTATATTTGCATTAAAATTTGATCAACATAGCATCTTATCCATTAATTATTGCATTATAAAGAATATGTGAATTAAATGATGATTGTGGTCTTAAATTCTATGATTTACAGCCACAATTTTACAATTTTACAATCTCCCTTATTTAATTCCTTGGAATTTTTTTATCATCAAGTTTATGATTTATCCCTACAATGTAACTTTAACTTTAAAAGTGTGTGGAAGAACATTATATGCACTCCGATCATAATTAAATATCTCATGTTTCCTTATTTGTTCAACCCTCAATAAATGACTTATTTCACTTTAACTATTTTTAGTAAGTGGACCTCACGTTCTACTATCTTATTTTACGCACAATTACTTCCTCCATCCTTAAAAAATAGAAACTTTTAAAACGACACATGTTTTACTACATAATTGGTAAAGTAGGAAAGAAGAATTGGTAAAGTAAGAAATGAGAGAAAAATGTGTGAAGTGAGAGAGATGAAGAAAAGAAGTAGTGGAAGTGGTGTTAGTGGATTATGAAGTCCACTTCCTAAAATAGAATGTTTTCTAGGTTTTTATTTTTAATGGACGGACCAAAATGAAAATAGTTTCTATTTTTTAGGGATGGAGGTAGTATTAAAAATTAATATAGAAAAGTACGGCTCATACCACAATCTTTTTCCACAAAATATTTTTTAAATCAAACAACTTCTTAAAAGTTGTACGTATGGGACTGATGAAGCATATACTAAAATATTATTGTATTTTTATTATTTAATGGAAATAAAATATTTTGGGAAGATTTCCCTAGATTTTAGGAATATTTGAATTATTGACTATATCTATGGAAATAAATAATATTATTTTGATTTTTAGATGATATGGAGAAGAATAATTTAATAGTTTCCTAATTATTATATATCTAGAATCCTAATAAGGATAGATATGTATGAATACATTAAATAATAAAATTTCTCTTCCTAATCTTGAACATGGAAATAAATTGAATTTAATTTTTCATGTCTAATTAAGATTTAAATAATTCGTTTATTTTAGAAATATCTTATAGAAGACGTGAATAAGAATTAAATTATAGAATAATTAATTTCCTAACGTAAGATACTAAAAGATAATGAAATATTTAATTATCCAGTCAATTAAATGCGAACAGAATTTAATTAAGCCTTTATCTGCCTTAAGGCTAAGGATGATTAAAGAAAAACCATAACAAAATATCTAAGCTATAATAACGAAGCTAATTAAGCCTTTATCTGCCTTAAGGCTAAGGATGGTCTCCATCGATTGGTCTGCAATTTATGAAGCTAATTTCTAATATTATCGCCACCCATTATGCAGGGACAATAATCCTAAGAAATAGTAAGTTCATGAGGGCGGATTTCTCAAATATAAATAGTATGAACTAAAATAGGTTTCAAATATTATCCACCCATTATGTGACTAGTAAAATGCTAAATTAAATGACTCCATTAATATGGAACGTACCTAAAAAGGAAATTAATCCTACTACTATGAAATGGGGGGAGTATAGCTAAATAGTACTCCATCCGTCCCATAATAGATGTCACACTTTCCTTTTTAGTTTTCCCCACAAAAGATGTCACATTTTTTTTTGAAAAAGTTCTCTCTCACATTAATATAAATACTATTTTTCTCTTTACACCTAATACACTAAACAACATCTCCTAAAATCTCGTGTCATTCTCCAACTATGCGATCTATTATGGGATGGATGGAGTACATTGGATCATCAAATCAAGGCTAAGATGATCGAAACCCAATTTTCAATATAATGGAAAAAACATTGATCATAGTTATAGTTATTGATGTCAACTATCAAATCACTAGTTATAACTAACCATTTTCCATTTTTGAAAAACTTACCTCAATATTTTCAATTCATAAAACTATCTAAATTTAAATAATATTTTCACACAACACGTATCAAATTAAACGTATTTTATAAGGATTTTAATGATTTCTTAATTGCATATGTTGAATGACAATAACTGAAAATATTTTCGTGAATTATATTGAGAATAAGTGGAGAATGAGAAATATTAATAATAAAATAAATAAATAATACTCCCTTCGTCCCACTCAGATGTCCATATTTTTTATTGGCATGGGTATCAAAATGAGTTGTTAGGTGGAGTAGGTAGAGAGGAAAAAGTAGTTGGATATTTTAATGAGAGATGAGAGAGATATTGTTTCCAAATATAGAAAATGGACATCTTGAGTGGGACACACAAAAAAGGAAAGATGGACATCTTAAATGGGATGGAGGGAGTACTAAGAAAGAGAAGAAAATGGAAAAGGAGAGGGAAGAGACGAGATAGAAATATAAGTATAAAGACTAAAATAATTCTTAAAACAAAAAAAATCCAAAAAAAAGGAAAAGTACATAAAATGTAACAAAGTCTTTGTTTAGACAACTCTAATGATATACTCCCTCCGTTCCAACTAACCCCGTTTTTATTTCTCCTGCTAAATATTCAACTCTCTTTCTCTCTCCATTTAATACTTACATTCCCACTTTCTGTCTCCAATTAACCATAATAACCAATATTTCCTAAAATCTCGTGCCGACTAAGAAATGTGTCATCTTAGTCGGGACGGAGAGAGTATTTTTTTTACTAGGTACTGGAAATATGCAAACCAAATTGTCGAGTAATCTTTTTGGTAGTTAACTACTCTTTGCACTATTTCATAAATTTTTTGTTGGTTTGATATTTTTTTACCTAAATGTCATTTTTGTACTTTTACCTAGAGAGAATATGATATGAATCCGCGAAGCGCCAAACCAAGTCTCAATATTGAGCATTCGTCTTCATCATCGAAGATTTATAAAAATCCTTGTGGTTGCATTTCAATTTATTACCGGGCTTAGATTAAATGTTAAAGTATGCTTTCTAGTTCTTGTGTTGCTAATTTGTGGAGCCATCAGATTCTTGTTTTGGTGAAAGTTGTCTTGGGTTGTCTTCATTGCTTTATAGAAGGTCCATAGGTTCCAATAATCTGTCTAAATCATAACACCTTCATCTTCTTTATTTTCCACATTTTTTATTGTTTCATTACTTGTTAGGTTAAATGGTTACTTGAATATATATAAGAGCAAGTCCAGGGTAACATATGTGTCTTGAATCCCTAATAATCATATTTTGAGAAGTTATAAGATAATTGAGTTATTTCTATTTTTGGTAAAATGTGATAGTCTCTCTCCACTTCTCTCACTTTATTATCACTCATACTTTATTCTTCCTCAATTTAACAACACTTATATCTATTTCTAAAACTCTGTGCCAAAAAAGACACGTCTCAGTTAATAAGGAACAGTGATGCGAATCCATAAATTGCGTATCATGTGCCCAACCCCGTCAAGGATATGCATCGACCTATGACGTGATCCATGATAAGGAAAATGCAAGAAACGTAGAGCACATTCATCCGCGGGATTGTGCTTAAGAAAAACACACAAGTAACGGAGAACTGAGGGCCAAAGATGGTGCTGAAAATTGAGTTTAAGGGTGGAATAGGAGGATTGCCCGACTGGGCCTTTTATCGACAAAACTTTCGGAGTCCAGAGAATTTTCATGGCCGAGCGCATGCACAACAAATAAACGCCTGACCAGGCGATTGGGCAGGAGTAAATCGCTTGACTAGGTGTTTTTTACTGAACATCTTTTGGATTTCTATTTGTATTATTTTTATTCTCTTTTTAAACTCTTAGTATAAATACTCATGTTAGGGTTTTATCTTGGCAGTTTTGAACATTTGTAGAATCAAAAGTCTCAACATTGAGCATCCCCTTCATCTTTGAAGGTTTATAAAAATCCATTGTGGTTGCATTCAAATCTTTTGTTGGGTTAAATTTGAATGTTAAGGTATGTTTTTTGTTTTACTAATTCTTGTGTTGCTAGTTTGTGGAGCCATTAGGTTATTGTTTAATTGCAGGTAGCCATTGGGTTATCTACATGGTTCATTAGCCTAAATCATAACACTTCCATCGTCATTTCCTTTTCCACCAACCATCTCACCATGCAGGTTCTGCGTCTCCACTCCATATTTTCCAAACCCTCATTCGCATGGAACTCCATCTACAACACCCCACTCGACTCCTGTGCGGATGAGAAACCAAAGATAATGCTCATTGCCAGTATCACAGTGGGATCCATAGGTTTGCACCTTATCTCATTGTTGATTTTCTATTTGTGTAGAATAGTTCACGGCAGAGGTGAAAGATAAGTGATTAGTCATGTTAGGAAAATGGTGTGAGATTTCAATCTGCGGGAGTTGTTGGGAGCACTTGCGGAAGTTATGGGGAAAGGGACGTTTGAGCCGTGCACAAGGTGAAGCCAGAGACGGGTCCTGTAGAGTAGCGGTGAAGAAGTTGATACTCCACGTGAAGATGGGGGAGAACCAGTTCACGGTCAAGATGAAAGAGATTGGCAGAATGCATCATCTGAATATAGTACCTCTGGCTTATTATAACAATCGCGACGAGAAGCTTGCCATCTACGATTTCTTACCCATGGGGAGCTTGTCAGTAATCTCACACAGTGGTGTATCTCGGATGGGCGCAAGGGATCTCGTACATCCACTCGCTGGGGCCATCCGCATCTCATGGCAACATCAAGTCGACCAACATCCTACTGACTGGGTTAGTGCCTGGATGTCAAACCCACATAAAACGGTATCTCTAGCATAACAGGATTGATCGCTTGAGATGGTTGGCTTTGTAGTCTTTTGGATTTGGTTTCTAACTAACTAATATAGGCGGGAACTTGATGGAAAAGGTAAAAGGCTTGAGCAACCAAATTAACTAGGTACATAAACAAGAACATGTAAGAAGAACGTGGACTTGAGATGAGTAAACGTTAACAACAGGTGCGGTGCGTATCAAGCTCATACGTCCATGGTTGTTGTAGAAGAACGGTAACTGAGGCGGGAAGTAAGTAGGCATTTCAATCTGAAGGGTTTAGGATTATTTTGTTTGGAATATTGGATGGTTTAGCTGTCAATAATGACGCAACTTAATAGAAGATTTATACAAAATTTCATTCACCAAACTACCTGCTCATCTTTAATGCAACTGGATTCAATTCAAGCATGGTGACAAAATTCAATCACTCAAAAATCTGCAAAGCTCTCCACCGCCATTTCCTCTCATTAATTTTAGGTTTTAAGTACTAAGCAACCATCTACTCTAGTGTGTATATCTCCACTTAGCATGCCTACTCCTAAAACGCATTCATTTCTACAACTATTTCAAGCAGATATTAATAAATAAAAAAGTTGATGCATAGTGATAGTTCTATGGAGAATTAAATAGGAGGCATGCTCACATTTCACATCCCAACTACTCAAAAATAATGGCGCTGCCTCCTCAGCTGGATCCGAATGGTAAGTTCCTTCACTCAACCTCTTCTCATGAAAGATTGGTCTCACATCATTGATCTCTTGTTTGAACACACGATGATGCCTACCCTGAAAAACAAACATTGTTAGTATCGAAAACACCCTCCCATTGTTAGTCATTCATCAAGATTTTCAACAAGGAAACAAACATCGACAATATTGTTAGTATCTCCTCTGTATCTGCAGTTTTTACTTGTAATTTAAATCCACACTTCCTCTGGGCTAAGAAGAGAGACAATGAATAAATATGCTTCATTTCAACAATTTAAACTAGCTTGGCCTCAGTTATTTAAGCTTCGCAATTTCATAAACCTTCTGATAAATACATGTCCTATCTCATTAGTGGAATTTTGCATTTTGACACATAGCGTCTACCACCCGAATTCGTCGCTGGACACGAAAACACCTTCCCATTCCATTGTCGATTGGTGCTGCCTAACTGACGTTCTTGGGAAGTAGTACTTTTGAACATTGATAGTGGTTGTCATTTTCGTACGGGGTGGTCCAATTTCGTCCAAGGTAATAATATCAGACACGGTAAGTGATGGAATATTTGATGTGAAACGCTATAGGGCAAAAAGTGGATGTCCTCCAAGGCGTGACATCGAAGGTGTGAAAACATGTTGATTCTTGTACTTTTTGATCTTGCAACTAAACTGTAGTAGCTAACCTGAATCACTGATTGTGTCTTTTAGTACTGGGTAGTGACGATGAATATGATGAGCCACACTCGCCGGATGTTCACACATCTGAAGACGAGGAGCCATCCGATACAGAATTCGAATCATGTGTTGAGCGCTCAAGTGCCATGAGTGTTAGAGTTTGTATACTAGAAATCACCTTTCGAGTGATTGAATATTGTAAAACTCTATATTTTATTTTCCAATGAATGCAACAAATTATTTTTTCATAATATTGTTATGTTTTACATTTAATGGATGTTTATTGCATATTTATATGTATAAGCAACGTAAAAAGTCTGAGTCTTTGTTTTAGTAGACCGGTTGTGGGCGTCGTCCACTTTAAGGTAACACGGTCAGTTCCGAACAAAGAAAAATAAGAATTTCACAACCTAGATAGGCCTAGACTACCTATCGTGAAAGGTTGCAATGTCAGTCCACATATTTCTAAGCCTTACTGAAATAAGATGACATTGGTGTAGTATAGTACTGAATTGGATCTAACAGCAAGACGAATCTTTATGCTATCTACTAAAATTCGAGGTATTAATAATTAATTTCTTAATCAATGTACATTAGCATTGAGCACATGATATTGATTATGCACTACTTTGACTTACCAATAGGTGCGGGTTTTTCGCAACCCAAGAATCCTGATATATTGGGTAGTGGTGATTAATATCTAGCGGTGCAAGGATTGCTATTATATTGAATCGTGCGCGATGTGAGTCTCGTTTGATAACGCCCACAAGAGGAACTCGAAACAATGTTTTATTATTCGGAACCTAGCTAGATGGAGTTTGATTATTATATGAATAATGAATAAGCTTTTCTTGCTAAGTCCAATCTTGGAGTTGATAATATGTTAATTGATTAAGTCCATAGCAGACATTAATTAATTAATGGACGTTTCTATCTTAAGCGTGGGAAATAAATGACAAACAAATGGAACCCGGAATACTTGTAATTTCGGATTTGGATGGGCAGTGCAATATTACTCCTGTAGTGGCTGCTCGTAATATTCCAATATAAGCTTATATTAAATTGTGGGTCCAATTTAATTAGTAAGAAGCTAATTGGGGGAGGTCATATCCAAATTCTTTGATAGATCCTTGACTGGACCCAATATGTGACTTAATATAAATAGGAGAACAAATGAGACAGAAAATAGACATTATTTTCATCACAATTTTCGTCCCCCTCTCCTTATTGAAGAGGGACGATTTTTTTGCTTCCTCCGTGAGCAGTTTCCGACTTCTTTATTTAAGTCCTAGTATTCTGGTGAGATCAGCCCACACTGATAACAGTTTACAGTCCGGGAACCAGTTTGAAGATCCGTGGTTTAGTACTCAAGATCTTCACGTGGAGAAGGCGCGAGCTATCTTCGATTCTTCAGTGAATCAACGAGGTAAATTGGCTTACTCCTTAGCAAGCATGTTTTAGGTGTTAATTGTACTAAAGCATGTTAAAATTCAATTTATGAGTATGATACATGTGAGAACTACGCGAATAGAATTTGTCTAAATAATCTGCTAAATAGATCAGAATTTTTATGTGATCCATTTGAACGCACGCTTCCGCTGCCAACCCCTTCAATTGTTATCAGAGCCAGTCTTTGGCTCTGATTATTTGGATTTAAATTTCGCGAAATTCATGTATGCATGTGTTATTTGATTGCGAAGCATGTTCTTGGTGTTTTTGTTTATATTTTATGCATGATGAACTCAAGAACTATCGAATCAAAGAACTTGAATTTTTTGATCGTATGAGACGTGCAATCCGTCGGCACTTGCGCCGAGATGGATCGCACCACACGCGATCAAGATAGGGATGTCGAATTGAGTGGGAGCCAAGTAATTCACTATCATGGGGTGACGCGCAGACGAGCGTGGGCTCGTGCGCGCCACTGACCGAGGCCGCGAACCCTAGGCGGTTCTCACAGGGAAACCTCGACAAGGCGGCGGCTGGCACGGCATGGCGGTTCATCTGAGAACCGTCGAGACACCACGAGCCGCCAGGCTGAGAACCCTAGGCGGAAGGTCCCGGTCGTCCTCACCAGATCAGAGCCGAGAGCTACATGCCCTGAGCAGGCGACGCGCGCCTGGCCGAGACAGGAGGCGGTGGCTGGCCGAGAGCGGCGGACACCCGTGCATGCCACTTGCCGAGAGCTCGAGACATCCGACGAGCCGAGGTATCGAGACGGAGTCAGCAACTGACCGAGAGAGGCGACGTCTGTGGGCGTCTCACTGGTCGAGAGCTGCCGTGATACCGACGAGCCGGTGTGCGAGCCAAACGGCTGAGAGCAGGCGCACCCCTGTGCGTTGCTGGCCGAGACGCCGTGTGCGTTGGGTTCCAACGATGAACTCGTCGAATCTTCGTCGTTCATCCTTCGTGCAAAACTTGTGCGATGAGATACCGATGATGGATTATTTTAATGATTATTTAATTTATTAATTAAAAGATATCATTAAAATATTATTATTTAATGGAAATAAAATATTTTGGGAAGATTTCCCTAGATTTTAGGAATATATGAATTATTGACTATATCTATGGAAATAAATAATATTATTTTGATTCCTAGATGATATGGACAAGAATAATGTAATAGTTTCCTTATTATTATATATCTAGAATCCTAATAAGGATAGATATGTATAAATACATTAAATAATAAAATTTCTCTTCCTAATCTTGAACATGGAAATAATTTGAATTTAATTTTTCATGTCTAATTAAGATTTAAATAATTCGTTTATTTTAGAAATATCATATAGAAGACATGAATAAGAATTAAATTATAGAACAATTAATTTCCTAAAGTAAGATACTAAAAGATAATGAACCATTTAATTATCTAGTCAATTAAATGCCAACATAATTTAATTAAGCCTTTATCCGCCTTAAGGCTAAGGATAATTAAAGAAAAATCATAACCCAAATATCTAAGCTATAATTACGAACTTAGTGTTTGTATATGGTCTCCATAGATTGGTCTGTAATTTGTGAAGCTAATTTCTAATATTATCGCCACCCATTATGTGGGGACAATAATCCTAAGAAATAGTAAGTTCATGAGGGCGGACTTCTCAAAAATAAATATTATGAACTAGAATGTGGTTTCTAATATTATCGCCACCCATTATGTGGGGACAATAATCCTAAGAAACTACGAGATTCAGGAGTTCACAAAGAATTTATGAGATAGCTTGATTTTATTAGCAGCACATGAACATTGTTATGGGAGTGTGTTATAGAAATAAGATATTGTAATGCTAAATCTTTAGTCTTGCTGAGGCAACATTAGGCGGCCATGCCATTATGTGGTCTCTAGACTATTCGTCGGTGTTATGACCAATAAAATGGTAAAATTTTAATGTGTATTGACCTCTTATAGAGGGTACAAAATTTTAATTTTACAGTCGTAAGATTTTGATGGCTAAGTGCTATATGTTGGCTTGTATGTCTTCAGTGCTCAAGCATCAGCACTCTGCCATGGCGACTGCCACCGAGATTATGCAAAATCTCACAAATCTTTTGGTACTCAGAATTGAACGGCTAAGTCTCAAGCCTTTCGGAGTATCATGACGAAGACTATGAAGGAAGGTACGTCTGTGCGTGACCATGTCCTCGAGATGATAAGCCACCTCAACCAAATTGAGGTTTTGGGAGGGATGGACGATCCCGAGTCCCAAGTAACCATTATCCTTCAGAGTCTTCCCCCTAGCTTCCAGCAGTTCAAGCTCAACTTCGAGATGAACAAAATGAACTACACATTGGCAGAGGACCGTATGGTTCAGGCTAAGGTAGCCATGCTGAGTTTGGCGCCTCATTCCTCTGGCTCTAAGCCTAGCGTAGGAAATAAGAGGACATGGAACCCTGTTGCGGCTAAGAATGCTAAGGGAAAGAAGAAGAAGAAAGCTAACAAGAAGCCTTCGGGGAAGTGTTTCAAGTGTAGAGAGAATGGGCATTGGAAGCCAGATTGTCCTAAAAAGGGCAAGGCTACAGGTATGCACCAAGCTCTAGTGGTCGAGTCATGTTTGACTTCGACATATACTCATACATGGGTTATTGACACATGAGCCACTGATCATATTTGTTTTGATCCTGACTTAATGCTGGTGACAAGACGGCTATATGATCGTGAGATCAAAGTTCAGCTGGGAAACGCTACAAAAGTGGCGGCCGTTGCAGTGTGAGACGTTTATTGCGTTTTAGTAGTGATAGATTTTTTATTTTGAAGAATGTTTTGTTGATACATTCTTTTAGAAGAAATTTAATTTCAGTTTCTAATTGGTTTTTGATGGATATTCGATTTCTTTTAATGACAATTGCGTTATTAAGAAATATGGTTCTTATAAGTGTCGTGGTATCATGGAAAACAATTTGTACACAATCACATCTACACAGTTAATAATCGCAAATCATAACTCAATACAACATCGAAAATTTCAAAGAAAAGAAAAGAACCTTCAAGTTTAATGAACGAAACGTACGCATGGCACCTTAGACTTGGTCATGCCAATGAAAGGAGGATCCATTCTCTTGTGGAACAAGACCTTATTAGAGGTCTAGAGGAGGAACATTTTCATAAGTGTGAATCATGCTTAGAAGGAAAAATGACCAAGAGGCCTTTTAAGATTAAGGGCAATAGGGCCAAGGAAGTACTTGAGCTCGTTCATACCGATGTGTGTGGACCAATGTCAACAGAGGCAAGGGGTGGTTTTTGATACTTCATCACTTTTATTGATGACTTCTCGAAAATTGGATATGTATATTTGATGCGCCACAAGTCTTAATCTTTTTACAAGTTCAAAGAGTTTAAGACTTATGTGAAGACGGTATTAAAAGCCTGCAATCTGATCGTGGAGGCGAGTACCTCAGTGCCGAGTTTTTGGACTACTTATCGGTGGTAGGAATTGAATCCCAACTGACCGCGCCGGGCACGCCCCAACAGAACGGCGTGGCTGAAAGAAGGAATAGGACCTTGTTGAACATGGTCCGGTCGATGATGAGTTTTGCACAGCTACCTACTTCGTTTTAGGGACATGCCTCGCTTTCTGCAAGTCATATTTTAGACAACTTACCGTCAAAATCCATGCCTAGTACTCCTTATGAGTTGTGGACTGGGCGCAAGCTCAATCTAGCACATCTCAAGATTTGGGTTGCCCGGAGGTATGTGTGTTCATAGGGCAACCTAGAGGATCGAAAGCTTATGAATTCTATAGTCTCCGAGGCAAGAAAGTCATTGTGAGTACTCACGCGACATTCTTAGAGGAAGAGTTTGTAATAAATCCTAAACTCAGCAGTGAAGTGGCTCTTAACGAGCTAACTTCTGTCACAAGTTCCATTAACCAAGAACCAGTACCGAGTGTACAAACAATTCCTAAAATTTCAACTTTTACTCCAAATATTGTAGTGCCGCGCCACAGTGTGAGGGTCTCTCATGAGGATGATAGATACATTGGTTTGGGGAAATCTATGGATCACTCCTCGGACAGCAATGTATTAGATCCCTGGAATTTTGCAGAGGCGCAGGCAGATGTCGATCATTGCGAATGGGTGAAAGCATTGGATTCGGAACTACAATCTATGATAGACAAAGACGTCTACCATTTGTTCGTCCTACCCGAAGGCTGTACTGCCATTGGGAGCAAGTGGATATACAAGCGTAAACATGGACCCGATGGACGAGTTAAAGTCTTTAAGGCAAGACTAGTGGCCAAGGAGTATACCCAAAGGGAAGGCGTCGACAATGAAGAGACCTTCTCCCCGGTGGCCATGCTCAAATCGATCCGGATACTTTTGTCTATAGCAGCTTACATGGATTGGGATGTATGGCAGATGGACGTTAAGACTGCGTTCTTGAACAAGAGTCTTGAGGAGACCATCTACATGGAACAACCCGAAGGATATTCCATAACGGGCAAGGAACACATGGTTTGGAAGCTTAAGAAGGCCATTTATGGCCTCAAGCAAGCATCTAGATCATGGAACCAGTGTTTCGATCAGACTATTCATAAGTTTAGATTCGAAAAGTGCCCAAATGAAAGTTGTGTTTATAAGAAGGTTGAAAAGGGGAATGTTGTGTTCTTAGTTTTATATATAGATGACATTCTTCTAATTGTAAACAATAAAAAGATGTTGTCATTAGTACGAACTTGGTTGTCAAACCAGTTCGAGATGAAGGATATGGGAGATGCGGGACACATCATCGGGATCAAGGTTCTTCAAAATCGTGAAAAGAGGACATCGTGCTTATCTCAACAACCTTACATCAACACTGTACTTAGTCGCTTTAGCATTCAAGATGCCAAGAAATGTTTCTTACCTTTTAGATATGATATCCATCTATCTCAAGAGATGGTCCCCAAAACGCCATTTGAGATAGAAGAGATGAGAAAGATTCCATATGCTTCGGCAGTTGGAAGTCTCATGTATGCTATGCTTTAGATAAGGCCTGATATTTGTTTTGCTGTTGGCATGGTGGCAAGATGTCAGTCAAATCCGGGCCAAGGACATTGGACTGCCGTAAAGAACATACTCAAGTACCTTAAATGGACTAAGGACTATACTCTAGTTTACAATGCAGCCGAGCTCTGTCCTTTGGGATATACTGACTCAGATTTTCAAGCTGATCAGGACCCGAGAAAATCTACTTCTGGATATGTGTTCAGCTTAGGAGGTGGAGTCGTAATTTGCAAGAGTGTGAAGTAAAAATACATCGCGGACTCGACCATCAAAGCTGTAATACCCGCCCCGTTTACTTTTTTAAATTTATTTCGAACTAGTGTCCTGAATAGAATCTCTTGCCTTTCGTTAATGCTCGATGTCGTTAGTCCGCAAGACAAAATTAATGAAATAATCGAACGAACTAAACAATCTAATATACGTTAGGAAAATAAAAGGGACGTTGTACAAGAATATGTTGTGGCCTTTCCGAAAGGAAGTGTTCAGTATCTTTTGAATACACATTCAACTACTAACTAATTACATATAATCTACACACGAACGATTAGTTGGAACCTAAGAACTCAAATATGCATTTTCTGGCCTCCCTCCTTGAGCCCAAGTCACGGCCCTTTTCCGGTCAGCTCGATGGGCCTGGGGCAGCAAGCCCATGTCGCGGTACGCAGCTCCTACTCCCAACATCATTGCCTCCTCTCTAGGTGCCACCTGCAACAAGCAAAAAAGGGAGTTATTAACTCAGTACAAGGTACCTATATGGAGCCAAATTTCAGTTAAAGTTTACTGCAGAATCATGAAAGATGCACAGGTTGTGTAGGTATCGTTCAAGCAAGGACGTATCCTACTGATCAGGATAGAGATCCCAGCTAAGCCTAGAACCTGGTTTCAAAGAATCCTCAACCCACTTCTACTGATCAGTATGGTGGTGGTAAGGGTCGAATCCCACGGAGATGGTGCGCTAAAACTTTTGTGGTGATAATTTGGAGGGTTTGGTTAGCTACCACGCTTGGGTTGAGTCTCTACCTAGGCGAGAAATTAGAGGTGGTATCCTACTGACTTGAATGGGGGAGAAGTGTAGAGGTGTAGCTGTGTACGTGGAAATGGGTAAACATGGTATAACAGAAAATATTCGGAAGGTACGAGTTTCTATTTTAAGCGAAACGGAATATCAAAAGGTAGTGGTTGTAGTGGTGACTAGGCTAACAGATCTGCAGACTATAACTAAAAGTGAAGGACAAAAGGCAAAAGGCATCTAAAAAGCAAAGTGGTCCCCAACATTGGATATGGACATCGTCTTCTTCAACAAACACAAACTAAAATCAGATAAACAAACCAGATTCAGCATCATTAAAACATAGATTAGCTACTCACGAACACAGATCTACAACTAAGATTCCAAATATAAAATCACACACCGAAACTGAAACTCTGCATACTGGTCAACATGAGAGATGATATGAAACACATAACCGCACCTTGCATGAAACAGACCTCTACGCAATAAAACAGTAAACAGACTATGCTAACACAGAGAAATAAGCTACGAAACTAGAAACACACGATTCGATACTCAAAACAACCAGAAACACTAGATCTAAGCTAACTAGGCAGAAAGAAAAGAACTCAGCGAAGTAAACTGATCAGAAAACAACTTCATGGCATAAAACATGTTCGGAATTTCAAACAAAGTACCTCTAAGCAGCGAAATTCAAAATGCAACAGAGATCCAACGTAAAGAAAAGCAAGCAAATTAAACTACGAAAGCGAAATAAAGATTGTTTTTGCCACTCCGGGCGATGAAACTTCTAACTACCATCTTGCTGACTGGAAGGAGGACGTCTGGAACTTCTAAAGCTTCTGGAACTTAGGTGATCATGGCTGCGGTGAGGAATGAGACTCTGGACTGGGCTGAAGGACTGAAACTACCGAGAGAATTCTACCTAAGGTGAGTGATGGTGAACGAGTTCTCTTTTTTCTCTCTCCAAGTGGCTTCCTTTTATAGGGAGGCTTACCCTTGATTTTAGGGTAAAACCTCATTGCAAGATGACCTCTTTGCCCTTAATTGAGGTTGATCAGTCCCAGTTATCCTTCTTCTCCATCTCAAGCCGTTTTGGTATGTATACTGGTCAGTATGGAATCTTTCTGACGCCCTTTTCACCTGAAGCATTCCGAAACTTCCTACTGGCTAGAACACTCAACCTGCACACTTTGAGCAACTGTTTTACAGATATAATCAATTATGCACATCATACTGACCAGTAACCAAGGCCTAGAATACGACTTATCAAACTGCTCACACTTACCACATGCTTGTCCTCAAGCGTGAAGAACAAACAAAAAGAAATAAGTCGAATTCTAGCCTGGTTACTCCCCTGACCGACTCTACCTAAACTAGACTCTATACTACGACGCAAAGAAAAACACTTGAACAAACACAGAAAAACACACAAACAAACACAAAAAGACTAAAACACAAAGATCGGGCTATATTTTCAACCATCCCTCCCCTCAGGATCAGGTGCAATCCGGCCTTAGACAGCCTTGAACTTCCATCACCCCCCTTTCTTTCCTAGTCAGTATATCCGTTCGTCAAGATCGCCCACACTCTCGGACAAACACTAGGTTCACTCAGTCATTCATACCTCACCGGGAATGTTAGGACTGCATTCTCTCATCATGCTCAACCACAATCGCTTCGGACTTAGATCTCACGTGCAGCTACTGAAGGGCTTAAAGGCTTGTAACGGGGCTATTGGTTTGTAGTGTTTTGGGTGGATGTTCCTAAGGCTCTAAGGCTCAACTTCTACTTTATTGATGTGGGGGAACTGTGTGCACTTAGGCTTCTGGTTAGTTGCTTTTCCTGGCTGGCGCTTCTTTCTTGGGTCTCCAACTGGTCAGTAGCTTCTTGTGGCTTCGCCACCCTTATTCCTTCTTTTTTTTTGTGGTCAAGTTTTTCTGACCGTTTTCTTCATTTCCTCATTCTCCTTCTCTTCTTTTTTTTTCTTTCTTTTCTTTGTGGCTTCGCCACCCTTATACCTTCTTCATTTTTTGGACCTGGGATGACTCCCTGGTCGATTTTCTTCCAAACTTTCTTGCCCAGCTGGTCTCTGCCTTCTTACACACCTTTCTGGCCAGTAAGCTCCAATCGTCTCATGCCTTGCACACACAGTCCCAGTGGCTAGGGGTGTATATCTGGGTATAAAGAGTTAAGAAAATGGGTTCTAAAGGTGTTTTTTTTTATGGGGGGTTTCCTACTGCCTTCAGTGTTTGCTACCCGTGGTCACTTCATCCTAGGCAATTTGTGGCAGCCGCTCTTTTCTTTTCAATATATGTGGAAAGTGGTTCCACTTAAAGCTTATAACTCACATTTTAAGAGGGCTTTCGTGTTTGGCTCTAAGTATGAGCTTTTCTCTCATACTCACATCATCTATCCTGGCTAGGAGGTACTAAGGGGGGTGGTTTCTGTTTTCCAGCATGTCTTATCTCCCTCAATTCCCCTCACCGTCAGCTGAAGACACTTGAGTTTTAAGCCCAATCAACACACAAAAAAATAAAAAACTAGACCTAACAAGACACTAACACAAGCACAAACACAGACCACACATATACACATACATCATACTGGCCATTGCGTCCCCCCTCCCACTTCACAAGTGTCTGCCCTCAGATAAGGCTGTGAAGTGGAAAAGGTAATGGCCAGTATGGTGGACACACAGACCACACAACATAACGACACATTAAAACGAAACTTCTCACACTTAGACTATGGAATAGGCTAAGTGGGAGAGTTTGAAAACCTAAACAGAAACCAACAAACGCAAAACACATATATACAAAACTCCTCACACTTAGGCCATGGAATGGGCTAAGTGTGAGCCAACATGCTTACCAAAAAGACAAACAAGAAAACACAGAAAACATGCTCCAAAGGAGAAAACCCTTACTTCTCACACTTAGACTATTAAATAGGCTAAGTGTTATGAAGGGGGTTTGCGCACAAACACAAATTAACTACCTAAACAAACACCGAAACACAAACAAAAATTCGGAAAGCTAAAAAACTGAAAATTAAAAAGAAAGCTAACTTGGTCAGTAGGGGGTGGTTCATCGGTGCCTCCTGCTCCTCCGCGGTGCAGGAGGTGAAGGTTGTTCCCCCGGTTGTACCTTCTTAGTTCCAGTCTGCTCCTCATCAAACTCTGCCGGCTCTTCGGCATTCGCCGGCACCTCAGCTTGTCCTTCCTCTGTCTCTTCCATTCCTGTCCTGGGTACTTGTGGTTCATCAGTCTGGCCTCCATGGCCACTTGGTCCAACAGCTTCTTCTTGCCTTCTATGTGCTAACTCCATCAAAATCCCTTCCATCACCGACGCTAGCCGGGTCATTTCCGATCTCATCTGCCTGTTTTCCTCGGCCATTTCTGTCACTGTCCTCTCTAAAATAGCAACTCTCCCTCCTGTGATGGCCTCTTCCCCCATTGCGTAAAAACATGAAATTCCTCCTCTCATATATACTGCATTCGTTCGGACAAAGTACGGCATGTCAAATAACCCAGGGGGGCGTACCATAGTCAGCGGGGACAAATCCTCGGCCTCTGTGATAATGAGATTGTTCCCGACAAATGCTCCCAGAATATGGCACAAGGTGAGATTCCGGGCAGGGTGAGTAGCTATCAAATGGCACTGGTACGCAGTCCAAAAACCCAAATGCAATCTCCGTCCACGCCTTGCACACCAAAGGAGATATAACTCCGTCATCGAGGTTCGGACGGCTGAGTTCGACTGCCCTAACAGGTTAGTATCTAGATGGAGCTGTACCAAACGCAAAACAGGGTCATTGAAGTGAATGGAGCGGGAGATAGTGGACGTGAATTCTCCAGCGTCTGGGTGCGTCAACTCCGCCCATGCCTCCTATGGATTAAAATCCACATGCCTACGGGGGATGACCCGCTCCCTGTTATTCCAATCAGACCCTATCGCCTCTTCAAGGCTACACATACCCAACCTTACTGTCCACTCAATCAAATTCATACTAATCTCACCTCCAAACAGTCGAAAACTTATAGACACTTCATCCGGATCAGTAGTCACCTTAAACCTAAAGGTGGTGAAAAACTCCTTCGCAAGTCTAACACATATATGCGGATCACCATTTGGCAACAACCACTCAAATCCTAAAGCATGCACATAAGCTAGGAACTGTTCACGAACACCTAGTTCGTCTAAAGAGGGATAGTGCATTACCTTCCCGCATTTGATGTCCTTGCTTCCATCATCCATACTGTCGAAAGTGTCCTGCAGCTTCTTTGTTTCAAAAAGCTTCATCTCCTCAGCTATCTCGTCAGTGAAGTCCACTGTCCACCGCCGGTAACGTAACCTCTCTATAGGGGGATGCACCAGTTCCCGATGGTTGTCCGGAAGTGATTGTTCTCCATATTCCTCTTCCTCCAAGGAGATATTGCTGTTTGAGTCTGATTCCTCGCTGGCAGTGTACTCACTGTCACTCAACTCTCCTCGGCTTGGTGGAGTTCTCTGAGTAGCTTCAGTGATGACGATTCCAGTGCTCACCACTCGGGACTTCTCGGTTACCGACTTTCTTTGAATTGGGGCCTTCCCCTTTCTCTTCCTGGCTTGTTGGTATCTGGCTTCCTCATCCGTTTGAAGTTGGGACTCGTCTTGAGCAGTAGAGGTGGTCTCTCCGTGGACTTGAGCATCAACATTTTCAGATCCCTCTGGCCTTACTGACTCGGGTGCGAGGTCCAGACCCTCAGCCACCCTTTCAGTTTCCTCGCCTTGTTCGCTCTCTGCTGGAGAAACCCCGGTATCCTCTAGGCCAGTAGCCTGTGCAGGCTCATCTCCAGATTTTGTGGGAGTGGCCTTTTCTTCTTCACTTGCAATTTCCACCGGATTATCTGACGTGTTTGCCTTGGCTCTACTCGCTGCCCATTTACCCAAGCATCTCTGCGACACTCTTGTTGGTTTCGGTCGTTCTGCCTTCGGACCGCCCTGCAAAATCAACTGCCGCTTTACTGGTCGCGGTTTCAAAACGGGAGGTGCAACCTCTTCTGGTTCTTGGATTTCCGTTGCTGGCCCTTCCTCCTCCACTTGCATCGTATCGTCCCCTGCTTTCGGTTGGGGATCCACTGGCTCGGACTCTCTGTCTTCATCTTGCACTTCATCTGTTCCTCCTACTGACTGGGAAACTTGACCTCTGGTGTGGTTCTTGTAACAACTTTTTCACCCTCTCCTACTGCCCTCGATGCGAGGTCCAGACCCTCAGCCATTGAGGCAGTGACTTCTTCTCTGCGGTTCACCTCTTCCACAATCGATTCGAACTCCGTATCGGTCATGAGGTTGCGCTTTTGTACTGACTCCTTTGGATCTATCTCCTCCCTAACCATTTCTTGACGGACGGGTTCTACGACCGGCGTTTCCTCAATTGTACTTTCCCCCTCTCGGTCTTGCTTCTCCCTTCTCAGCCTTTTTGCTCTCTCCTCCGGATCAGAATCGTAATAAGCCGAAATGAAATCATCCTCCAGAGGCTCTGTTTCTTGTTGAGTTGGAGAGGGTTCTGCAGGCTCTGATGTTGCGGCTTCGACGGGAGGGTTTTCTTCTTGTGGAATCGTTGAGGAAATTGGCATGGTAGATGGCGGCTGCACCGTAGGTTGCGCGCTTGTTACTGATACGGCTATTGCCGGACTCGCTCCGGTCACGATACCTTGCCCTCTGACTTGGCTAAAATTCGCCAACTCCGCCGCCCAGTTCCTTGTCGGATCTTGTAACCGGAGGAACTCCGCCATTGCGTCTAGGGATACCATCGTTGGGGCCAGCGGAGCCGGTGCTGAAGGTTGTGGTGGTTCTTCCCGCGGCGGTTGTGTTTCAGGGTTTTCTTCACGGCGGGTTGAAGGCGGCTTAATTTTGGTAGCGAACGTCTTCTTTCCCATGATTTCTGTGGTGATTTGTTGGTGGAGATTTGGGTTTTGATTTCTGGGAGAGATGGAAATGATGTTTTGTGATCTACGCTTTCTGGGAGAGAATGGAAGAGAGAATTTGAAAATGGAGAATGGGAATGAGGGTTTATGATCTACGCTTTCTGGGAGATAATGGAAGAGAGAATTTGAAAATGGAGAATGAGAATGAGAGTTTGTGAGGGAGAAAGGGTGAGTCGGTGTGTTAATTTGGGTTAGAGAGAGCAGTTTTGGGTGGTTGCAACCGGCTATAGGAGGTGTTCGGTCGCGTCGTTTCAAATGGTAGACGGTTGAGCTTGCTGGCCTCTGATTGGCTAGCGTGTCTCCTCTCTCTGCTCACGCGCCATTCCAGCCGCTGCCACCCTGCAAAAGCTGCACAGACCACAATTCAAATTTTCGTCCTTAACATAATTCCCCCTATACTTACCTAATAAGGAAAATAATTCAAATGGGCACTTAAATAAAATTTGAAATAGCACCAGATAGGTAATCTCTTGGTCAATGTGTACTCCAAATTAAAATTAAGGCCCGAAAATATTTTTGGGATTTTTAGAAATTATCTGGCATACAAAGATTAACTACGTATTTACAATATTTACATTTTCCTTAGGCAATTTGGAATTCGACTTGGCCAGTATATGCAAACTTTTCCCAAAAGGAACTAGCCCCGTGGAATTCCAAACTCCTATCTTACTGATCAGTATGCAACCGTAGTAAGTGGTTGTAGTGGAATTTCATCCACTACACCCACCTCACTATTCTCCCTGAATATTTTCAGCCTATGCCCATTTACTATAAATGGTTCAGAGTTAGGAAAACTCCCTGAAATTTCCACTGCCCCATTAGATCGGAGTGCAGTTATGATGTAAGGTCCTGTCCATTTGGACTTGAGCTTCCCTGACATCAGCTTTAATCTTGACTGGAAAAGTAGTACTTTCTGGCCTACATGGAGCTCCTTGGTTCTCAGATTTCTATCATGCCATAATTTAGTTCGCTCTTTGTACCACATGGCGGAGTCGAATGACTCCAATCTAAGTTTCTCAAGCTCCTGCAGTTGCAGCTTCCTTTCCTCCTCACAGGCTGTAGCATCCATATTCACTTTCAGTACTGCCCAGTATGCTCGGTGTTCAATTCTAACCGGTAAATGGCACATCTTCCCAAAAACGATCCGGTATGGGGACATCCCTATGGGGGTCTTGTAGGCTGTTCGATATGCCCAGAGAGCATCCTCTAACCTTACACTCCAATCTTTCCTAGAAGTGTTCACAGTCTTCTCCAAGATCTTCTTTATCTCTCGGTTAGAGATCTCTGCTTGACCGTTAGCTTGTGGATGGTAGGGGCTTGAAAGTCTATGGTGCACACCGTACTTTTTCATTAAAGCTTCAATTGTACGGTTACAAAAATGTGTACCATGATCAGATATGATCGCCCTCGGCACCCCGAACCGGCTGAAGATATGACTCTTTAAGAACTTGGCCACCTCCTTTGCTTCACACGTGCTCGTGGCCTTGGCTTCCACCCATTTGGAGACGTAATCTACCGCGACTTGGATATATCGATTTCCATAAGATGAAGGAAAAGGACCCATGAAATCCATCCCCCATATGTCAAATAGCTCGCAAACTATTACGGGTACTTACGGCATTTCATCCCGGGCAGATATTCCACCGGTCAGTTGGCAACGATCACAACTTCTGCAGAACTCGTACGCATCTTTGTTGAGGGTTGGCCAATAAAAACCACTATCCAAAATTTTCCTTGCCGTCTTCTTGGACCCAAAATGCCCTCCACATGCTAACAAATGGCAGTGAGTTAAAACATCCCGCTGCTCCCAGTCAGGAATGCACCTCCTTATCACTTGATCGGACCCTACTCTCCACAGATAGGGATCGTCCCAAAAGTATTATTTTGCTTCACTTTTAATCTTCATTCTTTGGGCTTTGGTAACACTCGGTACTTCTGGAAGCTCTCCAGTCACTAGGTAGTTGGCCAGGTCTGCATACCATGGCTCTTGCCCTGCCTTCTCTTTTCATTTCGCTGTATCATTCTGACCAGTAAGTTTCAACACTTCTTCCCAATCAATCTTTCTGGGCGCAAAAAGCACCTCACATAAATGTTCCTCCGGAAACTTGTCATGCACTTCTTCGCTATTCCCATCTTGAATTATTATACTCAAATGATCTGCCACCTTGTTCTCTACTGCTCTCTTATCTTCCACTTCCCAATCAAATTCTTGTAACAAAAGTACCCATCGGATCAAGCGTGGTTTGGATTCTTTCTTGGCAATCAGATACTTAATGGCTGCATGGTCAGTATACACTATGACCTTGGATCCCAGCAAATACGGCCGGAACTTCTCGAAAGAATACACCACCGCTAGCATCTCCTTTTCAGTGGTATCATAATTCCTTTGGGCTTGATTCAGAGTTTTGGATGCATAGAAAATTACGTACCTTTTCCCGTCGATTTTCTGACCCAGCACGGCTCCCACTGCATAGTCGCTGGCGTCGCACATTACTTTGAAAGGGTGGTTCCAGTCAGGAGCCCTTATGATGGGTGCGGATATCAGCTTTTCTTTGAGAAGATTGAAAGCATCCTTGCCTTGCTCATCAAAAACGAACTCCACGTCATTTTGAAGTAGCCTGGTAAGGGGTTGGGCAATTTTGGAGAAATCTTTAATAAATCTTCGATAAAATCCGGCGTGCCCCAGAAAACCCCTTATTCCCTTCTGATCAGTAGGGAACGGCAATTTGGTTATAACGTCCACCTTGGCTTGATCCACCTGAATACCTCTCTCTGTGACCACGTGTCCTAGAACAATCCCTTCGGTGACCATAAAATGGCACTTCTCAAAATTCAAAACCAAACTCTTTGCTTGACACCGCTCTAGAACTATGTACAAGTGATGAAGACATGAGTCGAAAGAGTCTCCGTAGACCGTAAAGTCATCCATGAATATCTCTATACAGTCCTCAATCAGATCGGAGAATATGCTCATCATACAACGTTGAAATGTACCTGGAGCGTTGCATAGGCCGAAAGGCATGCGTTTGTATGCATAGGTTCCGAATGGGCAAGTGAAGGTGGTCTTGTCCTGGTCCACAGGATCCACGTAAATTTGGAAATATCCGCTGTACCCATCTAGAAAACAAAAGTACTTCTTTCCAGCTAGTCGCTCCAACATTTGGTCGATGAAAGGCAACGGGAAGTGGTCCTTTCTGGTTGCGTTGTTTAACTTGTGGTAATCTATGCACATTCGCCAACCCGTGATTAGCCTCGTTGGTATCAGCTCATTTCTCTCATTTTGAACGACTTGGATTCCCGACTTCTTTGGAACCATGTGAATGGGGCTGACACACTCGCTGTCCGGCACTGAATAGGTAATCCCTAGCGACAACAACTTCAGGATTTCCTTCAATATTTCCTCCCGCATGTTAGGGTTTACCTTCCTCTGCGCGTCTCGGTGTGCCTTTGCTCCTTCCTCCAGCCTAATGTGGTGCATGCATACATCGGGGCTTATTCCCACTAAATCTGTAAGACTCCATCCAATTGCTTTCTTGTTCTTGCTCAGCACAGTCAGTAGCCTAGCCTCTTGTTCCTTCGTGAGGCTGCTGCTGATGATCACTGGATATGAGGTCTCCTCTCCGAGGAAGGCATACTTCAAATTCGATGGCAACTTCTTCAGCTCAACTTGGGGTGGAAGTGTGTCTTAGGGTAGAGGGTTTTTCTCAGCCTCTCCTTCTTTCTCTGAATCCTGCTCCGATGGTTCTTCTATACTGACTGGTAGCTGAGCCCCTGCGGCTCCAATGAACTCCGATATCTGACAGAATTCCTTGATAGCTCCTTCTATTTCTTCATCAGTCAACCCTTGTCTACTGATCAGATCACACCATGCAGCAGCTTCTAAGTCAGCCTGCTCATAAACATCTAAAGCTTGGAGATTCTCCAGCAATAGTTCGGTCTCAAGAAAATCTTGGACTAGGGGGTCAATCACATCAACATAGCACAAGTTTTCAGAATCAATAGGTTTCTTCATGGCCTCATTGATATCAAAAGTAAATTTCTCTCCATGAAAATCAATGCAAATTGTCCCCTCGGCCATGTCTACTATCGTCTTGGCCGTTCTAAAAAATGGTCTTCCTAATAATACTCCACTAGATTCCCTAGCCTCAGACTCACTCATTTTGATCACATAAAAGTCAGCAGGGTAAGTAAAATCATGCACTCTAACCAACACATTCTCTAAAACACCCTCAGGACTTATGCATGATCTATCAGCCAGTTGGATCAACACCCTAGTACTAGTCAACTTCACTTCCTTCAACCGGTTATAGATTGACAATGGAATGACATTTATAGACTCTCCCAGATCACACATTGCATGCTCAACCTTTACATCTCCTATAGTTATAGGTAGAGTGAACATACCTGGATCGGCCCTCTTGGGCGGTAGCTTCTTCTGCACAATCGCTGACGCTATCCCCTCCACCATGATTTTACCATTCTTCTGGGCCTTCCCAGCTATGAACTCTTTAATGAACTTCCCAAGTGGGGGTAGCTTCACGGCTTGGAGGAATGGTATGGTGACATCCAGCTTTCTGAAAATTGACATGTAGTCCACCGGGTTTTCCTTTTTCCTCTTGGTAACAAATCGGAAAGGGAATGGTTTCTCCCCTTTAATTCCTTCAGCAAGTACTTCAACGGCTTTCTCAGAATCCACAGTGGGCGCATTCTTGTTTAGAGTTTCAGTGATGGATTCTGTTTCTTTAGGGGGTTCCTTCCTGGGCAGTAGGTTCTAGGGTTGACCTTTTCCACATGGTGTTTCTTCCAAGAAAATGGATCCCGCATGCGAGGCATGGATCTCTCAAGTTCTTCCACTGAAACAGTGTCGCCCATTTTCTTCATCCCACTTGGTTCTGCATTTGCTTTCTTCAGTTGGGGTCCTTCATAGGTGGTTCTGGACCTCAGTGTCACCTTACTGACATTCTCCTTTTCGGGTATATGGACTGTAGAAGGGAGTTTCCCTGAATTTCCTCTCAAATCACCCACCGAACTGGCCAGTTGGGCTAACTGCCTATTCATCATATCCATGTTGGCCTTGTGCTCCCTCTGGGCATTTTGCATTCCCTGGACTACTTCATGATGAGACTGAAGTTGTCCCTTAATACTTTGCTGTGAAGCGAGCATTTCTCCCATCATGTCCTCCACGGATCTCCTTGATCTGTTGGGGTTTTGGAATTGACTTGGCCCTTGATGTTGGTAATTATGGAAATTTTGCTGGTTAGGGTTAGGTGGGTATTAGTTATACTGGGTAGTAGGATTGTACTGGTCTTGGTGATACTGGGTCTGGTTTTGCTGAAGTTGGGGACCTGGATTGGGCTGATTCTGGAAATTTTGGAAGTTTCTCTGGTGGGGTGGTACGTAGACAGGGTTCGAGTTTTGGTTTTGCGGGTTCTGATTGTGGGTTTGGGGGTTTCTTCCTGACCAGTTGAATTGGTGGTCTGGATTTGTTAGGCCACGGTTTGGGTTTTGGTTAGGGTGGGAGTTGTATTGATTCTGACCTGGACCTTGGTTCTGATTTTGGTTCCCATCTCCCCATCGAAAGTTTGGATTGTCCCTTCATGGTGCGTCCCGTTGTCTCCCCTGGATCCAATGCCCACTAGAATTGAAGTACCCGGCAGCATTGACTTGCTCCATATTCACGAAGTCGTTAGGCTGGTCATAATTCGGTCCTTGATTTCCCTGCTCTGCACCCTTGTAGTTCCCAGCTGGAGGAGTCGGTGGCTTGCTCTTCTCGATCGCGCTCAGGAGCGTCTTCTTCAGCTCTTCCATCTTCAAGTCCATCTTCTGCTCTATCTTCTGCTCCTGGTCAGTAGAGAAGGCACTTGCAATCCTTTCCCTGCTGTAACTATCCCTTGCATTGTCGTACTCCTTTTTTGCACTCAAAAGTTTTCCTAGAACCCTCTTCGCTTCACTGACCCTCAACTGCGTGAAACTTCCTCCCGACGAGGAGTTCGCTAGATCCTTGGTTTCCTTGTTCATCCCCTCATAAAAGACATGGTGTATTTCAATATCCGCCATGCGATGGTTAGGACATGCATACAAGAGGCTCATATACTTCGCCCAATAATCACTCAAGGGTTCATCGTACCCTTGCTTCATACTAGTTATCTCTCTCTACAGCGCACTTGTCTTCGACGACGGGAATAACTCGCCTAAGAAGGCTGACTTGAAATCGGCCCAACTCTCAATGGAGTTTGGGGGCATTCGCATGAACCAAGTGTTAGCCTCCCCTTTCAGCACGAACGGCAAAGCCTTCAACCTGTAGTCATCCTCAGTTGCTCCCGCTGGCCTCCTCTGCGCCCTACAAATCTTACAAAACTCATGAAGGAATTCGTAAGGGCCTTCATAGCTCTTTCCGCAGTACGTAGGCAGAATCGCTATAACATGGGGCTTCACATCACAGGCAGTCTGCCCAGGGGTGACAACTATAGCTTGTGGTGGTTCTCCTTCAGTATGCGCATTCAGCGTTCCGATCTCTGGATCATCATCTCCTTGGGCAGCCATTCTCCTTGGGTCGCCTTCCAACAGTGGTTTCTCTTCTGGTATTGGTCCTTCTATGGTGTTTTGTTCATCGTCACTACTCATTCCTAGGTCAGACAGGGTTGTTGACAGGTCAGAACGAGTGGTCACGAGTATAGATCCTCGCTGGAGTAATTTCGGTCTCCACTGGTCAGGAGCCGAACTGCTTCTCATAAACTGAAACAAAAAGAAAAGAGAAAAATTATGCACAATATATACGCCAAAGTATCAAACACAATAGCAACTAATAACGCCATCCATTCCCGGCAACGGCGCCATTTGAAAGATGCACAGGTTGTGTAGGTGTCGTTCAAGCAAGGACGTATCCTACTGATCAGGATAGAGATCCCAGCTAAGCCTAGAACCTGGTTTCAAAGAATCCTCAACCCACTTCTACTGATCAGTATGGTGGTGGTAAGGGTCGAATCCCACGGAGATGGTGCGCTAAAACTCTTGTGGTGATAATTTGGAGGGTTTGGTTAGCTACCACGCTTGGGTTGAGTCTCTACCTAGGCGAGAAATTAGAGGTGGTATCCTACTGACTTGAATGGGGGAGAAGTGTAGAGGTGTAGCTGTGTACGTGGAAATGGGTAAACATGGTATAACAGAAAATATTCGGAAGGTACGAGTTTCTATTTTAAGCCAAACGGAATATCAAAAGGTAGTGGTTGTAGTGGTGACTAGGCTAACAAATCTGCAGACTATAACTAAAAGTGAAGGACAAAAGGCAAAAGGCATCTAAAAAGCAAAGTGGTCCCCAACATTGGATATGGACATCGTCTTCTTCTACAAAGACAAACTAAAATCAGATAAACAAACCAGATTCAGCACCATTAAAACACAGATTAGCTACTCACGAGCACAGATCTACAACTAAGATTCCAAATCTAAAATCACACACCGAAACTGAAACTCTCCATACTGGTCAACATGAGAGATGATATGAACCACATAACCGCACCTTGCATGAAACAGACCTCTACGCAATAAAACAGTAAACAGACTATGCTAACACAGAGAAATAAGCTACGAAACTGGAAACACACGATTCGATACTCAAAACAACCAGAAACACTAGATCTAAGCTAACTAGGCAGAAAGAAAAGAACTCAGCGAAGTAAACTGAACAGAAAACAACTTCATGGCATAAAACATGTTCGGAATTTCAAACAAAGTACCTCTAAGCAGCGAAATTCAAAATGCAACAGAGATCCAACGTAAAGAAAAGCAAGCAAATTAAACTACGAAAGCGAAATAAAGATTGTTTTTGCCACTCCGGGCGATGAAACTTCTAACTACGATCTTGCTGACTGGAATGACGACGTCTGGAACTCCGAAAGCTTCTGGAACTTAGGTGATCATGGTTGCGGCGAGGAATGAGACTCTGGAATGGGCTGAAGGACTGAAACTACCGAGAGAATTCTACCTAAGGTGAGTGATGGTGAATGAGTTCTCTTTTTTCTCTCTCCAAGTGGCTTCCTTTTATAGGGAGACTTACCCTTGATTTTAGGGTAAAACCTCATTGCAAGATGACCTCTTTGCCCTTAATTGAGGTTGATCAGTCCCAGCTATCCTTCTTCTCCATCTCGAGCCGTTTTGGTATGTATACTGGTCAGGAATCTTTCTGACGCCCTTTTCACCTGAAGCATTCCGAAACTTCCTACTGGCTAGAACACTCAACCTGCACACTTTGAACAACTGTTTTGCAGATATAATCAATTATGCACTTCATACTGACCAGTAACCAAGGCCTAGAATACGACTTATCAAATCATAATAAAGAAGATTTGCTGCAAGAAGAGGACAAAGTGATATAGCAGCTCCATTAAATTCCCATGAGTACACCCTCACAACCAACAAAAGTGTCCCTGCAAGAGGATCAAGAGTTGCAGATTTGCAGCTATCAAATCACCTATAAAAACGCCTCCATACACCACAACACTTTCTTATCTCCATATTTGAAAATCCTCCAACAATTAAAGTAGAGAGCCGAGAGAGAAAGAGAGTATAAGAACTTGTTTCAAATCCCTACAAGTCACGAGAGTCAAGGAGCTGCCAAATCCCTCATTCAATACTCTTCCCAAACGTCCCTACCACCAAGTTTAGTTTCCAACAAGGTATACCCCTTTTCAGTCGATGAATTACTTTCATAAGCATAGCATATCAGTACATAACATATGCTGCCAAATTCAACTCCCTCACGTAACTCAATCAACAATTGAAACTCCGAATGGTATGAACAATAACACCAATTGAACATCACAAATTGAATACCCGCTGTAATCAATATTAAGTGCGAAAGAACATAATTTGATAAAAGAGAACTTAACTATTCGGGTTGGTTTCGGAGCTGTTCGGAGTTACTTCGGGTTGAAACGGAGTATTTTAGGGGCTTCCCGAACACGTTCGGGGTAGTACAACAATCAAGAGGTGACGGCGACGAACTGCTGCTGCGCGCTGCGTTTGTGCACAGCAGCGACAACCAGGCGGGGGTTATTAGAAATGGGTCACTCACCCCTTAAAAGGCCTTATAAGGGGAGGGTTGTCCACACTTATATAGATTAGATTGGATCTTTACCAAGTCGATGTGAGACAGAATTTAGAGAATTTAACACGCCCCCTCACGTGTGGGCCGGAAAGGACATCGGTCTTCCATCACGTGGGTAGGCAATGCAAGAGATAAGAGAACCATCATCGATGTGGGCCAGAAAGGACATCAGTCTTCCACTCGTGAGGTAGATAATAGATAAAGAGAAAACCATCATCGACTTGGGCCCGCTCTGATACCATATTATAAATGGGCCACTCACCCCTTAAAAGACCTTATAAGGGGGAGAGTTGTCCACACTTATATAGATTAGATTGGATCTTCACCAAATCGATGTGAGACAGAATTTAGAGAATTTAACAGGGGTGACTCCACAGTGGCGGTGGCAATCGGCGGCAGCGGCCGAGCGGCGACTGTCTTTCCCCTCGATGCATCGGCGGTTCCCGCGGAGGAGACGACGGTGATGGTGTTCAGGGATGGTGGCGAAACAGCGAAATGTCGCCGGCATGAGTGAATTAGATGGAGGCCGACGGAAATTTGTTTCTGGAATTGAAGATCTATGGAAATTTGGGGGAATTTATGTGAAGGAGAGCGAGGGAGGAGGAGGTGCCGAGATGGAAAAGGGGAGTATTTTGTTGACTCTTTTTTCTTAGACTTTTAGTTGGGCTTCATTATTTGAATTGGTTTGGGCTCTAAAAATTTAATTGGAGATATAAGGTGGAGAATTTGGGCCTTTTAATTAAATCTTTGGGCTCATAATTAATTTAACTGTGGAATTGCTTAATTAATTTTCGGAATACTTCCAAGGCCGAGATGAATATAATTATGACGGGTTGAAGGAAATGGGGATAGGATTTTGTGCTTAAGTATTAAATGTGGATGCTTCTTTTTTATTTAATGGGACCTATCACTACTCACTTTGGGCCATGAATTATAATTAGATTGGGCCCTCTCTTTTTTTTTTTAAAGTTGAATTTGGGCCACTACATTTAAGTTAATTTGGGCCGTGAATTTTAATTAATTTGAGGCCATGAAATTTATTTCCTTTGGGTCATGAAAAAAAAAATGTAAGCATTTTAATGCCTTGACCAATAAATAATTAAATTGGACTCTTGCCATTCTTTTTTCAATTAAGTATTTTAATCCAAGAGGATTAATTTATCTTGCACCATTGACAAGACAAAATGTGGAGGGGGCTACTAATTAAAATACTAGTATGACAAAAACATCGAATTTAATTTTAGGCCCTCCTAATGTTTTGCCAATTAAATGATGGGTAACCGCTATTTAATTTTGCGGCATTTAAAAATAAAATTTACGGAATTTAACTAATGCTCGAATAATTCGAAAAATTCCCAAAATAAATTAAATCGCTTGATTTAATGAATATTTAAGGATTTTATGGAGTTACAAAAAGAGAAAATAAAAATGATCACACGCTTAGGAATGCATGCACGCTAAATAAATAGTTTCTTAAGTCTAACTTAAGTACTTTATTTCCTCTAAAGGGATGTCGTTGCACGTCAAGTAAGACGAAATCGAGGAACCTTCTATTAAGGAATTGAGTGAACGAGGTGGGTTTTCTTTCGAAACGTGATTTTATGTCAAAATGTGAATATATTTTTAATATGTTGCCATGCCATGTTTTTTTTTATGACTACCTATCTGCTTGGCTATGCCAAACATGTTAAATCGAATTCGGGTCCCAGTATGGCCGCAAACCATACTCGGACTAGCGTACACATATGGGGGCTGTGTGCTAGCTTTCAAGTTGGCCGGTCCAGTGACCGTCGTGGAATGTGGCCACATTCCCAGTTCACATAAGTTCAGATATAATAATATGTTTATGTGATTGTGCAATCAAATCTACGAAATGAAATGAATTTAGTGACTCGGGCCTTATTTCAAATAAAAACCCGGCGTTTACTCAACTATGACTGACAATTAAATAGAACTGTTTTGGCACTAAGTCCACTGGGTATATCAAATACTCAGCCATGCATGTTTATTTTTCTAACGTGCATGTTGAACGTGATCGAGGTGATGAAGGTGCTGGGAAGAACTCGTTAATAGGTAGTTAGGTAGCTAAAATAGTATGTCTCCATACATGTTATTTTGTCTTGAAACCTTCCGCTACATTTAAATGTTGTTCTAGGAAAACTATGTAATTTGACTTCAACACTCTGATTTTGACTTGGTTGTACCCATCCGCCTTCAAGACTATTTCCTCGAGTTAAGTATTACTTTTATGATGAGTTTATGATTGATGAGTTTAATTTAGTTGCGAAATAGCTACGCTCACTAGCACTAGGGAGTTGTGGTCGTGACAAAAGCCAAGTATATGGCCGTTTCGGAGGCTGCAAAAGAGGCTGTATGGTTCAAGAACTTCCTTATGGACTTAGGTGTGGTTACGAATCTGCCCAAGAGCATCACCATTTATTGTGACAATTCTGGTGCTGTGGCAAACTCGAAAGAACCACGGGCTCACAAAGCGAGCAAACACATAGAGACGAAGTATCATATCATTAGAGATATAGTGCAGAGAGGAGACATACAAGTGGTCAAGATTGCGTCAGAGAACAACCCGGAATATCCTTTTACAAAGGCATTGGCGGTGAAACCGTTCGAACGCCATGTTGAAGGGATGAGAGTTCGACTCATTCAAGACCTCAACTCGCTTTCAGTATAAGTGGGAGAATTAGACGCGTGCACATTTATTTTGTATACTCGAAAGCTGTTTTGAGTATAAGTGCGAGATTGTTAGAGTTTGTATACTAGAAATCACCTTTCGAGTGATTGAATACTGTAAAACTCTATATTTTATTTTCCAAAGAATGTAACAGATTATATTTTTCATAATATTGTTATGTTTTACATTTAATGGATGTTTATTGCATATTTAAATGTATAAGCAACGTGACAAAGTCTGAGTCTTTGGTTTAGTATACCGGTTGTGGGCGTCGTCCACTTTAAGGTAACACGGTCAGTTCCGAACAAAGAAAAAATAAGAATTTCACAACCTAGATAGGCCTAAACTACCTATCGTGAAAGGTTGCAATGTCAGTCCGCATATTTCTAAGCCTTACAGAAATAAGATGACATTGGTGTAGTATAGCACTGAATTGGGTCTAACAGAAAGACGAGTCTTTATGTTATCTACTGAAAGACGAGGTCTTGATAATTAATTTCTTAATCAATATACGTTAGCATTGAGCACACGATATTTATTATGCGCTACTTTGACTTACCAATAGGTGCGGGTTTTTCGCAACCCAAGAATCCTGGTATATTAGGTCCTATCTACTTCACTGTATCAGGAGGAACATGGTTGTTTGAGCTTGCGCACGCCGAGAGTAAGATTTGGGGTGAAGAAAGGCTGGGGACATTTCAAAAATGATAATCGGCTAGTTCCGGGAGATGGATGCACTTTTCAGCCTGTGGATGTGGATGAAGTCCACTTCTATGTCCATTTTGAACACTGGCATAACATACATTTTCAATCTATAGAGGCTTGATTTTTAAAATATGGATCTTCATGGTGGACACAATTTATATCCGAGAGCATTGGCGGACACAGGCAGGGGTGATGAAGTCCACTTCTTTTTTTCCTATTGTTAAATACTTTGAAATTTGAAAAATACAGCTCTTGCTAAATTATATCCATTGAAGACGAAATTCATTAAGATTGATTCATGGAAGGGACTAAAATGAATTTCTGCATTGCAAATCGGCCTTTCAAAAGTAGATGCGTAGTAAATAGTACTCCCAAGTTTAATTTTAAATAGTGATAGTTTCAACTTTTAGGAATTTAGACTTTTTAATATTGATGTGTTCGGGTTGAAATAAATTGAAGTTGTCTTAAGTAATATTTGTCTTTTATCATATTTTGCACAGTATTAAAAAATATTTCATCCATCCATGATTCATTATTTTAATTACCTTACTTTTTTTTAACTTTGCTTGGGGTTTGAAGAATTGTACTATAAAAAACATCCATGATTCATTATTTTAATTACCTTACTTTTTTTTAACTTTGCCTGGGGTTTGAAGAATTGTACTATAAAAATAGATGAAAAAAAGTTAATAGAATTTTAGTCATACTTTATATATTTGTAATTTTTTAAAAATATAATAACGAGAATTAGTATAATATGAAATCCAATTACTAAAAGTAATAAAAGTGTAAATAAGATAATTATTATCAGACCTTACCATTAATGACGGATCCGGAATATATTGATTGTGGGGTTGGATGAATTAGTAATAAACCTTATAGTAACTTTTATCTACTGAGTGACAACCTTTCCGCTCAACACTTCAGATCTGTAAGGCAGACTTTTGTCCCTACTCTACATTGAAGATGTAAAATCGTTAAAGAAACAAGATTGTCGTCAGTATATTAATAATTTATAATGCAAGAATTAATACTTTAAGTTAAAGAGAGCATAAATTAGATAATTAGTGATAATTTTTCGTAAAATTGGTGAATGTACAGTTTGACCATTTGTGCTAAAATATGGTCTCCACTTGTAGTAACAGTGTACAATTCAATAATTAATGTTACCTGCAAATGATTTACAACAAAATTATATTAAAACACAACACATAAGGCTATATATAGCTTCTAGCTATCAATGATTCACAAAGTAAAATTACAAAAGAAATACAAATCAAATTCATAAAAAAGTTGACATGCACGGCATATCTAAAATTAAGTATTTGACGGAAATGGAGAAGAGAGGAGATCAAGCCATCAATCTCTCTCGGTCTCTCTCTCACAGTAACACACACCTGTTTGTAAATACACAAACGCAGACACCATATATGATTTCTCATTCACAAACACAGACACCATATATGATTTCTTGAGATACATTTGAATAAATTCATTACTACAAAGAGAGGGACTGTAGTTTTTGGGGCGGAGGGTCGTACGTGGGGTCGACCGCTGATCGAAAGCCCGAATTCAACAGAGATTTCTGGTATTCGTGGACCCACGGTGGGGCGCCCGACCCCGCAAGACCCCACCTCCGTTAGTCATTGCCTACCATAATTTTTTTCTGTGTCCGCTACTGCTCATGATTGATATAAGTGTTGATCGGTATCCGTTGTAACAAAATAGAATGAATTGTATGAATGAGACGTGATCAAGGAAAAAAAATAAACATAAATTAGTAGTCACTTTGAACCTATGTGGTAGGAGCTGATAAAAGGAAGAAATTTTCCTCTTTCTTTAATATGATTTACATCCTGATTTACACCCCTTTAAATAGGTTCAACAATAGCTAAACATGGTAAGGATCCTTTTCTAATTATTCTCCTAATCACACGGTAATTCCTTAATTACATGATTCTAATTGATTTCTTTCCAACACTCCCCCTCAAGTTAAGTAATGGGATCACCCATTCTTAACTTGCCCAATACTTCGCGGAAGCTTCTTGAATCCACAGCCTTAGTCAGAATATCGGCCAGTTGGTCTTCAGATCTCACAAACGGGAGCTCTACTATCTTGGCTTCTATGTTGTCTTTGATGAAGTGCCTATCCACCTCGACATGCTTTGTCCGATCGTGCTGAACAAGGTTTTCAGATATGCTGATTGCCGCTTTGTTATCACATAATAGCTTACACGACTTTTGTGACTTTAGGCTTAGCTCTGTCATTAGCTTCGTCAGCCATAAAATCTCAGTCAGACCACTCTTGATTCCTCGAAACTCAGCTTTTGCACTAGACAGGGCAACCACCTTTTGTTTCTTGCTCCGCCATGTAACAAGATTACCTCCAACAAAGGTGGAGTACCCTGCGGTTGACTTTCTGTCATTTGGGTTTCCTGCCCAGTCTGCATCTGTGAAACCATGGATCTCCAAGTGTCCATGATTTTTGAACATCACTCCATGTCCTGGCGTCCCCTTTAGGTATCTTACAATCCTAAGAGCCGCCTCCCAGTGAGCTGCTTGGGGTGCGTGCATGAACTGACTGACCACTTCAACAACATATGCAATGTTGGGTCTGGTGTGGGACAAGTAGATTAATTTCCCAACTAGACGCTGGTACCTTGTACGATGAGTAGACTCAGCTCCTTCAATTATATGCAAACCGTGATTCTGTATCAGCTGGTTTGCAGTCTAACATCCCGGTTTCTGCCAGCAGGTCAAGTGAATATTTCCGTTGGCTGATGAAGATTCCCTTCTTCGACCTTAGTACTTCAATTCCCAGAAAGTATTTAAGTAAGCCAAGGTCCTTCATTTGGAATTCTGCAAAGAGATTCTACTTCAACTGCTTGATCTCATCCTCATCATCACCTATGAGGATCATATCATCTACATAAATGATCAGGCACGTAATTTTCTCTTCTCTCCTTTTTAGGAACAGAGTGTGGTTTGAGCTGCTTTGCTTGTATCCATACTTCTTCATTACCTCAGTGAACCTCCCAAACTATGCCCTAGGGGATGGTTTCAGCCCATACAGTGTCTTCTTGAGTTTGCAAACCTTTCCTCCTTCAAACTCGCCAGAGAAACTAGGTGGTGCCTCTATGTATATTGGTTTGGACAGCTCCCCATGTAAAAAGGCATTTGTCACATCAAATTGGTGTAGTGGCCATTCCATGTTCGCCGCTATGGAGAATAGTACTCGAATAGTACTCATCCTTACCACTGGGGAGAAAGTCTCAGCATAGCCAACTCCATATGTCTGAGTATATCCCTTAGCTACCAATCTTGCCTTATACCGTTCGATCGATCCATCTGGTCTTCTCTTGATAATAAAGACCCATCTGCATCCTACAGTCTTGACCCCATCTGGTTTCAAGCACACTTCCCAAGTCTTGTTTTTGATCAGGGCCCTCATCTCCACCAACATTGCCTCCCTCCAGTGGGCAACTTTCATAGCTTCTTCTGCCGTTCTAGGGAGCTCTTCTTCCTCATAAAGAGCAGCTTCAAATGCCCTGGCCATTTCACTCAAGTTTGCTTTAGCCAGATTTGTCATAGGGTACCGACGCCTCGAATGGGTTCTTTCTTGACTGTATCATTTAGGAGGCACCCCATGTGGTAAGATATACCGCCCGTTGTCACCATCAATTGCTGCATTTTCTCCTTCTTCTGCATCAGGCTGGTTAGAGCCAATAACTGTATTCTCTGAGCTAGTTTCGGGAATTACCTCAGATATCACTGGAGGAGGATCTGGTTCAGGCAATGGCGACTGAGGAGGATCTGCTCGGCAATGACACTAGCTTGCTCTGTTGGCTCCACTTCAGAGTTGCCTAATTGTGGCACATCCCAATGAAGGGGTCGAACACTCTCCCCCTGGCTTGGAACACTCTCCCCCTGATCCCGAATTTGGGTGTGATAGAAATACTCACTTTCTAAGAAGTTACAGTTCATGGTTGTAATGATCTTCCTAGAAGTTGGATCATAACACCTATATCCTTTCTGATTTAATCCATAACCCATAAAAACGTATTTAATGGCACATGCAGAGAATTTACTTCTTTCATGCTTGGGAACATGGACATACACAAAACAACCAAAGATTTTGAGAGGGATAGTCAGAGGCTCAGGAATATTTGTTGAGGCTGAAAGAATTTGCAGATGAGTCTTCATACCTAAGATCTTTGTAGGTAGACGATTGATTAAATAGACTGCAGTGGCTACAGCTTCAGTCCAAAGAAATTTTGGAACATTTGAGTCAAAAAACAAAGCTCGAGTCATTTCCAAAATTAGTCTATTTTTCGTTCTGCTATTCCATTTTGTTCGGGAGTATAAGGACAAGTCGTTTGATGAAGAAGTCCTCTGCTCCTAAAAAAAGATGCCATCTCCTTATTAACAAATTCCCTACCATTATCAGACCTAAGAATTTTAATAGAGGTTTGAAATTGAGTTTGAATCATAGTAAAAAATACGGTAAATTTTTCGAAAACCTCAAATTTATTTTTCAAAAAATATACCCATGTTAATCTAGTGCAATCATCCACAAAGATTAAAAAATACTTTAAACCATGATCACCAGAAATTGGCGCTGGGCCCCACACATCAGCATGTACTAAGGAAAAAATATCCTTAACCCGAGTATCACTAGATTTAAAGGATTGTCAATGGCTTTTGGCCAAAACACACGATTCACAAGGAATATTCTTAAACTTAGAAAACTTAGGAAACAGAATTTTGAAATAACCCGAAGATGGATGCCCCATTCTACGGTGCCGCAACCAAGCTTCTCTCTCAGCAGATCTGTGAGCAAGCATCGCGGTGCCACCTTGTTGAGTAATCTCATCCACATAGTAGAGGCCTTGACGCTCAGTGCCACGCCCAATTATCCTCCTCGTCCTGATATCCTGTAATACACAAAAATTTGGGTGCATCAATGGAGTACAGTTTAGCTCTTTAGTAACATAGCTAATCGACATGAGTTTATGAGACAATTTGGGCACATAAAGACAATTGGAGAGTTTTAAGGTGAGAGAAATTTCAATGGTCCCACTTGTTAGGTTTAGTATACTGAAAAGCATGTTTCGAGCAAGTTCGCGCGAATAGAATCTTGCTTGTATACCGAAAAACTCTACAATCTACTTTTGACACGATTCAGTATTATTCGAGCATTTCGCACGAATAGAATCAGTATATTATTACATTGTGTTTGCTTGTGCGTTTATAAGATGTTTTATAAACATTTAAATGCATAAGAAGTAAACAAAGCCTAAGCCTTTTGCTTAGTAGACTGGTTGTGGGCCGCGTCCACTTTAAGGTAACTACAGTCGGTTCTATGCAATGCTTAGCAAAAGAAAAAGAAGAATTTCACAACCTAGATAGGCTTTGGCTACCTATCTCGAAAGGTTGCAATGTCAGTCCGATTATTTCTAAGCCTTATTGAAATAAGATGACGTTGGTGTGGTATAGCACTGAATGGATCTAACAGCAAGACGTGTCTTTATGCTATCTACTGAAAGACGAGGTCTTGTTAATTCATTTCTTAATCAATGTACGTTAGCATTGAGCATACGATATTGAGTATCTACTACTTTGACTTACCAAAGGTGCGGGTTTTTCGTCACCCAACGATCCAGGTATATTGGGTAGTGGTGATCATTATCTAGCGGTGCTAGGATTGCTATTATGTTAAATCGTGCGCGAGGTGAGTCTTGTTTGATAATTTCCTCAAGAGGAGCTTGAACAAGGTTTTATTATTCGGAAACTGGCCAATTAGAGTTTTATTACTCTATGAATAATAAATAAGTGTTTCTTGCTAAGTCCACTCTTGGAATTAATAAGATGTTAATTAATTAAGTCCATAGCAGACTTTAATTAATTAATGGACATTTATATCTTAAGCGCGGGAAATAAATAATAAATAAAATAGAAACCCGGATTACTTGTAATTTCGGATTTGGATTGGGAGTTCAATATTACTTCTGTAGTGGCTGCTCGTAATATTCCAATATAAACTTGTATTAAATTGCGGGTTCAATTTAATTAGTAAAAATTAATTGGGAGAGCTCATATCCAAAACCTTCCATAGATCCCTGACTGGGGCCCAATATGAAATTAATATAAATAGGAGAATAAAGGAGACAGAAAAGATAATTAATTTCACAAGAAAATTTCGTCCCTTCTCTCTACTGAAGGAGAGGGAAATTCTCTCTGCTCCTCCTCCATGGGAATGTTCTGTCTTCTTTATTCGAGTCCTAGTGTTTCGATAAGATCAGTCCACCCTGATTTCGGAATACAGTTCGGGACACCAGTCAGAAGATCCGTGGTCTAGTATTGAAGATCATCGTGGAGAAGGCGCAAGCAATCGACGATTCTTTGGAGAATCAAATCGGTAACTCTAAACCGTAGAATTCATGTTTTACGATTTATATTCTATGAGAATGAATTATTTACGTTCTAGCATGTAGTTCTGTGTTAACATGTGAATAGATTAATCTCATAATCGGTCAAATAGATCTTATGTCAGATTTATTTGTTTGTACAAGTCTTCCGCTGTGCAAGGGGCTCCAAAACCTCAATAATTGGTATCAGAGCCAGTTTTTTGCTCTGATTATGTGGATTAATTTCATGTTATGTGAATTGCTTGAATGCATGTTTTTCTTCGTTGCGTGGTTGTTAATTTTCGATTAAATTATCATAACGTAAGAACGAAGAAGTTTGAAGTCCTATTGCTGCTTGATTTCGTGACAATTGTTTTGGGTGAATTGATTCTCCTAATGCATGTAATCTTTGCAATAATATATGTTGTGATTACGACAATTGTTTTGGGTGAATTGATTCTCCTAATGCATGTAATCTTTGCAATAATATATGTTGTGATTACGTAGCTTTATTATATGATTGTATGGGTTATTACTCAAGAATCAATTAATGCATGTTACCTGTCATGGATTGAATTGCGACGATCACCCAAATCGAATTTAATTTGTTTGTGCTGTAAATTTTATGTCTCACATATACATATGTGACATGTGATAGAATCATAAATAGAATTAGATTTTTAATATAATACATTAACTTGGTATAAGACACATTTTTCCCTAATCAATTAGCTATCAATTGAATATATTGATTTAAATGGGACGTCTCCTAGTTGGTCATTAATTGTTGACTAATATTATATGTTTCCTAGTAGTATATTGCTATTAAGGAAATTGAGATATTTATATGTCTTGATTAGCATTAATTTAGTCAAGAATATATATGGTTTTGATTGTCATTAATTTGGCATTAATTATGTTATTGACTAACAAAATCAAATCAAATATTATGATCAATTATTTAATTTGATTTTGGTATTACTTGGTCAAAAAGAAATGTCCTAATTAAATAGCCACTTTGATGGAAAGGGCTTTAAGTTTTTAGCATTAGGATTTGTCCTCTCTCTGCCTATAAATACAAGTGTGGGATCCCATCAAATCACACACATTACAGAGAATACATAAAAGAGGGAAAGAGGGAGAAACAAATCCTTGGAGTTGCGCCACTACACCAAAGTCCGAGGAAGTTCTCTCCGTCTTCCCCAATCGCTTCCGCTATGGATCATAAAGGTAAGTTTCAGATCCATTATGTTTATGGTTAATACGTGAAATACATGATGTTCAAAGATCTTGCTTTATTCAAATTCAATTATGTATTCTTGAATATATTATGATAAATAATTTCCAACATGTGGTATTAGAGCATGGTTGAGAACTCATGTATTTTCGTATTATTGAAAAAACCATAATTGTTGAATTTTAATTTTAATAAATTATTGAGTAATTGAGAATTATGTATTCTCGTATGTTTGGTTTCGGTAAATCTCTTTCGGCATTTTAATGGATTGTGATTTCAAATAATGGTAATTCAATTGTGTTTTATGTATTTGTGATTGAATATATGCATATGACTAATTGAACAACTATATTTTGATTGGTTGTCTTTATGAATTCCGCATGAATCGAGACAGTAGGATGGAATTGGTAATTTAGTTTATTTAATTTTGTTCGCATAATATGTATGTGAATTGTACTGGTTAATTACTGTATCAATTAAAGATTGCTTATTTTGTAGTATGATTATATGTGAAAAATATGTATGGTGAATTGATACGATGATGAAGATTATTATTATTATTATTTAGTTAGTTAGTTAATTATAGATTTGCATATATTTTCCATATCTTTTGTCTTGCTCATTAAGTTAGTATCCACTATTATAAATAGTGGACATTGTTATTCAAATTATTCATTCAAGAAATATCAATTATCCTTCTATTTTATTTTCTCTTACTTTCTTTCCTTTCAAACGTGCAAAACGCACAAAACCCTAATTTTGACGCCGGATTGATCGACTGGCAAAAGCTCCCGCGACGTTCGACGCAAAATCTACGAGTTAAGGAACTTCATCCTTAACAATTGGTGCTTTCATTGAGAGCTCTTCCTCCGAATCGCTGTCTACATGTCGTACGGCTACACCGGATATCAACTCCGGCAGGCGGATTACCACCCATGGCAGTCCGTACCTCAACCCCTGCTCCATCCGATCAGAGCGTTAGATCAACAACCATCATATCCATATCCACAGGATGTGAGACTCCACCCACAACACCATCCCTACCAAGCCCGTCAACCCACTTCCTGGGACCCGCCATGGCTGCGCCAGGAAACTGCGTGTCAGCAACCATCGTCCTATGAGACAGATTGGTACTCGCCACCACCACCCTCTTGTTGGGACCCGCCAAGGTTGTGCACGCAGCAGGGATACTCTCAGCCTTATCAACCGCCTCAGCAGCCACACCACACCGCGCTCAGACAACCCACTAGTTGGGATCCACCTGCCTACTGGGAGACAACGGGACAACGCCCCTTCCACGAGGTCTCGGCATACGATCATCCGCTGCCCCCCAACCATAACTCAGGATGGAATCAACCCGCGCCGCAGCCACCTTGTCCAGCCACCACCACGGCACATCTGACTCTCGCACAACTTAAACAATTGTTGGAAGCTTGCTACAGGATGGAGTCTCACCTTGTTGCAGCCGACCGACGCATCGACAACATGCTTCCTCCCGAGCTGCCTGAACCTGCGCAGCCCTACGGCTCTCAAACTTTTGGGTTTGGGGACCTCGTTAAGCACCTTCCTCCATCAGGAAATAGCAAGGCTTCATCGGGGCCGTCAGATTTAGTCCCCTACGACTCATTGGCTCCACCGCAGCAGTCGAGTACAACACCACCACCCTTTGTGCTGCTTCCCGATACCGCCCTCGAGCCGCCGTATGCTCTGTCCAAGACTTCAGTTGGGAATGTTTTAGAGTGCAATAAGAAAGAGATTGTGATTCTTGACTACGATAGAGTCGAGGAAGGATTTGATGATTCTTCGGAGAAGATTCTACATTCTTTTTCTCGTTTTGGTGGGGTTGAAAAGGTTGAGAAGATAGAGAAGTCCAGTCCAGATTCCGCACGTAAAGAGAAACCGGTTCACGGTTGCATCGAGATTCAGTGCGCGCGACAATGGAATGCTTCTCGATTCAAGATTCCCCAAGTCCATATTGGTTTGGGTAGTTCCATTGTGGACAACGCATCGCTGAAATTATTGAATGATTCATCTCATGTCAAGGTTGTAGCAAGTATGAATCATCGATCAACATCGCTCGACGTCGATGCCCGGTTGATTCCTCCGCAAAATGACACTCTATGCTTGAGCATTCATGGACGCATTCACAAGATTTTAGAACTGAATTATCATGTCCATAAGGGTCATCCCTTTGTGATTTTTGATGGAGATGATGCAGGGAGACGCCCAACTATTCGGTGTATGTTTGATCCAGGAGGATTCCTCGACACTCATCGTTGCTTCATGGTTCCCACCTTGAGGACAAGGTGGATTTCAACCGTGGGGGAGTTGATACGATGATGAAGATTATTATTATTATTATTTAGTTAGTTAGTTAATTATAGATTTGCATATATTTTCCATATCTTTTGTCTTGCTCATTAAGTTAGTATCCACTATTATAAATAGTGGACATTGTTATTCATATTATTCATTCAAGAAATATCAATTATCCTTCTATTTTATTTTCTCTTACTTTCTTTCCTTTCAAACGTGCAAAACGCACAAAATCATAATTTTGACGCCGGATTGATCGACGGGCAAAAGCTCCCGCGACGTTCGACGCAAAATCTACGAGTTAAGGAACTTCATCCTTAACATGAATTCACGTGTGTTTGTATATAACATATTTACTGCTGTCGTTCTTCTGCTCAAGGAATTGATGAATTTACTGTGTATATACTATAAATTGAGTTTGTATATATGGATTGGCGAATTGAGATTTCAATTTAATGTTTCGTGATTATGAATCTATTGAGACGGTGGAATGAATGATTACATAATTCAATTTATGTTTTAATATATACAATCTTGATTATATTATGTTTATTTTGCAATCATCAAAAGTGAGGCAAAATAAGTAGAGTCTATTATCAAATTCATATGAAAATATGTTTAAGCAATTGATCATTATACGTTTTTTATTATATTATGTTTATTTTGCAATCACCAAAGTGAGGTAAAATAATAAGAGTTTATAATCAAATTAAGTGAAATCTGCTTAAACAATTAGTCACTATACATTCTTGATTATATTATGTTTATTTTGCAATCACCAAAGTGAGTAAAATAAGAAGAGTTTATAATCAAGTTAATATGAAAATCTATGTATGCAATTAATCATCATGCTTGTTGTGGATATTCATTATCTAAATAGTTTGTTTGTCATAAAAGGTCTAGATTCCCAAAGGAAATAGTCTTTGCGACATAATGAACACTAATGGAGTTAATAATTTATATTGGTGTCGATTATCCAAAGGTAACGCCAATTTATTATTACTCAATTGTTGAACTAAGATGTGGATATTAAAATCATGATTTTTATTATTGTATGAAGACTACCCAAAGGAGTTTTCATAATTGCCTCATGATATGGGTTTTCAAATTAATGTTCGTGTTACTATTCAAAGCTTTTATATGTGAGCATTCATCTCTTATTTGCTCCTATAATGTAAAAACATATTTTTTCTTTTCTACTAGTATGTTTGCCTCAAACGTTCCCCAACTTAACGGAACTAACTTCTTTGAATAAAAAGAGAAACTTAAGTTCACTCTTGAAGTAATGGACTTGGACCTAACACTGTTGAATGATAAGCTAATTATTTTATGATCAAAGTAGTTGGCAGATTACCCATAATTAGGGCTGGCAATTTTTGACACGACACGATAACACGACACGAACCGGCACGAAAATAATGGGTTTGGGTCAGAGCTTATTGGGTTCGTGTCCTTCTCGGGTCGACCCGTTAAGGACACGAAAATTTCGTGTCGTGTTCGTGTCGGGTTCGTGTTATCCGTTAACAATACGTGTTCGTGTCGTGTTCGTGTCGTGTTCGTGTTATCCGTTAACAAATAATATTTTAATATTATTAATTCTTATTATTTTCATTTTTAATAGGTTTAACCGTTATCAGGTCGTGTTGTTATCGAGTCGTTATCGTGTCATCTCGTGTACGAGTCGTTATCGTGTCGTGTTGACCCAAATTGGTTCGTGTCGTTAATGGGTTCGTGTCGTGTTCGTGTCGTGTTCGTGTCTGAGGGTTTCGTGTCGTGTTCGTGTTCGTGTTTGAGGTTTTCTTAACGGGTCGTGTTCGTGTTTGTTGTTATCGTGTCCGTGTCGTTATCGTGTCGACACGATAACGACCCGACACGCACGATTTGCCACCCCTACCCATAATGCTAGGGTAAAATCTAACAGGACTAAGTTTACAGTTCATTAGAATGTTCGTTGCAGATAAAGTCTCTCAACGACTGACATTGCAAAAGAATGTTTGCAGAATGTTGAGAATTGCTTCACAACTGCATATAAGTCTATTGCAGGAAAACTTATGAAGGATCTCATGAGCATGCAATATAATGGTTCTCGAACTATGTACGAGCATGTGATGGACATAAATGACATCTCTTCTAAGCTGAAATTAGAATTATGGGTGAATGATGATTTCCTTGTCCAATTCATCATAACTTCCTTACCTCCTCAATATGGACCATTCCAAATTGGTTCACTATAAAAGATAAGTGGACTCTTAAAGAATTGGGAAACGTATTGGTCTAGGAGGAGCATAAGATGAAGAAGTATGTAATGGGTGCATCTCATGCTCACATTGCAACCGAAGGAGCATCTAAAGGATAATATTCATTCGAATTTATCATTCTTATGGCATAAAGGAACGGGATCATATTTCTAGTGAAAAAATTAAGAGGCTTATAAAGGATAATATTCATTCGAATTTAGACTTTACAAGCATTACCGCTTGTGTGGATTGTATTAAAGGTAAACAAACCAAACACAATAAGAAAAATGCCACAAGAAGCACTGAGCTCCTTGAAATCATACATACAGATATTTGTGGACCTTTTGATGTCCCAACTTTTGGTGGAGAAAAGTATTTTATCACCTTTATTGACGATTATTCGCGTTATGGATATATTTATTTATTGCATGAAAAATCTCAAGCAGCAGAAACACTTGAACATTTTGTGACTGAGGTTGAAAGGCAATTAAATAGAAAGGTGAAAATTGTTCGATCTGATAGAGGTGGTGAATTTTATGGTCGTACCACTGAAATGGGTCAATTACCTGTACCGTTTGACAAATACTTAGAAAGCATTTGTGCTCAATACACAATGCCTGGTACGCCTCAGCAGAATGGTGTTGCTGAAAGACGTAACCGAACCCTCATGGAAATGGTTAGAAGTATGTTAAGCAATTCTACCTTACCCATAACGTTGTAAATTTTTGCTCTTAGAACCGCTATTTATGTATTAAACTAAGTTTATAGTAAGGTTGTACCAAATACTTCCTTATGAACTTTGGACAGGTAGAAAACCCAATTTGCAGCACCTTTATGTTTAAGGTTGTTCAGCGGAAACTAGAGTATACTTCTCGCAAGAAAAGAAATTAGATTTTAGACAGTTATTGTTTATTTTATGGGTTACCAGAAAAATCCAAAGGGTATAGGTTTTATTGTCTTAATAATAGCTTGAGAATTGTAGAAACTGAAATACATGATTCTTTGAGAATGGTGAGATCAGTGGGAGTTTTAACACTCATAATGCGGTCATTAGTGAAATAAGGGTAGATTTTCCTCTTCCCTCATTTCCTTAAGGATTAAGTATGCCAAATATTGTTGAACAGCCTAACAATATTTGAATGACCAACCACTTAATGATGATGCCTAAGTCATTGAACATAGGTATGGAAAAAGCATCTCCAGAAGTGCCATTAATGCTTTCTTAATGAGAACGAAGGTGGCCATTTCAAATGACTATGTGGCATATCTCGAAGAATCCGAATGTGATATATGAATACGTAATGATCCAGTTTCATATTCACTAGCCATTAAGTGTAATAATTCTAATAAATGGATCGATGCATGATAGAAGAGTTAAAGTCTATGGATTATAATAAAGTCTGAGACCTTGTCGAATTACCTAATAGACAAAAGTGTATTGGGTGTAAATGGGTCATCAAGACCAAATTCGACATAAATGGTTTAGTCTAACAATTTAAAGTCAGACTTGTTGCCAAAGGTTATACTCAGAAAGATAGCATTGATTATAAAAAAGACTTTCTCTAATGTATCAAAGAATGACTCACTTAGAATCATTTTGACACTTGTAGCCCATTTCGACTTGGAACTACATAAAATGGATGTGAAAACTGCTTTTCTAATTGACGATATGTAAGAAGAAGTCTATATGAAACAACCTGAAGACTTCATTAAGATATGGAATGAAAATTTAGTCTGCAAACTTACGACATCAATTTATGTACTGAAATAGGCTTCTCGACAATGGAATTTTAAATTCCATGACACTATTACTGCTTTTGGTTTTAAAGAAAACATCGTTGATCGGTGCATATACCTCAAGGTTAGTGGGAGCAAGTTCATATCTTTGGTTCTGTATGTTGATGATATATTGCTTGCTAGTAGTGACATTGGATTACTACATGACACTAAAATTATCTCTCTAGAAATTCTAACTAAAAGATATGTGTGAGACATCCTACGTCATAGGATAGAAATATCTTGTGATCAATCACGTGGACTTTTGGATTGTCTCATAAAAGCCACATAGATCGAATCATTTAGAGAGGTATGGGATGAGTGCATGTTCTCCAAGTGTTGTTCCAGTTCATAAAGGTGACAGATTCAGTTTGAATCAATGTCCAAAAACTGAATTAGAACATAAAGAGATGAAAAATATTTTTTATGCATCTATCGTGGGAAGTTTGATGTATGCTCAAGTCTGTACTACCAGACATTAGCTTTGCGCTCAAAATGCTAGGTTGTTACCAAAGTAACCCTGACATTGAACATTGGAGAGCTGCAAAGATGATAATGAGATACTTAAAGAGGCAAAAGATTATATGCTTACATTTAGGAAATCTGATCAATTAGAAGTGATTGGATATTCCGATTCAGATTATGTTTGATGTGTTGACTTTAGAAAATCAACTTTTGGTTACATTTTTCTTATGGCTAGAGGAGTCATATCATGAAAAAGTGTAAAGAAAAGTTCTAATTCAACATCTACCATTAAGACTGAATTTATGGCTTGCTTTGAAGCATTAATGATTGCAAAATTTTATTTCAGGCCTTGGTATTGTCCCCTCAATATCCATATACTTGAAATTGTATAGTGATAATAGTGCAATCGTATCTTTCTGTAAGTATGACAAGTATTCAAGGAGCTAAACACATGGAATTAAAGTTTCTTGTCGTGAAAGATGAAGTTTGGGAACAAATAATATCTATATAATATATAAGCACATAGCTTATGGTTGCTGATCCATTGACTAAGGCGTTACCGCCTACGACATTTATGGAATAAGTTAACATAATGAGTCTTGGGTATGGAAACGTCTAATCTTTATGTTTCCATGTTGGTTCAGGCACTTAAGTTATAGATATTTTGTATTCAATAAAGTTGTTTCTACTTTTCCTGCATATACTTATTATTTGATGTGCATATGTACGTTTTTAGTATTAATGCAGGAGGTCTTGAAATAAGACAATTACGGACGCGGTGTCACTTATAGATTATATTAGAGTGGATATAGGTGATGTGGTACATGGAAGGAACTATATCGATTGAATGCTATACGCCCGCCATGACCCGCCTTAGTAGTCTCTCTAATATAATACTTATGCTTACCAATGATGAAAGTATTTTTGTAAAGTCCAATATTATGCGCGCCTTATGTTTATTATGTCTATTTTACTGTGGCTCTGTCCAGTGTGACAAGTGTGAGAATCGAAAACTTTGTGTCCCACATGTTCGCCAAGTGGGAGAATGTAAGTTTTATGTCTCGCATATGTGACATGTGATAGAATCCTAAATAGAATTGAATTTTTAATATAATACATTAACTTGGTATAAGACACATTTTTCCCTAATCAATTAGCTATCAATTGAATATATTGATTTAAATGGGACGTCTCCTAGTTAGTCATTAATTGTTGACTAATATTATATGTTTCCTAGTAGTATATTGCTATTAAGGAAATTGAGATGTTTATATGTCTTGATTAGCATTAATTTAGTCAAGAATATATATGGTTTTGATTGTCATGAATTTGGCATTAATTATGTTATTGACTAACAAAATCAAATCAAATATTATGATCAATTATTTAATTTGATTTTGGTATTACTTGGTCAAAAAGAAACGTCCTAATTAAATAGTCACTTTGATGGAAAGGGCTTTAAGTTTTTAGCATTAGGGTTTGTCCTCTCTCTGCCTATAAATACAAGTGTGAGATCCCATCAAATCACACACATTACAGAGAACACATAAACGAGGGAAAGAGAGAGAAACAAATCCTTGGAGTTGCGCCACTACACCAAAGTCCGAGGAAGTTCTCTCCATCTTCCCCAATCGCTTCCGCTATGGATCATAAAGGTAAGTTTCAGATCCATTATGTTTATGGTTAATACGTGAAATACATGATGTTCAAAGATCTTGCTTTATTCATATTCAATTATGTATTCTTGAATATATTATGATAAATAATTTCCAACATGTGCGTGGTTCAAATCGCACATTGCGGCTGTTCGTCATCGCCGTCGGCCCAGGCACGGTACAATCGTCCGCAAGGAATCTTCGTTGCAGTCCGGTGGCCAAGGACGGCGGTTTGCCTTGAGCAGCGCCTGTGGTTGCCGGAGGCGCAGCAGCACCGTGCAGATAACGAGAGAGTTGGCGACGGACAGCAGATCCGGCAGCAACTGCTTCGTCTTCGGACAGCAGCGCCGGACAGCAGCTGTGTCGTCAACGGACAGCAACAGCAACTAGACAGCAGGTTTCCGGCGGCGACAGCTTTTCGAGTGGGTGCTTTTCTTGGGCAGTTTCCGGGCTCGAAGGAAGCTGTTGTCACAGCCGCTGTGAAGGCGACGTCGCGACAGCGACGACGCAGCAACAGCAGCGGCGCCGGAGAGGATGCAGCTGCAGCGCCGGTGAGGCACAGGATGCCGGAAACGTGGCAGCGGCGGTGGGCTCAGTGGGAGTGCATCGGTGCTGAATTAGGGTAATTTCCCTATGCGCGACGCTCGTGCGGGTGAAACCCGCGCGACGTCGCATCGTCTCGTTCCGTGACTTCGCTTTCCAAATTTGATTAGGGTTTCCAAATCCTTGGATTCAATTTTGGAAATAATTTAAGATAAACATGGAAATAAGTTTTGAATATATCTTGAGGATTTTATATATTATATAAGATTTGATTTGGTATCAAATCATGGATTAATTAGATTCTTTCCTTATTTAATGGATTTATATGGATTTTATTCGTAGATGAATCCTAGTCATATTTGGAAAATAATAATCTAATTTTTTTTATCTATATCCTATGGATTTATATGGATTTATTCCTAGAAAAATCCTAAATGGATTTAGATAATGATAATATTATTTTATTCTTATCCTATGAGTTTATATGAATTTATTCATAGATAAATTCTAGATGGATTTGGATAGTAATAATATAATATTTTATTCTTATCTTATAGATTTATATGGATTTGTTCCTAGATAAATCTTAGATAGATTTGAATAATTATAATATAATATTATCTTAATCTATGGATTTATGTGGATTTACTACAAGATAAAATACTAGATGAATAATGATAAATATTTATATTAATTTATTTTATCCTATGGATTTGAATAGATTAAATTCTATTAAGACTAATCCTAGATGGATTAAAATAAACATTAATCCAAGTTATCCTTATCTTTTGGATTTATATCCTAGATAGATTAGGATAAAGATAATATATAAGAAAATTCTTATTTAATTGGATTTAGATAAATTAATTTATCGAAGAAATCCAAAGTAATGTTTGATATATTCTAGATGTCTATTCTAAATAGAATAAGATTTGTACAAATCTTGGTTGATTGGATTTTATTTATCGCATGGATTATGATGGAATCGTTTCTATCTAGTAATATCCTAGAACGATTTAAGTAATGATAATCCTATATCAACGTTATCTTGAATTGAAGGATTTGATTTTATCGAAATAAAATCTAGAATGATCCTAAATGGATTTAGATAGTTATCACTATCTGGATAAATCCTAAATGAATAAGGATAATAATTATCCAATATAAAACATAATTATTTAATTGATTCTCCCTTGACTAGATTAAATAATTGTCGTTAATTATCCAGTGTGTTTAAATGCCATGCATTAAATGGATTTATCTGTTTATTTGGTGTTTATCTTTATAAATGGATTATCTGTCTTGTCTGCTTATGTGATAAATATGCAAAAACCATATAAAATATCTAAGCGATAATTGCAACAAGTGCGTTGTATATGGTCTCCATCAATTGGTCTGCAATTTATGAAGCTTTTTTCTAATATTATCGCCACCTGCTCTGTGGGGATAATAATCCTAAGAAATAGCGAGTTCATGAGGGCGGACTTCTAAAAAATAAATAGTATGAGTGGTTTCCAATACTATCGCCACCTGCTCTGTGGGGACAATAATCCTAAGAAACTGCGAGATTCAAAAGTTCACACAGGATTTATGAGATAGCTTGATCTTGTTAGCAGCACATGAGCATTGTTATGGGAGTGTGTTGTAGAAATGAGACTCTGTAATGCTAAATTTGGTGGTCTTGCTTAGGCAACATTAGGCGGCCATGCCATTTTGTGGTCTCTGGACTATTCGTCGGTGTTGTGACCAGTAAAATTGTAAGATTTTAATGCGTATTGACTTCCTCTGGAGGGTACAAAATTTTAATTTTACAGTTGCAAGATACATAATTGTTTTGTGGTTATTTGCGATTATGTATTGAGCATAAGTATGTGATAATAAGTTTCTTCGCCAAATCTTCATTATGGCATTCAATATCTTGTCTGCGATCCTTAAAGAAATAAACTCGAATGCCAAAATTCTTTAGACTGGAAACGTAAATGGATAAGATTCTGATCGCTAAAACTTGGAGTTTATACTCACTGATTCATGTCCTCTATTTCCTCGACATAATTCCACGAAGATTGTTCGAGGATGCATTTTGCATGTACTTGACAAGTTCTTTGAGGAATAAGGTCAAGCTATTTTCTTTTAAGTAGCACGACAAGTCTTGGTTAGTGATGATGAAAGAAGGATATCAATGGAATCTGTCAAGATGATTCGATTGCAATATCGTAGAGGGACAGAATGTTTTGAGGAATCTTTTGATAACTCAAATAGTTTTCTGACTCAAGTCATCGCCTAAAGTAATAAGAAATGACTAGAAGAAGGTTTAACTGAAAAGTAGAAAACCGTCAGAACATTAGTCGTTATATTACTGTTAGAGGAAAGTAACATGATAGATGACGAATTCATCAAGGCTGTAGTTTTCCTATGTCCTAGTTCATTTGAACAAAAAACTAGATATGGAAATGGAAGAGCCTTAATTGTCATCAAAGTTTGTTTAAAAGCGAGTGAAAATGCTTTGTAAGTTGGATTGACCTCTTTTAGAGAAGGACAATGACTTACATGACAATGCAATTTCTAAGTAAGAGATCTTGATCCAGTTAGGCTTTTGTTGCAGTGGGAGCTATTTTTGCTCAATCATTGTTTTATGGTTGATGTTTAAGGCATCATAGTATTGAAACAATATAAATGCAACAAGGTTGAGTATGAAACGACACATCAACTTCTTAAACAATGAATGATAAGGTATTTATGGCTCTTAGTCTTAAGGCCAAGAAAATACTTAGCTATTGTTCAAATTGATCCAGACTATCAAGATTTTAACAATTTGTTTGTTAAATAGCTTGAAAGTCGAAAATGTTTGTTTGATGCACTACGAGTTAGAATCATTTGGTTCAGAGTATTTATAGAAGTGCGACATAGAAAGACTAGCAAGTCTTGATGGTTTTCACCATAGGAGATGAGCAAAGTGTTATCATCAGTGGTGGGAGTCTAATCTCCATTGACGAATCCAAGCATTCTTCTAAAGAATGGGATAGTTATTCAAGAAGGAATCGAAGTCTTTCTAAGACATGTTTGATTAAGTGATGAGTTGTACTCATTAAAATCTTATCATTGATGGGATAAGCGTTCGATACAACGAGATACACCTTAAAGAAACTACCACCATCAGTACCTTCTACAAAACACGAGTTGTGGACGAGAGCGACTCTAGTCTAGCACATCTCAAGGTGTAATGTTGTTCCAATGCATGTTGGAAAGGTATCCAAGTAAATTGGAGTTGAGTACTGTGGTATGTTTTAAGGTTGTCCCAAATGATATAAGGTTATAAGTTCTGTAATCTTCAAAAATAGATTTCTTGTATGAAGACCAAGAGATGAACTAATAGCCTAACAACGTGATAACTCTCAAGATATAAAGAGAGATATCGGATTTTCCACATTACCAAGGAGTCATACCATTAGAAACTTTTGCACTAATAAAATCAACTTCAACACCTAAGATTGTAAGAACCATATCGTAGTGAGAGCGTTCCTAAGGAACATAACAAGTTCATGGGTCTAAGAGTGTCATAAGACTCAGTCTTAGATTAACTTGAACACTATCCCTTTAACTACAATGTAGAATTGGTTCATTTGGATATTCATCATTGAAAAGGTGATAGATTCCAAACTACAATCTTTGACAGACAACAAGTTTTACAAGACTTGCAATACTACCTACAGGCTGTGTCAGTCAGTGGGAGCTAGTATAATTGCACGTGTAAATGTGGATCTCAAATGGCTAGACAATGACAATGGATTATTCCCAAAGAGAACAATCTTCTTGCTTTCGTTGTGCCAGGTTTAATTCGATCATACTGTCTATCAGAACTTACATAATTAGAATGTATGTATCATGATTGTCAAGACAACTTTCTATTAATAGAAGTCTTGAGGAAATCATCTACATGAAACATCCTAATGGGTATGTAATAGAGGGCAAGAAACACATGATTAGAAGCTTATGAAGACCTTTGTGGTCTTAGGCATGCATCTAAATCAGAGTACATGTGTTTTGTCAAGATTGTCAAATGTTTGGAATTTGACATGTGCCCTTAAGCGTGTTGTAAGAACAAGGAAGTTGAAAGTGCATTGAATATGATATTATTGGTACTCTACGATAAAAGTTGCAAACAACTAAGATTGACATCTGGCGTAGGAAACTGGTTGTCTACCCAGTTTAAGATAAAGGATTTAAGAGAAACTAATTACATTTTAAGCATCTATGTCTTTAAAATTGCTAGAAAGAATGTTGAGATTCTCTTAGAAATCATATATCTATACATAGCTTGGAACATTTTAGCGTTAAAATTTCCATGCAAATGTTTTTATCTTTCAAGATGGAATTGCCTTGTCTCTAGTCAAGTGTCGTTAGACGCTTAGTGAGAACAAGAATTATGAGACTAGTTTTGGAGATAGATGTCTCATGTATGCTATGATGTGTACTAAGTTTGATATTAGTTATGCTTTTGCATAGCAAGTATATATCATATTAACCATGGCGAAGGACTTTGATTGAGGTAATGGATATACCATAGTAATTGAGAAAGACTAATCGCTATATTCTAGTTTACCAGTCATTCATGTAATGTCCTTGGGGTTACACTGACTAAGTCTTATGACTAATCAGTGATCGAGTAAGTCATCCTCATTATATGTGTTTACATTAGGAGTATACTCCTAGTAGCTTTGATCGTAAGTTTGAGTATGCCTATGAGTGTTTTTACTCTAGCAAAGGCTAACTCAAGGGACACACGAGATCATAAACTAAGAATTCACATAGAGAGATGAAATTAATTAAAGATCAAGTACGCAGCAAAGACATAGTAGTGGAAAAGATATTATCAGAGAACAACCAAGCAGATTTTTCACAGAAAATGCCTTTGTGGCAACATGTTTCAAACATGATGTGAAATGAATGGTAGTTCGATATATCTAGCTCCAAGACCTGCTTTGTGTATAAGTGGGAGAGTTTTTGGCAGTGGGTATACTCGAAAGCATGTTTTGAGTATAAGTGGGAGATTGTTAGGTTTAGTATACTGAAAAGCATGTTTCGAGCAAGTTCGCGCGAATAGAATCTTGCTTGTATATCGAAAAACTCTACAATCCACTTTTGACCCGATTCAGTATTATTCGAGCATTTCGCACGAATAGAATCAGTATATTATTACATTGTGTTTGCTTTTGCGTTTATAAGATGTTTTATAAACATTTAAATGCATAAGAAGTAAACAAAGCCTAATCCTTTTGCTTAGTAGACTGGTTGTGGGCCGCGTCCACTTTAAGGTAACTACAGTCCGTTCCATGCAATGCTTTGCAAAAGAAAAAAGAAGAATTTCACAACCTAGATAGGCTTTGGCTACCTATCGCGAAAGGTTGCAATGTCAGTCCGATTATTTCTAAGCCTTATTGAAATAAGATGACGTTGGTGTGGTATAGCACTGAATGGATCTAACAGCAAGACGTGTCTTTATGCTATCTACTGAAAGACGAGGTCTTGTTAATTAATTTCTTAATCAATGTACGTTAGCATTGAGCATACGATATTGAGTATCTACTACTTTGACTTACCAAAGGTGCGGGTTTTTCGTCACCCAACGATCCAGGTATATTGGGTAATGGTGATCATTATCTAGCGGTGCTAGGATTGCTATTACGTTAAATCGTGCGCGAGGTGAGTCTCATTTTATAATGTCCTCAAGAGGAGCTTGAACAAGGTTTTATTATTCGGAAACTGGCCAATTAGAGTTTTATTACTCTATGAATAATAAATAAGTGTTTCTTGCTAAGTCCACTCTTGGAATTAATAAGATGTTAATTAATTAAGTCCATAGAAGACTTTAATTAATTAATGGACATTTATATCTTAAGCGCGGGAAATAAATAATAAATAAAATAGAAACCCGGATTACTTGTAATTTCGGATTTGGATGGGGAGTTCAATATTACTTCTGTAGTGGCTGCTCGTAATATTCCAATATAAGCTTGTATTAAATTGTGGGTTCAATTTAATTAGTAAAATACTAATTGGGGGAGCCCATATCCAAAACCTTCCATAGATCCCTGACTGGGCCCAGTATGAACTTAATATAAATAGGAGAATAAAGGAGACAGAAAAGACAATTAATTTCACAAGAAAATTTCGTCCCTTCTCTCTACTGAAGGAGACGAAAATTCTCTCTGCTCCTCCTCCGTGGGAATGTTCTTTCTTCTTTATTCGAGTCCTAGTGTTTCGATAAGATCAGCTCACCCTGATTTCGGAATACAGTTCGGGACACCAGTCAGAAGATCCGAGGTCTAGTATTGAAGATCATCGTGGAGAAGGCGCAAGCAGTCGATGATTCTTTGGAGAATCAAATCGGTAACTCTAAACCGTAGAATTCATGTTTTAGGATTTATATTCTATGAGCATGAATTATTTGCGTTCTAGCGTGCAGTTCTGTGTTAACATGTGAATAGATTAATCTCATAATCGGTCAAATAGATCCTATGTCTGATTTATTTGTTTGTACAAGTCTTCCGCTGTGCAAGGGGCTCCAAAACCCCAACACCACTCCCACTAACAACAGTCAATTCCCCATCAGCAGTTTGTATCAAACTCTTTGTGGCCTCAGTAAATGCAGAAAAATCATGTTTATCATAAGATATTGTATCTGTGGCTCCACAATCAAATATTCATCCATTCTCCTTAGAATAAGTTTTACTTTGGGCCATGCATGCTATAGGGATTTTTTATAAAGGTGCAAACCGATTTGGGCTTAAAAAGTATTTTTCAGGCAATATAGGGGTAGTTTTTCTGATTTTTTGAGTCTGGGGACCTATTTACACAAGATTTATAATACAGGGACTGGGCTTATAAATATTCATAGAAGGGGGTCTTTTATATAACACTTCCAAACTTGAGGGGGCATGCAATAAAATTGATTTGTTAAATTTGGGGTTAGGGTTGTCACTCCCTAATCAACCGTTACCTCCGACAGAACTCCCCCTCCGTTCGGAAAATGCGGCCTCTCCGATTCGCTGATCCGGTACGCCTCGCCTGCCGCCGCCACCGCCCTGCTGTTGGGTGGCATCGCCAGTTCTCCCTCGGGCGTTGGCAGCTTCTCGGTTGCCCGCCGTTTCCTGGAACAATGCACCTCATTCTCCGACTTCGACTGTGAGTCGTGCTCTCGCCTTTTGGCTTTCATCCCACCATTCTGGGAACCCGACGAGGAGAAAACAATTTTCCTTGGTGTGTCTCGGTCGTTGACAGTGGGAGCACCACATTTTGGATTTGTCAGGTTCGAACCCTTCTCGGCGGTTTGGTGGTGGCGCGCGGTGGTTGGTTTGGTGTTGTGGTGTGTAGAAATTGTAAAACCAAACTTATATCAAATCAATTCTCAATAGAGAAGATAGAAATTCTCAATATAGAGAAGATAGAAAAGATAGAAAGATATTTTTATTGATTGAAAATATATGAAAGTTACAGAGAAAGAAAGCTAGCTAGTTATTTATACTAAGGCTCAATGAGCTAAGTTCTAGCTACGGTGCATGTAGGTGCATGAGGGTGATCACACGTGATAAACTCTCGTTTAACTAACTATCAACTAATTAACTAACTGCCAGCTCACAACTGAAAACCTTCTTCTTATTTCTTCGGATCATCTTCACTTCATTATCTTCATGCAACGGCTCTTTTCTTCTCTTCACTTTCAACACCCCCCTTCAATATGGACAATACAAACTCTTAAAGTTCATCTTGACCAATACTCCTTGAAATGCAGCAACTCCCAAAGGTTTGGTAAATATATCAGCAAGCTGCAAAGTATTCCGAATATGCATAGGCTTGATAATTCCGTCCAAGTACTTCTCTCTCACTGTATGGCAATCTATTTCAATGTGTTTCGTACGCTCGTGGAAGACTGGATTAGAACAAATATGAACTGCAGCTTGGTTATCACAATATAAAGGAATAGCCTTTTCTGGTCTTGTTCCAAAATCTGCCAAAATAGTTGAAGCCCATACAACTTCACAACATGCTTGAGCCATTGCCCTATATTCAGCCTCGGCTGAAGATCTTGATATAGTGTGTTGTTTCTTGGCTCTCCGTGATATCAAAGAAGTTCCCAAAAATAAACAATACCCTGTCATTGATCTTCTTGTATCTGGGCAAGCTGCCCAATCAGCATCCGAGAATATGCTCAAGGAAGGTTCTGATTTTCTGGAGTAAAACAAACCGTGTCCTGGTGTTCCTTTCACATATCTCAGTATTTTCTCAGCTGCTATCCAATGTTCTTCACAAGGTTTAGAGACATATTGACTAAGTTTATGGACAGCAAATGTTATATCTGGTCTTGTGATGCACAAATATAGAAGCCTCCCAATTAATCTTCTATATTTTGAAGACTCTTTCATTACTTCTCCTGCATCTTGTCCCAGCTGCTTTGAGGGATCCATAGGGAATGAAGATGGCTTGCAGCCTAGCAAACCAGCATCTCTCAATAGATCCATAGCGTATTTCCTCTGAGATACAAGAATGCCATCTTTGCTTCTGGCAATTTCCAATCCCAGAAAATATTTAGGGATGCCTAAGTCTTTGAACTTAAAATGCTAAGCCAAAAATTCCTTGAAGCTTTCAATCTTCTTTCTATCATTTGTGGCTACCAAAATATCATCTACATAGACCACTATGCCAAAGAAACCTGCATTGTCTTTCTTAAAGAAGAATGAATGGTCTGCGGCTGACTGTTGAAGCCCAAATCCACTCAAAACTTCAGATAGCTTTAGGTACCATTGTCTCGAGGCTTGTTTGAGACCATATAAATATTTCTTAAGTCTACAAACAAGTTTGGTCCCTGGTTCAGAGTCGACCCCCTCAACAGACAGCCCAGGAGGTATGTTCATGTAAATCTCCTCTTCTAAGTCTCCATATAGAAAGGCATTGTTTATATCAAGATGGCAGAGTTCCCAATTATGTATAGCTGCTAGTGCAAGCATAAACTTCACAGTAGTGAGTTTAGCTACAGGAGAAAAGGTGTCCAAAAAGTCTACACCTTCCAATTGTGTATAACCTTTGGCAACTAGCCTTGCCTTATATCTTTCTACTGATCTCAGCATGAAATTTTACCTTGAAAACCCATTTACAATCGATGGGTTCTTTCCCAGGTGGAAGAGTTGTGATATACCAAGTGCCTGTCTTATTTAGAGCACTCAACTCATCTTGAATAGCTATATGCCATTCTGGGATTGGAGCTGCCTGAGAATAGTTGGCTGGCTCAAATACTGCAGTCATCAGAATGACATATCGAAGGTAGGTTGGGGATAGTTTTGATAAGGTGAAGTAAGAGGAAATTGGGTAGGGAGTAGTTGAAGAAACTGAGTTACATAAGTAATCAGTTAGATGAGCTGGTGGTGTTGTTAGTCTGCCAACTCTGGTAGTGGTGGAAGAAGGAGGCTGCTGGTGAGATTCTGAAGAAGGTGTGAAGGGAGTATTTGATGAAGAAGGATCTTTATTTTGTGCGGCTGAAATATCTAGTGAGGCTGAGTTTGGAGAGTTTGGAAAATTGGATAAAGTGAGGTGAGAAAAAGGAAAGATGTTCTCATGAAAAACAACATTGCGAGTGATGATCTCTTGCATGCTGTCAATTTCAAGAAGTTTGTACCCTTTATATCCAGATGGATACCCCAGAAATATACACTTTGAGGCTCTTGGTGAAAACTTGGTTCTATCTCTATGAAGAGTTGATGCATAACACAAGCATCCAAACACTTTCAAATGAGAATAAGAAGGTTCTTTATTGTATAGGATATGGAAAGGAGTGGTGTTATGAGGGAGAACAGATGATGGGGTTCTATTTATCAAGTATGCTGCAGTAAGAATGCAATCTCCCCAGAAAGTATTAGGTAAATGAGATTGAAAAAGGAGACTTCTTGCAACATTTAGAAGGTGTTGGTGTTTCCTTTCCACTCGAGCATTTTGTTGTGGAGTTTCCACACAAGAATGTTGGCGAATTGTTCCAAAAGGAGCGTATATGGAGGGTATAAGGAATTCTGGGGCATTATCAGATCTGAGCATTTTAATCTTCTTATTGAACTGAGTATGAACAGTGTTAAAGAATTGGAGAAGGATATCTTTAACATCAGATTTGTGTTTCATGAGAAAAGTCCAAACAAATCTAGAGGCATCATCAACAATGGTGAGAAAATAGGTATAACCTTGTGATGTGCAAGGATTAAAAGGACCCCAAACGTCACAATGTATCAAACAGATAGGTTTTTATTAGGCAAATGCAAAGTATCAGAAATACATTTGAGTTTATTTATGGAAGGATGGCCTAGTTTCATACGCCAAATATCAACAGAGACAACTGCATTAACAGCAGATACAGAAACAGAAGGAATTGTACCAGCATCAACAATGAGAGTGTAAAGATTTCCAACTCTTTTACCCTTCCCAATCAAAGTCCCCTGTGAAGTTTCCTGGATTGTGAGTGAATCATGAGTAAAATTCACAACACAAGGCAAAGAAGATGTTAAGGAGCTGACTGAGATAGGATTGAAAGTGAAGGAAGGTACACAAAGGACAGAGGAAAGAGTTATTGAAGAAGTGAGATGAATTGTGCCTATGTGTGTCACAGTGGTTGTTTCACCATTAGGCAGATTCACAAAAGTCTCACTAACAGGTGAAGATGAATCAAACATGGATAGATTGCAACATACATGGTGTGTAGCACCAGTATCAATTAGCCAAGAATTAGGAGCAGCAATATTAGCAACAAAAGGAGAAAAAGAGAATGTACCAGCAAAGCGAGATGGTTGTGGAGAAGGAATTTGAGGTGAGGAGATAGGTGCGGCAGAGATAATATCTGGTGGAGCCGAAATGGTTTGAGGAGAGGAAGATGTGCCAAGCTGAGACTGCAGTAAAGCCATGAGTTGTTGACATTGCTCCATAGTTGAATGTATAGAACCTGCTGTAACAGATGAATTTGCAGCAGTGTTAGTAAACTGTTTTTCACTATAATCATTGATGTTATCCTCCACCAAATTCACTGATTTAGGTTGCATAGAGTCTCTGAACGTAGGCTTTCCTCTTCCTCTTCCAAAACTTGGTGGAAAACCATGTAGAACAAAACAACGATCAATAGTGTGATTGGTTTTGCCACAATGAGTGCATAATCTTCCTCTGCCATAGGAGGAAGAAGCTGCATTTGAAGCAAACAATTGCTCACTTGAAGAATGAGAAGGAGAAATGTAGGCTTGATCAATATTCCTTTGCCTCTCCTCCTGCACAACCATAGAAAACACCTTCGACAGAGATGGCAAAGGCACCATAGAGAGGATAGCAGATCTGATTTGAGAGAATGATGAATTGAGACCAATGAGGAATTGCATTGTGCAATCTTCCTCTTGAGCAGTTTGCCATCGCCGAGCACTATTGCATCGGCAAGACGAGTATGTACACCAAGCGATCGGTTGAAATGCTTAAATTCATCCCAAACTATTCTTAGATTGGTAAAATATGAGCTAACATCGTTCTGACCTTGAGTGAGGTTCCTGATCTGCTGGAGAAGTTGATAGGATCTAGCTGAATCAGATTGAGAGAATCGATCATGTAGATCTAGCCAGATTTCATAAGCATTCTCCAGATACATTATGCATGAGCAGATCTGTGGTAAAATAGAGTTTCGAAGCCATGAAACTATCATACTGTTACATCGAATCCAAGCCGGAAGGAGAAGGTGATCATCATCCGGTCGGAGAAGAGTACCGTTGACAAAAGGCAGTTTATTCTTAGCTAGAAGAGCTGTAGTCACCGATCTACTCCAGTTGATGTAGTTTGATCCGGTTAAAACTTGAGATACCAATTGCAAATTAGGATTGTCGCTTGGATGTAGATAGTATGGACTTGAACTGTCCTCCAAAGTAGAGTGATTGGATGATCCGCTGCTTCCGGCATTGCCGGAGTTGCCGGTGTTGCCGCCATTGCCGCGAGCCATCACAGAAAACCAGAGATATAATGCGGAAGCTAAAAAGTATTCACTGATACCATATAGAAATTGTAAAACCAAACTTATATCAAATCAATTCTCAATAGAGAAGATAGAAATTCTCAATATAGAGAAGATAGAAAAGATAGAAAGATATTTTTATTGATTGAAAATATATGAAAGTTACAGAGAAAGAAAGCTAGCTAGTTATTTATACTAAGGCTCAATGAGCTAAGTTCTAGCTACGGTGCATGTAGGTGCATGAGGGTGATCACACGTGATCAACTCTCGTTTAACTAACTATCAACTAATTAACTAACTGCCAGCTCACAACTGAAAACCTTCTTCTTATTTCTTCGGATCTTCTTCACTTCATTATCTTCATGCAACGGCTCTTTTCTTCTCTTCACTTTCAACATGGTGTTTGATTTCGGGCTGCGAATCCTAACCCTATTCCGCCCGATGATGAGCCATCGCTGGTTGCACCGGCTGGGAGTTCCGAGTTTGCTACCGGCGCGTTGATCTTGAGTCGGGTAGCTTCTCGTTTCACCCATCCGTATGCAGCCTCGGCTGAGGGCAGTGGGCATTCTTTTAGAATGTCCCATCGAATCCCATCATACCGTTCGTTCAGTCCCGTTAGGAACTTGAACAAACGCTTCGTCCCTCCATACTTTCTGAACTGGCCGACGCCCTTATCGCAGCAATCGATTGGACATTTTTGGCATCGATCAATCTCGATCCAGAGCCCATGTAGATGGTGCCAGTAAGTCTCGAGCCCCTGTTCTCCTTGAATCATTTTTCCCACTTTTTCTTCTAGGTCGTAGAGCAGGTACGGATCCGAGACGCTCTCGAAGGTGACAGATAAGCTCTCCCAAAGAGCCTGTGCAGTGTGGTGGTGAGCAAAATCCACGACAATATCCGTATCAATATTGTCGAGGATCCATGAAAAAACAATCATGTCGGATTCCTCCCATTCGGTGTAGCCTTTTTCCCCTGGTTCCGGTGGTGTTGGCACACCCGTGATATACCAGTTCGCCCGTCTGCCGACAATCGCGATTCTCATTAGTTTCTTCCAAAGTGGGTAGTTTGTCCCGTTGAGTCTGACTGCTAAAGTAACCTTTTTACTCATCTTTAACCTTGAGTCGTCGAGGTTTGGTTTTTCTCCGTCGTGTGACATTCTGTGATGTAGGTTGAAGCCTTTTGGCCGAGATTTTGGTATTTTAGGCTATGATGAATTTTTTCTGAACCTTGCTCTGATACCATGATATAAGGAAGAAATTTTCTTCATTCACTAATATGATTTACAGCCTGATTTACACCCCTTTAAATAGGTTAAACAATAGCTAAACATGGTAAGGATCCTTTTCCAATTACTCTCCTAATCACACTGTAATTCCTTAATTACACGATTCTGATTGATTTCTTTCCAACAGGAGCAAAGAATGAAATTGGTAGTCTACATTGACCGATTAGTACTAGATTTGATTCAGTACGTAGTGGATCAAAAGCTTCCATAAAATCAACAATTGCATATACAGTAGTGGCAAGTTCAAAATAGCATCAACAATGTATGGGAAATCCTAAGGAAAAAATGAAAACAAGTTCCAAACAAATATAGTTTCATCAACAAACTATGAATTGAAATCAAGCCATATACGAGTTTTCTTGTGGCGAGACAAAACACATAAGAAATTGCTACTTGTTCTTCAACGGTGATGGACTTCTTATCCACAAGACCACTGACATCCTTCAATAAACGGTATAGACGACCGAATGTGTTCCTATCCATGTGTAGATTATCCAAGCAGGACCGATCAGCTACACCAACCGATCTATTGATGTGGTGCACATTGGCAGGAATGAGCTCAAGAAGTGAAAACCTATGCCTCCAAAACCTTATGGTTTTTTTGGTCTTCTTGGATATGATAATGGAGATTAACATCCAAGTAACCAACATATTCAACCGATGGCTCGTAATTATCTCCTCTAGCACTAGCATGAAGTACGATAGTTCTTTCCGCCTATGGGCAACCTATGAATGATGCAAAAAGGAGAATTACTAATTTCAATAGCTAAAAATGGTTGGCACAAAAATCTGTAATTTGTTTCTTCATTCATTTGGAAACCAAAACAAGATACTACCATTAATCTAGTCTGTCGGATGCTCAATCCAAATCACAGGAATATTAAGATTTGAACTTATTCAAATTCAAGACATGTTTCTACTGTAAAGTATACGCAACATACAGAGTAAATTCTAGACCTCATTCACTGGAGCTAGACTTCACTGAAACAAACTATCAACTGAATGAATCCCTTAATCCAAATTCATGGAACAAATGGTCAACACACCTTATTCCGGGTTAATTGCTCTGTCATGGCACTGGAAATACCTCACTCCTTCAACCTAGAAGGTCGTTTGATGGATTGGCCTCTAAATGATTCTGAATATTACAGCGACGGATGTGAACTCAGCCTTCTCAATCGGCCTTCATCTTTTGAAAGCCACTTGAGAAACTCAGTTTACGCAGCTGTAACTTGAATTTAAGGTGAGGACACAACATAGAAGAATGGGAATTGAGGGGCAAAATGGTATGCAGAGTGGCCTTTATTGAATTGGGATTTTTGGGTTACACACTATCGGAGGGGTGGAGATGGTATTGTGTAATCTATGAAATGGTAGATTAGTAGATATGAAACTAAATTTCAGCGGGTCAACAGAACTAAATTTCTAGCTTCTAGCTAGAAAGCATCACAAATCACTTAGCATAACATATTACACAAAAACCTTGTAGCATGAACGGAAATCGCTTGAGTAAGAAACTTGTAAACTTGAAGATTTGAGAATGTGCGCTTGAAAACGCAGAGAAAGCTGTAGAGTTAACTAAGAAAGCAAGTAACGAAAGCTTGCAAATTTAATTGAGAAAGCATGATAAATTTTGAAATCTAGAACTAAAGCTACTAAATTTAACTAAGGAAAATGATAAAAAGTCTTCTTCTAAGAGCACACGTCGCTCTTATACAGTTTTCAGCCAAGAGGTAAGGAGCCCTGATAAGGATCTATGTGATTAGATCCTTGTGATTTACCCAACGATTTGTCAAAAAGTGTTGATCTATCAATTTAACACAAAATCAAACAAAGATAAGGTGGATCCATCCACAAAAACTAGATCCTAAATAGAATTCCATGGAAGGTAAGTAATGATAGAATGTGTAAAGATGAATAATTAGGATTACAACCATTGGACCGTGACCAAAACAATGGAAACAACCCTAGACAACTTTCATCAATCCTAATCACCCTTTGACTACACTATTCAATGAATACTCCCATTGATCCATACCTATACTTGTATCAATCTACAGAAAGAAAGAAGCAATCTTCAATGAAGGAATTGGATAAAGTCCTCAAAGAGGAAAACTCATAAGGTAGATATCTTAATTCCACAAAAAGCCTCAAATGAAATGACATCAAAGGGTATTTATACTTAGGGTCCGAAACCCAAGAAATGGGCCCACAAAATCTAGCCAGTGGCACTGTACATAATTGGGTGGACTGTGCACCCTCGAGTCACCCGACCGGGTGTTATTCCCTGACTCTTCGTTCCCTTCAGCTTATCACGAGGTCGAGTGGCCTTGTAGGCGAGAAGCCACCCATCCGGGTGGGGATCACTGACTCGCCGACGCCTTCGGAAGTGTCACCCGGCGGGGTGGATGCTCCTACCCTTCATTTTTCAGTGTGATCTGCATCGTCGGCTCCTCAGCCTTCATCAACTCCTCCTGCATTGCCTTTTGGATGAAATTGGAGATCCCTAGTTGGCTCGTCATGGGTCCTCCATGCAGGGTCATATCAAGCCTGGATCACGTATGTCTTACGTTCCATAGAGAGCACAGTCTTCGAGAAGTCCACCCTTTTAGTATGCAGCTGGAACCGTTTTCTATATTGAGTTCATGTCCCAAGTCGGCCAAAATTCTTGGCCTAAGTATTTGGAACCACTTGATCATCGTTTATCAGCATGCATAACCCTTCAATCTTCTTCTCTATTCCAGATTGCTTTCTCTCCAAGGCGCCTTCACGTATCATTCCTATTTCGCACCAAAACCTTGCATCTAAACATGCAAAAAATATCATTATAGTGCAAAAGTGAACTAGGATTCGTAACACAATTCATCCTATCAGGGGTCATACGAGGCCCGTATCTATGAATGCATCCTTGCTCAAATCGCGTGTAGCTCACCCCCAACGACGGGTACTTGGCACCAGAGGAAACTGACCCTAAGAATGTGTCGAAGAAGGTTGACGTATACAACTTTAGAATATTTTAGTTGGAGTTAGTGACTGGGGGAGGTGCCGGATATTGTCAAACGTGACATTGATCTATTTGGGTGGGTGCAGTCTGAGCTAGACCAGGACTGGAGGTCTATGGTATTGTACACCAAGCTACTTAGGTATGTCTATGAGATCGAGGATGTGGAGGATATGGTTGAGCTGCTACAGATTGGGCTTCCTTGCATGGCTCATAACCCGGATAACCATCCCTTCATGTCCAAGGTCGTGGCCAAAATTCACCATATTTGCCCTCACAATGTCGTTGTTGATCACCACTAAATCGGTGATCTTACTTTACAACTGTTCTTGTGTGCAAATATTTTCATTTTTCGCATTTCTAACTTTCATTATCTCTTTTTATATTCTTGGCCTTTTTACATTTAGATCCGATAGGAAATTGGCACATTTTATTCCTTTGTACTGCTCCTATTATAACGTAACTGGTCTAGTAAGGACACTCCGTATATTATACAAACAGATAGACATTCCTCAAAATAAAACATGGCATGACATAACTTCCGTAACCTCATTTTCTTATAAACTCTACTTTGAACATAACTCATATTTATCGGCCAAAGTTGAGTAGTCAATAAGCATTCCATAAAACAACGGATTGTATCACATAACATAGATAACATCCTTTTGACATCAAAACATACTTGAACATAGATCATTCTTTAGGGAGGATGGCCCAAAATAACACATTGAATAGAAAAGCTCACAATAATACTTTTCATAAAATTATACTTTTAATACAAAACCCTTCTCGTTCGCTTAATTTCTTTAATTTGGATTTCTTACTTCGATCTTAATTTGATCTTGGAGATAGCCTTTTCGAAAACATAAACATAATAACGTACTAATCAAACTCAAGACATATATATCACTAGAATGTATGCCTCCTAATTACTCTATCTTATATTCTTTCACGCATCTATAGGGAAATTCTAGAAAGTCACAATATTTGTTATATCAAGAGATTTAATTAATTTCGTTGTTTTATTAGAACTTTGTTTCCTTTGAATTAATTATTTCGGGAAGGATTAATTAATATTCATAAACCTTGGACGTCGTCTTTATCTCTCTTTTTCTTTCTTTTTTCAAGGCCGCTCGGGGCGTCACGAGTGACGCCAGCGAACCGTTCGCGTCCCCAAAATCCTATTTCGTGTCTTCAATATTCAGCTACCGATCTTTAACTATACTATTCCTACCTTGTTAACGCACTTTCTAATTAAGATCATTGAATGTTTCTAATATTAGCACTAAAACATGCAAGTATACTAGATCTATAACTAAAGGTCAGTACCGGGATATCGAACATGGGGAATATAATTGCAGCTGGCTATCATGTACTAAGCATCATATACTATCTAGAGAAACAAGAGATTTGGTTTAACTAAGTAAAAAAAAATTAAAATAAAACAATAAAAGCAAAGAAGATATAATTATGTAAATAGACGAATTTCAAGGATAATAATTTCACTAACTCTTTAGTTATTCTAATTAGTTCTACGTTCATCCGACTCAAGTTTTACCATGATTTCTCCATATCATGCATCAATACTCATGTCACTATTATTGTATGAACATATAAGATAAACCAATCAAAGCTATCATCAATCAAAGAATGACAATAATCAAGGTAACGGCAAATTAGTCGAACAAAAGTTCAAGAAAAATCAAGTGGAACGAGTTCTGAACATTAAATATAAAAAGAACAACATAAAAATTAATTACTATCAAACCTCAAAATTATATTGTTTAGTAATCCATAGACAGATGAACTAAAACAATAATTAAAGTACGAGACATGAAATAAACAAACAAAACCCAAGGTTGAATCTTGAAGTCTTCATGCTCCTCTTGCCTTGCTTCAATCTCCAAGAATGATGGAAGGATTAGGTTAAGGAGTGGAGAGGGAGGAGCCTTGGAGGCTCCCCTTTTGGGAGCTATAGAAGGGTGAATATTAATGTTATGGGGTATTTATAGGCTTGAAAAGGATTTAAACTTGGTAAAAAGTCTCTTCCAAGCAATACTAAATATAGAATTTTCGTGCCCCATAGGTTAAGGAAAAGATTTGGTTTCACAAGGTAATGTCTTCTTTCCTTCCTTGAATTTCCGCCTAAAATTCTGCACTTTCTCCACTAAAGTTCGATTCAGATGATCAAAGTACTAACGTGAAGCTCTTTCAAAGACGAAGAGAATGATATATAGCACGCCCTGATAGGAGTTCAGAATCGCAGGCAAATTGAGTTTGAACAAAGGCTGTCGTGCGCGAACATGCCCATCGGGCGCTGGAGAGAGTCAGAAAGTTCTGGAGTGATTTTCAGCGACCGTGGGCGTGCGCCAGCGGTCCGCTGGGTTGCCTTCTGCTCCAGCTTCCGAACTTTGATGTTTTTATGCCATTTTTAGCTCTATTTTGTACATTTCTCACAAACACGTCAAAATACCAAAATAAATAAAATATGCAAATAATGGACATGTAATGCAACTTTGACATTCAAAACAGACCAAAAAATGACCTTAAAATAGTACAAAATCCGAGCGTATCACTTGTACACTTACAAGTAGTTCATATAGTGCTAATAAATAGTAAATCAGTATACAATTAACGTTTAGCATGCAAATCAATTAATCTCATAATTGGCCAAATAGAAAAGTGTGGGTAACATGGGACGGCAATAGTATTACTCCGTCCGTTCGTCCGCCATTTATAGTCTCATTTTGACTAGGTATGGGTTTTAAGAAATTGTTGAATTTTGTGAAGAAAAATGGAAGAATGAGTTAGGAGAATGTTTGCCCCATTTTTAAATATTTATTTTATAGTAGAATATGAGTGTTATTAGTTATTTGAATGATGTGTCCATTTACCTAAAATGAATAAAAGCAAATGGAACTTTAAATCTCGAAAATTGTGAAATAATAAAATGAGACTTGAAAGCGTAGATATAGGGAGTATAACTTTGATTCACCTTAATAGCAATATTACTATAAATGTACTATTACTAGCTGCAGAGAAAGATATGGACTTGACACTTTGAGATAAATGTTGCAAGGTTTTACGTGCAATTTATGTGGTGCATATCCATATCATATTCATTCATGTCAGCACGTGTTTTTCACTTTGTTTAACGCTAGCCATTCATTGGCTGTAGACTAGCCACCACACCCACCCTAAAATATCAATTATTAACATTTGTATGTCTTTCTAGTTATATGCTTTAACACCTTCAATATTCTTTCCAAAATTTCAAAATCATGGAGATAGATTTTCTCGGCCTGAATTCCTCCAACTACAAATTGGAGCAAGGAAATCTCAAGTATCCATTCTTAGATCCAGGTACGTTTTAAATGTGCGAGAATTATATTCATTTGATGAAAATTAACATTTTCTTGACTAGCAGCTGGAGGAGTTGAGACATCTTTGTCTCTCAGCACAAGTTCTTCCTTCAATTTCTCTGATGTATGCTTTCCCAATTCATTTATTTTTGTTATTCTCTTTGTGAAATGCAAAATTTTTTTTATTGAGATTTGAGACTTACGTGGTGATGTTTTTATTGTATTTACAGAAGAAGAAATGGGAATTTGCAAGTAATGAAGATGAGATGCAATCTTCTTATGATACAATTTGTGGTTTGGATAAATCTCACGTGACGGAACAACCTAGCCTACTTCTGGTGGCGCGGCCGGCTTTCCTCCAAGCCTCCGGCGGCGGGGGGTTTCGATATGACGTCAACGATGCTGCAACCCCCAATTTAAGGTATTCAATCTTATCCCATTTTTTGGGAGTATATTTTTAGAGATTTAGAGACTTTTGTCGGTTCGGGTAGGAGCAATCGCCTCAACTATTTTTAATATGTAGGTTATGCTTATAGGGGAGCCTTAGGTGCCACCATAGTTAGAGTGCCAACGTATCACCAATCTTGTGTTGGCCACATGACACACTATCCAGCAATATTAGGGGCCTATCTAGCAATATCATAATAAGCGTTTTAGATGGATTTCTACATATTGTATGATAGTACTAAGTGGATTGCAGTGTAGAGTGCCGAGTATTGCATTGTCTATAATGCAAAAGAACGGTATAAAAAAGCAATCTGTTTATATATATACAGCAGCTGAAACATTCTATGCTTATACTGTAATACTCAACAATCTACACTGCAATCCACCAATTAGTATCATGCAATCTGTAAACGCATATGAAATGAATATTGCTGGATACACCTCTAATATTGTTGGATAACGTGCCATGTGGCAGCACGAGATTGATGGTACATTGTCACTTTAAGAAGGGTTGTCATCTTAACATAATCCTCTGCTTATATCCAAAATGAATCCCTTAAATATATCTTAATTGAATCTTACTTCACTATTTATCTTAACTTTTCCTTAAAGTAATACTCCCTCCATCCCCCAAATTTTGTCACAGTTTGACCGGGCATGAATTTTAAGAAATATAATGGAAAATGAGTTGAAAAAGTTGGTAGGATGCGTGTCCTACTTTTAAAGTATTAATTTTATAATGATGTGGGTGAGAATAAGTTAGTGGAATGTGGGGTCCACTATAAAAAATGGTAAAAAGTGAAATGTGACAAATTTTGTAGGACATACGGAAATGGGAAAATGTGACAAAATTTCGGGGACGGAGAGAGTATCCATAATTTGTTACTCCTCCCATCCGTTCCACAAAAATTGGGATACTTTCTTTTTCTATTTATCCCTTGAAAATAGTCTATCTATTTATGAAAAGGTCACCCCAACTCATTACTTATATATTTTAACTTATTTACAACTTATACTATTAGGGTCTACCATTAAACATTAATAATAATGGATTCCACTATCCACTTATACTATTAGGGCCTACCATTAAACATCGTTTTATGGCATGGGGCCCACCCCCCAACCCACTCACCGGAACGTGTCGCGGATGCTGTTATATTTCAATGTCGGATCTTTTTAATTGAGAAAAACAAGTTTTGCGAGTGCATGTCAAAAGTGTTAACAATGAAGAATTGAAATTGGATGGAGAAACCTCCATTGAAGAGTATGAAGGAATGCAGAAACCGTCGATCATGGAGAGAGAAGATAGAAGGAGAAAATATCTTTTATTGACTACATTTTGGTAAAAGTTGACTACAATTTACAATAATATGCCATATATAGGTTGAATTAATGCTTAATTAACTAATTAAAAGCTACTAATTATATTTTTATTCTTCTATTTCAACAAAAAGTAAAGGTTATGATCCTTTTGAGATGTGTATGATGAATATTTTCCAATCAAATTAAACGTAATTAAGTTGATGTACAAACAATAACCTCTGCAGTTTGTCCACATTAACCTATAAAATAAAGTACGGCACATGTTAGTCAAGCACCTATCATTATCTACATTGAAAGTTCTATCAATATATTTCATGTTAATCATCAATTTTTAAATAAAAATATATGATGAATCACGAAAGTGTCGTCTTTGATTACATTGATATAATTGTTTTATACGATATGTCACTTATCGTGCATAAATGTTTATTTGAAAGAATTAACTTGGTCAAACAATCAAATGTCTTTTGCTATTTTATCCATAAAAGATTGAATGTCATTTTTTAGCGTGAAGGGTTGCTGCCCCTTTTTTGTGAGTGTTCTAGATTATGCAAAATATTACTTGATGTAGGAACTTGTCTCTATCCGCTGAAACTAATGGATATAATACTGGAAATGCATCCAACGGCATCTCTACCGGAGGTACGTCATATTGTATTACTCCCTACGTCTACAATTAAAAGAAACATTTTGCTATTTTAGTATATCCTTAAATAAATGTCTCATTTCATTTTTTTTCATTTATATAAGTGGACCTTATATTTAACTAAATCATTATTCTCATATTTTATTATAAAATTATATTTCCATCGTCCATAACAAATAATCTCATTTATGAACGGTAGTGAACGGCATGAGTTTTAATGAGAAATTGGTAAAGCTAGAGAGATGAGAAGAAAAAGTGGGTAAAATAAGAAAGATGAGGAGACAAAAAGGGTAAAAGTATGACAGAAAGGAGAAAAAGTGGAAAAATATAAGAGTGAAATTTTCCATTTTTCGAAATGAAACTATTTTGTGTACATCCCAAAATAACAAAATGAGACTACTTTTTATGGACAGATGAAGTATATAAAATGGATCTCACATTCCACTATTTTTATACATCCATTTTCTTTCGCATAATCAAATAATTTTTAAAATTCGTGTCAAACTGGTCTTTAACGCGCAGAACACTTTATTATTATAAGATAATAACAAGAGTTCATTATAATTATATTTGTAGTTCATTATAGAGAATTCAGATTTTTAAAATGTGATCTGCGTAATTTAAGAACCCAAGTCTCTACAATGAACTAAGAATAGACATATGAACTCTGGGTTATTTTATAATGGTTCGTTTGTCGTTTAGCATTTAACGTTTAAGACTAGTTTGATACTGATCACACTCCTATGCACATATTTCAGTATCTGATCCCTACATTTTAACGGAAATAGGTCATACTCCAACCGTGGCGATGGCCAGACGAGCAACCTTAGCCAGATTCTTGGAGAAGCGATTGCACAGGTATAACTCGATTAAAAATCTAAGGATCAATGAGGAAATCCACTGATTCCCTTCAATTTAACAGAATGAATCAAGCAAGGACATCTCATATGATGGGGAAATCACTGGGTGCAACCAACACTGAAGCTTGTGAGACAACGATTACCAGAAACAACAACAACAAGACCAATGACCCGAGACGAAGATGATGATGATGATGATGATAATGAAGAACATTTCAGGTATAAAACCTTACAAAATGTCAGAAACGATAACTACGATATGCCAAAGAATAATCAAGCGACGCTTGCAACAGGTTATCGGACACAATGCGGAAATAATAATACGACAATTTATAGCTATCTATATCTTTATTCACATCGATGGTTTGCATATGGAGTAGAATAAGTAATACTACCAATTATAGCAAGGAATTATTAAAGACTGCCAATATTTGATTCCTATTTATTGATGTATAATATATTGTTTATATATTCATTATCATTCATATACTTACACTTGCTACCAATAATTTGTACACATTGCAATTCTTGTTTCAATGTATGGGTTTCGAACAATCTGCTGTGATGTTTCCTGCAAAGTATTAAAATAAAAAAATGAGCAAATGATAAACTATAATATGCTGCATGTATATATAAAACTCAATAGAAATGAGAGAACACATTGATACGATATTGATCATATCGGAAGCTTGGTTGGCGGTAAGAGAACTCGGCGACAAGAGCAGACTGCGTGCGGAGAGGTCCTTCGTCAAGCAGTAGATTTGAGTTTGATAAAAGAAAGAACCAACAATTTTGGAGTAAACTTCTCATTAATTATAGATAGTTGAAAAGTTCTCCTTTTTATATCTAAGACCATAGGGCGGTTCGACCTCCTATCTCCCGGGAAATAACCGCAAAGTAAACCCGAGATAGAGCTTATAATACGCTCGGCGACTTAATATATTACATTAGACAAAATAACTGAAATAATTACAACTAACTAACGACCAACGTAGTCTTGGAAACGGGTTGGTGGCCTTCTTATGCGACAAGGTGGAACCTCTAACGTTAAGTCTGGGAGAACCTCATTTGTGGAGTCTTCTGTTGCATCCTGTTCATGTGCCGACGGATCCCCCCGCCCATAGGAGTATCCTCTGTCCTCAAGGAAAAGAGAAGGAAAACGACAGGAGAAAGAACTGACTGGTTCCCAAGTGAAAGCTTTATTGTTATGCTCTATAAATGAAAACAGAGATAGAGACAAATATTATCAGAAGAGATATTTCATTGCTTAATTTGTTCAACGATACATTTGGGATTTATACAAGATGAAAGAAGGATCTAGGAAGTGAGAGCAATGCTAATCGTCCATGAAGGACCACAAGAGATTCCCAATTCTGTTAGGATCTCTTCACAGATACTCCCTCCGTCCCGTGCTACTCGCACGTTTGCTTTTCGGCTCGTCACAAAGTCCTTACACTATTTATAATTTAAGTTAGAATTAATGCATTTAATTAATATGTTAGTTTAAGTTAAGAGCTCTTTTATTAAGTGATGTCTCATTACACCTAAAATTCTTTTTTAATTACACAAAAAAATCAATCCCAAATTTATGGCCTAAAATGAAAAGTGCGAGTAGCATGGGACGGAGGGAGTACAATGCAACGTTGCCACGTTGTGCCTCCTATCCTTAGCAAGAAGAAGATATAGGGTTGAGCGAGGGCATGAGTTCACTGGGTGCATCAAGTACTCAGCCCCTGCATATGTTTTCCCTATGTGCAGGTTGAGCGAGGTCGGGAGGCGGAGGAATGTTGAGCGACGAATCAAGATCTATATTCAATAACTGTTCCAGTTACTATTATGTCTTCATACATAGTAGTAGCTAAACTCTCAATTGCTTCCGCTACTCAATGTTTTAAGAATTTCTGTTATTTTTCTTGAATTGTTGAACTCTGTCATTTTCGTTATGTACTTTCGGGTTTGACCTTTGGTTTGAATAAATGGAATTTCATCGTCGATTGTTAAGTTGCAACGCCTTGAATTGTATTCCCCCCCTTCTTCCCCGCTTCTTATTTCCCCCACGAGTCACGATTTCCCGTGCCTCCTATCCTTAGGAAGTGCGGTCGTGACAGAATGGTGGACTGCCTCTTATTTGATATGAATTTTATGTGTTTTTCCCGAAAAGGTGGTTCGCACGCACGTTAACAGTCGGAACGAAGAAGTTTTTACAGAAATCCGAAGCGTTTGAGGTGGGCTTTACTAAAGCTCAACGTTGCCACGTTGCATATGTGTATTCTCTTCTTTAATCCTAACTCTATCACGCCCCCGCAATTCGAGCGTAGATAGTGAACAAATGCCGAGTTGTTTCATTATATAGTGAAGAATTGGAGACTGAGAGGCTTTGTGAGTATGTCTGCCACTTAGTCGATTGAAGGAACATTCCATAAGTCAAGTTGCTTAGCTAGGACCTTGTCTCGGAAGAAATGCACATCCAATTCGATGTGTTTGGTGCATGCATGAAGGACAGAATCAGATGCCAACGAAATAGCACTCAAATTGTCGACCCAGATGGTGGGTGGCTTGGGTGGCAGCATGTTAATTTCAGAAAGCAGAGACATGTTCCAAATGACCTCAGATGCCGCGTGAGCAAGGCTGCAATATTCAGCTTACGTGCTCGAGCAAGAGTTGAAAGATTGTTTCTTTGAGCACCAAGAGATAAGATTAGACCCAAGAAATGTGCAATATCCAGTTACTGACTTCTTGTCATCGAAATCACTAACCATGTTATTTGACCGGTGAATACGAAGACCATAGTCAATTGTGCCAGCCAGATAGAGGAGAATGCGTTTCACAGCCTTCAAATGAGTCTCAAGAGGAGAGGACATGTATTGGCTCACTTTGTTGACATAATAACTTATTTCAGGATGAAAAATTGTGGCATATTGCAGGGCGCCTACTGTGCTTCTGTAGAGTTTGCCGTCGGGAGTAGGATTGCCATTTGATTTGCTGAGATGAGGAGATGAAAGCATGGGAGTGAATATTCCTTTGGCATCCTGCATGTTGAGTTTGGACAAGAGCTCTTTAATATATGTTGACTGATTAAGTTGAATCCCCTTATCAGTTTTGCTGACTTCAATCCCCAAGAATGTTTGCCCCTCACCTAGATTCTCCAAAGAAAAATGAGAGCTCATTTTGTCAATGACATCTTTTATGCATGGAGAATTCCTAGTGATTAAGATATCATCAACATAGATTAAAAGGTCACTTTGCCATTTAAAGACATGTGAAAGAAGGAGGCATTGGCCTTAGATTGTGAGAAGCCATGAGAGATGAAAACTGAGTGTACTGTAAAGAACCAAGCTAATGAAGCTTGTTTCAAACCATAGAGTGACTTGCTTAGTTTGCAAACAAGGTTGGGAGATCCTTGATCGAATCCCGGAGGCTGCTTCAAGTAAATTTCTGGCTCGAGATCACCATGAAGGAAAACATTATTAACATCAAGGTGTGTGATGATCCAATTGGCAGAAGTGGCTAAGCTTAAGATAATTCTGATGGTGTTTGGTTTGATGATGGGGCTAAAAGTCTCGAAGTAGTGCAACCCCGGCTGTTGGGAGAACCTTTGAGCAACCAATTGAGCCTTGTGCCGAGCTATAGTACCATCAGAAAACCTTTTTATTCTGAAAATCCATGTGCATCCAATGAGATTTTTGTCGGGTGGCAGCTCAGTCAAAGTCCATGTATGATTTTTAAGCAAAGCTAGGAACTCATCTAGTATTGCTTACTTCCAAGCAGGAATGAGTAAAGCAATATAGACAGATTTTGGAAGTAGAGATGAGGGTATGACAACAATCAGGAGCTTGGTCTTGAAAACACCAGCCTTTGCCCTGGTAATCATTGGATGAGAGGAATATGTGCCTTGAGTTGAGGGGGAATCAGTGGGAGGTATGTGAGTGGAGGGTGGATCAGAATGGTGATCATGATGCTCAGTAGGATCAGATATGAGAGCAATTTGTCGGTGATTATCAGTAGATAAGTTCTGAGCTGAGAGTGTATGATCATTAGATGAATTTTGAGTTGAAGATTGAGGTGTGAGAGGATTTTGATGTGGAAAGCTAGCAGCTGGAGAGGTAGAGTGTGGAGCAGCTGGAGGGTTGTACGAGGGAGAAAGAGTGACTAAAGGAGAAGGAGAATAGTGAAAAAGAGAGTTTATCAGTGATAGGAGGAGATGAATGGGTTCTATGAGGGTATTGCATCTCATCAAAGGCAATATCTCTTGTAACAACAACTTTTCCACTTGGCAATAATGCTTTGTAGCTTTTATGTGAGCTGCTATATCCCAAAAAAGTTGCAGCAATGGGTCTATATTGCAACTTGTTATCATTGTAAGGTCTAAGGAAGGGGTGACAAAGACATCCAAAGACTTTTAGAATGTGATAATCTGGCTTCACATTAAAAAGTTTATCGATAGGGAGTGACAAATTGCAGTACCTTTGAGGGTATCTGTTGATGAGAAACACAATAGTGACAAAAGCATCGTCCCAAAAGTGTGAAGGAAGAGCTGCTTGACTGAGCATAGCAAGTCCCATTTCAATAATGTGCATGTGCTTTCTGTTGTGCACTGTAGGGACATGATTATCTATGATGAATACCATTCTCATTGAGAAAACCAGTAAGTGACTGAAACTCCCACCCCAATCTGATTGCAGAACCTTAATTGGTTGAGATAATTGTTTTTCAGCAATAGCTTTGAATTGAGGGAAGATGTGCTTTACCTCAGCCTTTGATTTCAGTAAATAAAACCAAGTGAATCTGTTGTACTCATCAATAAAAGTCACATAGTAGGAGAAACCATTTCTTGATTTGGTGGGGGAAGGACCTAGAGGTAGGTCACTGTGAACAAATAGAGAGGGGTGCAGTTTAGGTGGAAGAGGATGAAGTGTAAGGAAGTCTATGTGATTTAGCCATGCAAAAAGGATGACATAAAAGACTTGAATTCATTACTTGAAAGGAGATGTTACAGTTTTGGAGTGCCTTTTTCACAACATCATAAGCACAATGGCCTAGCCTTCTATGCCATAACTCTAAACTAGTAAGAGACATGTTGGAAATATAGGAAACTATAGCAGAACACACAGTGGGTAAGCCACTGGAGTGATTATTGAAAGCTGGAAAGACAACATGCTTTTAGTGGGAGTTGAGATGCTTGGGTGGCTTGTAAAGGTAGAAGCGGTAGAGTCCTTGGTCAAGAGAACCCTTGAGGATGACTTGGTTGGTGGACAGATCCTTCACAAAAAAAAGAGGATGGGTGAAATTCAAAAAATAATCCATTGTCCTTAGCAAATTGGGGATACAAACAGAAGATTTATAGTGATGGAAGGAACATGTAATAGATCCTTAAGAATGAGAGATCTAGATAGAGAGGTAGACTAAGAGGAATTAAGAACAGTATGACCAATATAAGTAATATTAACTTTGGAGCCATTACCAAGATGAAGTTGCTTACCACCATGGTATTTTGAGCTTGAGTGCAAGTTAGAGAGATCATGAGAAACGTGGTTTGTCGCCCTTGAGTCCGAGTACCATGAAGAGGCTGATTGAGAATCCAGACTGTAGTTATATGGAGGAGAATACGTGAGAGGGCCACGAACTTGAGCAAGATGAGCAGCTGGGTTGGAGTTGAAATTGGAGTGAGAATGAGCAGCATATTGTTGATATTGTCTTAGAGGATGAGATTGTTAAGGTGTGGTGAAATTTTGGTCGAACCTATACCAGCATTTCTTGGCCATGTTGCCAGGCTTGTGATAAAGTTGACAAGAGAGGCGATTAGAGTAGTAACTCCTTCCACCACGACCTCTTCTACCACCTCGGAAACCACCTGTGCCACTATCAGCTCTTCCCGGATGCTACTGACTTTGCTGACTATGCTGGAAGGTGGATTTGTCCCTTTGATTGGAGATGTGAGCAAGATTCAGCGATGCTGAGATCCCTCCAGGCTCTCTGCACCAGGCATTACAGATTCCTCTAGTGTAGATTCGAAGCTCAATAGCAGAGCATGTGTGTCTTCAATAGAGTACGCATCAGTTTTTGAGCAATTTGTTACAATGACATGATTATAATCTCGCCCAAGACCAATGTGGATATAAAGGATATGATCTTCCTAGTAATTTTGCATCCAACAGCATTGAGAAAATCATAACATGCTTTGATTTTGTTGAGGTAGTCGAGCATTGGCATCAATTCTTTCTTCGTCGAATGCAGGTATGTATTGCATAATCTTAGCTCTAGATTGGCTTGCAAAACTCTTTTCGAGCACATTCCATGCATCTTTGGCTGACTTGAGCCCAACGACTAGAGCCATGATACTTATTGATAGGGATGATTGAATCCAGGCCGAGAGAAGCTGATCCTGCTGACGCCATTCCGAGAATTTAGGATTTATAATTTCAGATCCAAATTCTGGATCTGTGATCAATCATTGAGGTGTTTCTTCTTCACCAGTGAGAAAACCTTCAAGACCATGACCCTCCACAATAGCAAGGATCTGTTGCTGCCAGACTAGAAAATTGGAATATGCCAGCTTGATTCCGAGATGATGGTTGTAGTTGGTGGGATAAGGAGATGGGGAAAAAGATGGTAGACTGGGGGTGAAAGTTGGCTGATTATCAGCCATTGCTATCTAGAGAGAAACGATAGAAAAAATAGGTATGGAGCCAGGTTAGGAAACCTGCTCGATACCATGAAAGCTTTATTGACAGGCTCCATAAATGGAAACAGAGAAATACCAATATATTATCAGAAGAGATATTTCATTACTTAATTTGTTCAATGATACATTTGGGATTTATACAAGATGATAGAAGGATCTAGAAAGTGACAACAATGCTAATAGTCCATGAAGGACCACAAGAGATTCCCAATTCTGTTAGGATCTCTTCACAGATGCTATGCAATGTTGCCATGTCGCATATGTGTATTCTCTTCTTTAATCTTAACTCTATCACCAAGTAGTTGGAGGCGATATGCCACTGGCCTAATACGTTGGATGACCTTAAAGGTCCATAGAAATGACGAGCCAACTTATGCGGATTGTGGTCGAGCAACTGAGTGCTGACGATATTGTTAAAGCTTGAGTAGAACCATTTCACCCACCGCAAAGTGAACATCACATCTGTCTTTGTTTGCGGTGTCACGCATTTGTTGTTGAGCACGCTACAGGATCGACTTTAATTTTACCAACAAATCATCTCTTTGGCGAATAAGATCTGCTACCGCTAATGGAGTAGAGTCGGATGGTGGTGTGACAACAATGGTGGCTCACGGCCATAGAGGGCATGGAAGGGAGACGTACCAAGACCGGAGTGATGAAAACAATTGAGTGTCAATCCTGCCCAAGGAAGGAAATTTGTCCATTTGGACGGCTTGTCTGCTATAAAAGCATGCAAATATTGCTTAAGAAATCTATTGCAGACCTCCATCTGACCATCTGATTTAGGATGATAAGCGGGTGAAAAATGGAGTTTTATCTTGCTCAAATGGAGCATGTGCTCCCACGTTGCACTCATGAAAATAGAGTCTTTGTCCGAAATAAGAGTCTTGGGAAAACCATGGTACTTAACCACCATGTCAATAAAATATCAGGCAACCCTTAGAGCATCAAACTTTTTCGATAATGGCGCGAAATGAGCATACTTAGTTAAACGGTCGACGACAAACATGGTCGACGACAAACATAATAAATGTGTAACCCTGCGAATGAGGGAGACCGGTGATAAAATCCATTGAAACGTCCTCTCACACCTGCGACGGAATAGGCAAAGGTTGAAGCAATCCGACTGGACGTTCGGTCTAATATTTGGTAGTTTGACAGTCAACACATGACGTGACAAACTTCCGGACCTCTTTACGCATCCACGGCCTAAAGGTGCGTTCTACACCAGGTACTCAACAGTCAGAGTGTTGTGGTGCAAAAAGCAGACGGGCACAGTTTGGTGAAGCGGGATCAACATACACATGTCGCTTAAAATAGACCAATCCATCACAAAAAGAGAGATGCGGCGGTGTCGTCCTTCGCAATAGCTGTGATAATTGCCGTGAGGTGGTCCGAAGCAGCAGTTTCGGTATGCAAGGACGACAACAAGTCAGGCAGCGAATGAGCCGCAAGGGGTCAGTAGCAGTAGCAGTCAGGCAGTGTCCTGGTCGGCGTTGGGGTCTCCGCGTGACAGTGCATCAGCACGCGATTTGAAGAATCTGTTTTGTACTCTATATGAAACTTTTAGCCCATTAATTTCCTCACATGTAAATGTTGATCCAGCGTTTGAATAACTTGTTGGCGAAGGTCCTTGAGACTCTTTTGATCACTGTGGATAACAAATTCGCGACCCAACAAATATTGTCACCATTTTAGGACAACCTCCACAATGGCGTAGAGCTCTTTGTGATAAGTAGAGGCAATAACGAGGCCCTAGTTTCTTGCCTAAATAAGACAAGTGATGGCCATCATGAAGTAAAACAGCCAAATGCTGAAATCCGAGGCGTCGGTTTCCACATAGAAAATATCATCAAAATTTGGCTAAAAGGGTACATTGTTAAATTCAAGGCATCAAAGTTATCATTTGTTGCTCCAGGCCAATTGAACGAATCCTTCGTGATCAAGTCTGTGTGAGTGGGGCAGCAATCATTGCCTAATGAATGACAGTAATAACCCATCAAACCCAAGAAGCCATGCAATTGCTTGATTATGGATGGAGTCGGCCATGCCATCATTGCGTCGATCTTGGCTGGATCAACCTTAAAGCGACCATCTGTGATAAAATGATCCAAGTAATCGACTGTGGTACTGCAGAAAGTACACTTAGAGAGCTTCACAAAGAAGAGATTAAAAGCCAAAGTCGACAAAACTTTCTCTAGATGAGCACAATGTGCCTCCATAGTGGGACTATATACCAAAATATCATCAAAAAATACAATAACAAATCGAAAGATGGAATTCATCGCCGCTTGAAAAGTCGACGGAGAATTCGTCAAACCAAAGAGCATTACAAGAAATTTGAAATGGCAATCATGGTTTAGAAAAGTCGTCTTGAAAATATTATAATGGTACATGCGAATCTGGTGATAATCTGAACGTAAGTCCAACTTGGTGAAGAACTTAGCCGTGACCAATTCATGAAACAGTTCATCCACCGTGGGAATAGGGAAGTGGTCAGGAACCGTTGATCGATTCAAAGCATGATAAGCGATGCAGAATCGAAATGGATTTCCCTTCTTTCGAACCAATAACACCGGCGAAGAAAAATGCCATTGGCTAGATTTTATAATCCTTGTTTTTCGATCTCCTGTTTTTGAAAATAAGGGTGCTAGTATGGTCGAACATGTTAGAGTTTTGTATACTAGAAATCACCTTTCGAGTGATTGGATACCGTAATAACTTTTATTTTATTTTCCAAGGAATAAAACAGATTATTTTTATCATAATGTTGTTATGTTTTACATTTAATGGTTGTGTTACTACATGTTTAAATGTATAAGAAACTTAACAAAGTCTAGGTCTTTGTTTTAGTAGACCAGTTGTGGGAGTCGTCCACTTTATGGTAACAGGGTCAGTTTTGAACAAAGAAAAAGAAGAATTTCACAACCTAGATAGGCTTTGACTACCTATCGAGAAAGGTTGCAATGTCAGTCCGCATATTTCGAAGCCTTACTGAAATAAGATGGCATTGGTGTGGTATAGCACTGAACTGGTCTATCAGCAAGAAATGTCTTTATGCTATCTACTGAAAGAAGAGCTCTTGATAAATAACTATTTCTTAATCTACATATGTTAGCATTGTATATACGATATTGATTATGCACTACATTGACTTCTCAAATGGTGCGGGTTTTTCGTAACCCAATAATCCTGATATGTTGGGTAGTGGTGATTAATTTCTAGCGGTGCTAGGATTGCTATTATGTTGAAATACATGCGAGGTGAGTCCCGTTTCTTAATGTCCTCAAGAGGAGCGTGAAAAAAGGTTTTATTATTCGTAACCTAGCTAGTTGGAGTTTGATTACTCTATAAATAATAAATAAGTGTTTCGTGCTAAGTCCACTCTTGGAGTTAATAAGAAGTTAATTAATTACATCTATAGCAGACAATAATTAATTAATGGACATTTCTGTCTTAAGTGCGGGAAATAAACATTTAAATAAAATGGAAACTCGGATTACTTGTAATTTCTTATTTGGATGGGCATTGCAATATTATTTCTGTAGTGGCTGCAAATAATATACCAATATAACCTTGTATTAAATTGTGGGTTCAATTTAATTAGTAAAAAGCTAATTGGGGGAGGCCATCCATAGATCCCTAACAAAATATACATTAATTTTACACTAAAATTTTCGTCAAACCAATATACTGAAAGGGACGATTTCTTCAGCTCTCCTCCGTGAGATTTTTCCGTCTTCTTTATTCGAAATACGGTTCGGGATCCAGTTAGAAGATCCGCGGTCGAGTATTGAAGATTGACATGTGGAGAAGAAGTAACAAGCCATCTGTGATTCTTTGGAGAATCAAGAAGGTATAACTTATGTTCCGTAGAAAAGCATGTTTTAGGTTTCAATTAATCAAAAGCATGTTTTAATTAGAGTTATAAGCATGATAGATGTGATAATTGCGCGAATAGAGTTAGTCTGAATAATCTGCTAAATAGATCTAATTCTCTGATTTATTTGTGCTTCCGCTGCGAACCCCATCAGAACATTGATAGGCTTAGAGTCAGGTTACAAATGAATGCAATGATCGAATTGCCGAGGCGATGCATGCCAACTGGAAGATGGAAAATAGCAGTAAATCTCGACAGCACTTGCCAAATTTATTAAGGCAGATCTGGTGAATAATCAGGCAGCTGCTCTAACGGAGTTGAAACTGACCCCACTGGACAGTCGACAATTTTGAATAATTCCAGTCCATCACTGTGTGTCATTAGAGTCGACAAAGCTTGGGAAGAAATAGGCTTTGGCAGCACCGACAGGCCATGAAGAACAACCAAGGTATCATTTCTGAAAAATTCCATAGTACGCATAGAATAATCATGTGTGACACGACCCAATGACTCCAACCACTCCATTCCCAAGATAATACTCGGCCCATGAAAAGTTAGAATATGTAAGTCGACGAGAAAATATGTTGCCTTGGAGATCGATTGAAAATTTTTTTCTAACATGAGATCAAATTAGTGATTCACCATTAACCGCTTTGTTGTGGATGGTACCTTATAAATGGATAGATTTAGACTTGGTACGTCCGGCCACAGTGTTCAAGTGGACATTGTTTTCTGGTAGAGCACTGTCGGAATTGATCTCATCAGAATAGTCCGGATCGTCACCCATGTAAGCCAAGAAATTATGTCTGCAAACATGACCGGAGGCCCATTTATCATCACAATACCAACATAAACCCCTGCGGGAACGGTCCGAATTTTTAGACGAGGAGAGGTGGACGACCAACAATTTTCCCAACTCTTTCCCCCGAATACGACTGCCAGATGGACATGCTGAGTGTGTGGACGTAGCTGCTTGTGGAGGAGTTGCGGTTGTCGGGTTGTACTGATTCATGGGGTCCTGAGGAAACCAAGGCCTCTTGTAAGAAGTGGAAGTAGTCGGTTGGTAGGATCTGCAAGTCGACAGCTCCTTTGCCAAAACAAATGATGCTGATAATGTAGAAGGACGGTGTAACTTCACCTCTTATTGTAACGGTTGTTTGAGGCCGGCAATATAAATCGGTAGGAGGATATAATCTGGAACTCTGGAAAGCTTTTTCTGCAATCGCTCAAACTCTACCTGATAATCCAAGACGGAACCCGCCTGATACAAACCGACATAACTTTCATAACAGTCGGGGCCGAACCTGTACCTCACCTCATTTAAGAAATCCTGCCTAGTGACGAAATCATTGTTGGAGCAGTAATGCTTAATTCTTTCGACGACGGTGGGTCAAATAAAGGCACCACATAGTGAAGTCGATTGAAATCCGACATCATCATATGATCAAAATAATATTGGATTTTGAAAATCCAATTAGTCGTGTATTTTTCGTCAGAATGGGAAGGATCCAAGCGGAGATCCCGTTGATTATCTTGGGAAGGGTGACCATGAGTTGGACGATCGGCCGATGGATACCAACACGACGTTAGCCATGGACCCAATAAAGGAGAATAATGCTGACCTTGATGTGGTAGAAATTGCTGAGCTTGTTGATAGTCCCCGGATGAAAACGAGATTGTTCAAACGAATCAGTCGCATACCTAGGCGGAAGGCTATAAGGATTTGTAGTTGTTGTGTGAGAGATGGCGGTTGTTGGTGACGATTATTAGAAATACCCTCTTGGTAGTGGGGAATTCGGTGGTTGTTGATGATAGTTATCAAAAACGGCCACATTGATCTGTTGTGGTGGAAGTTGACCGTTGCGAACCACTGTAGGAAGAAGCAGTGCGTATGGCGGATCAGAAATTGGACGTGGTGGAACCCGGTGGTAGAACGTTCAACGATCTGTACAGACCAGACGAGACTCCAAATTGGCGATTGTGGACATAATCCGATCCAATTGACTAGGGTGCACGACTGCCAGAGGCCAACGTCGAAAGTTCGTGGTTGTGTTGGACATCACCGTTGACGGTGGCGTTGACGGTAAACCAAGTTGTTCCCGATGGGACATGGTATGTTGTTTTGATTTGTAGCCATGAAAACATCAATGAAAGCACCAGATGATACGGTATTTATCGTATCGGAAGCTTGGTGACATACTTAGATTTTACATGGTTTTAGAGGGTGGTTTTGTATGAATTTGATCATATTTTGTCTATTATTGGGCGTGTTTGTATCTACTTCACTATAATGTTGGTATGTTGGCCATTTTGATAAGAATGTGTAGAAAAAGGTACAAAATATGTGGATGTGCAGCAGCTTGATTTGAGACAATTTTTACTGGAGATTTTGAACTCCAGTCAGCCCATAATGCATATTAGTCTCTTTGTCTTTGAAATAGCTTCGCGTGGGTATCTTACACGCCTCAATCGGAGTCCCGTAGAAGAAGTTATGACCATTTTACGAACACTGCGCTGTCCAGAAAATTTCACGCGGCCGGGTGAATTAACCACCCGTCCGGTTACGGTGTTTCTGCGCTGAAAGGGTCAGAAACTGGTCGAAAATCATCACCCAGCCGGGTACGTTGTTTTGGCGTATTCCTTTGCCAAAAATGCGATTTTTGATGGGGGATTAAAGGGAAAAAGGTCTAAGGTTCACAGCATTCTACACTCTACCGTCTACCACACAGTACACATTTCCCAAGAACACTTTGAAGAGAGATTTGAAGATTGAAGACTACAAATCGAGAGGTTGAAGTTTCCATTCCATAGAATCGTTCCACAGGAGTATCTATTTGCTTTATTATGTATTTGATTGAATCCTTTGTTTTGGTTTTCATGAAGAAGATGAGTAGCTAAATTTATTGTAGAGTTTTGGTGAAGACTACAATGGATGTTTGTGATTAATTCAATGACTTCTCTAGATTGCTTAGCTCTTGTGGTTTCTTTGTGCACTCTTGTGCTTTTTCAATTCAATTGTTTAGCTACCAATTGAGTTTGTTACCTAGACAGTAGTAATCGAGAGATACCTAACTAGGGATGATAAGAGAGTGAACAACACTTTGATAATCTACACTCGAGAGAGGAAACCTTTGTGAGGGCCTGGGTCTTTTGTGCCTTGGAGTTAATCTAGACATATTGGAAGGAGACTTCAATATTAAAGGTTAATCAACGGGGTGAGTACACTCGAGAGAGGGCTCAATCTAGACCAGTGACTTTCCTAGTAGCCCTAGAGACATAAAATGGGCAATCGAAGTTGTTGAATCAATTGTACGACAATTCCATTGTAGTTGGATCCAAAACTCTACTCTCCGCTTTGTGGTATCTTTTCTCTTGTGTTCACTTCTTCTTGTTACTTTTAATTCAATTTTCTTGTTATATGCTTATAGTAGTGTTAGAACAAAACCAATTCCTTTTCGATTGTCTAGATAGTAGTTGAAGTTTGTTCGTGGTACTTGAGTTGATATAATCTTGTCTCTGTGGGATATGATACTCTTATTTATTTTATGCAACACTAGCCCTGTACACTTGTGGGTATTTCTCGTGTTAAAATAATTCGAGTCACTTGGTTGGCGGTAAGAGATCTCGGCGACAAGAGCAAACTGCAATCAGTAGATTTGAGTTTGATAAAAGAAGGAAAGGAAACGACAATTTTGGAGTAAACTTCCCATTCATTATAGATAGTTGAAAAGTTCTCTTTTTTATATCTAAGACCCTAGGGCGGTTCGACCTCCTATCTCCTGGGAAATAACCGCAATGAATACCCGAGATAGATCTTATAATATGCTCGACGACTTAATCTATTATATTAGATAAAATAACTGAAATAACTACAACTAACTAACGACCAACGTAGTCTTGGAAACGGGTTGGTGGCCATCTTATGCGATGAGGTGGAACCTCCAACGTTAAGTCTGGGAGAACCTCATCTATGGAGTCTTCTGCTGCATCCTGTTCATGTGCCGTTGGCTCTGGTGGTGTGGAGGTCGTATTACATATTGACTATGATTATTATTATGATGGAATATAAATAAAGGATATATCTATGATGCACTTTAACCATGAGCATTCAACTGAAACCGAATCAATGCAATAGTAGATGATTTCATGGAAGAGCACAAACAAAAAACAAGATGAAAATATTCTACAATTAACCATGTGACACTCCTCGTGCAGCACTTAAAACCTAGTATGAACATTTTTACTCTTGCGTGTGTTTAGCAAGTTGATCAGTAGTAGCCTTGCCTTGGTAAAAACCTTTTCTCATTATTTGTGCGAGCAAATTTATTTATCACATAGTTTATCAATTATTATTATTTTTATCGATTACATTCATATAACATAATGAAGCAAACAAGTCCTTCTTCAACATTGTAGTCTAATCGTTAGACACGGCTATAGAATATCTTTTAGTCGGTACTGATAGGGCTCGTTACAAGCATGGTTTTATAGGGGTTTATTACACTAACAAGGTTGATAATGTGCGAAAAAGTGGTGAATTGAGTGTGCAGGAGCTAAAAAGTGCAGAGTGCAGGAACAACTTGATCAACTCGGGAAAAAAGTGAAAAAAATGGCCAGAATCGAAGACAAGTTGATTAGTTGCTGACAAGCAATGGAGCCTGCCGAGCTAGCAAGTTGATAAGAGGAGTTCACCACATGAGATGATGCAATATCAAGGGCATTAATGTAAAGAAAAGACAAGCAGTAATGTCAAGACAAGACGAGCTTACCCTAGGGATTTGGGCCCAATGTCATCCTATAAATAGCGGAGAGAATGCACACAGAAGAGAGTTCGACTTCATCATCTTCAATCACCTCAATTTCACACTTTACACTTTTATTCGTAGCATGGAGCTATGAAATTAGCAGCCACCCGAGTCGTCGTTCTACCTCTACTTTCCTCTCTTCTTCCTCACCGAGGAAGGAAGGACCTGGATCTGTAAGAATTTTTTTCATCGTTTGTGTTTTCCTTACACCCCGAGGGGTCAAAACAATTGCTATTCTGTTTTTAGTTTATCTTTTCCGATGTTTAGTTGTTTTTGATGTTTTTCTTTTAGTTGCTACTCTAGTTACTTTCCGTTGGTTGATCGATCTTTAATTCCGAGCTGTGAATTCTGTTTTGTTTTGGTTATTGAAGATCGTTTATGAAATGGAGTTTTTAATGCATGTTTTATTGGATCTGATGTTCTCTGATTTCATTGCTTTTGTTTAGTTGTAGTTCTGTTATGAGTTGAAGTTTGATCTGCATTATTTAGTTGTTTAAGTATAGATCTGAGTCTAGATGGAGTTTGCGATGCATGTTGGATTGGATTTATTGATTTCTGATTTAGATTCTGTTTTGATGATTGCTCGTTATTCTGTTTTCATTTTCTCGTAGTAAGATCTAAGTTTTAGTTCGTCAACCTGCATGAGTTTAGGATAGATACCATAGATCTGTTTACTTTACATTCAATTTGCATGGATCTGTGCTTTAATTTGTCTGTTTTCTGTTTTCATGATGGTTGCTCTGTTTAGATCTGTTTTAGGTGTTTAATTTAGTTGCTTAGCGAAGAAGAAGGTCATAGTTTGTTAGAGTAACAGTCCTTGTCACCTTTTCGTTGTTTACAGCTTTTTAGCCGTGCGATTAATTATGTTAGTGGTCCCGAGCTTAGTAAGTTGATCAGTCTAGTTACTTAGTCCAAAACTAATCCTACTGGAAAGCATGGCCGCAACCAAACCTCCCAAATGTCCCAAACACAACTCAACCCTTCTCTGTCCTTGAGGGATTTGACCCTTACTTCCCTTTACTTGTCTATTGTATTGTGGTTAAGGTCTTGAAAGCCCTAAGTCTCTCCGTTTGCATAACCAACGACCAGATAGTAGCCTGCTTGATCCATTGACTGTTTAGCTTGATCAAGTGCGTGAACTCTATGTGTTTTATTTAATCTGCATGTGAACTTTGAGTCTTAGTTGCATTGGCTTTCAAATGGCGCCGTTGGGGACGGATGGCGTTATATGTGCATGTGTTTGAGATACTTGGTGTATATATTTTTAATTCTTTTATTTTTTTTTCAGTTTATGAACCGAGGCCTGAACTTTGGATGCTGGAATAACGCAGTTAATTGGAGAGATACAGAATCCAATTGGAGGATCAGAGAAGTAGCCAACCCAGCCATCACAAGATCTGGATTGAACACAGGGGCGGCATCAAATACAAGCTCAGAAGGAGATGAAAATTAGAACCCATTTGCTGAGCCGAAGGAGGAGACTGTTATAGAGGAAAGACCAGTCAGAATGGCCGCACTAGTAGATGACGATCTTGAGATCGGTACCCTCAACGCTCACTTGCCTGGTGAGCCAGCTCAGGCAATAGTGGTGACTCGAGGGCAAGCGAACATAGAGGTAAAAAAAACATACTAGTCGTCATGCCCCACTACTATGGAAGGAAAATCGAGAGCCCATATGAATTCCTACACGATTTCTGCAAAATCTGTGGAATTCAGAAACGTCTAGCTGGATCAACTGAGGACGACTAGAGACTCATGGTAATCCCCTTTGCTTTAAAAGGAGAAGCCTGTACTTGGTTCATGAGGCTACCTCCCAACTCCATCAGAACTTGGACTGATTTCATATCCCAGTTTTTAGATTATTTTTTCCCTTCCACAAGGACCAATGCTCTGAAAAAAGAGATTGAAGGAGCCCATCAAGATTGCAATGAGACTCTAAGTCAGTACTGGAGTAGGTTTAAGGGGATGTTGGATGCCTGCTCAAAAAACCACATGGTGGAGGCCGAAATTTTCAACAATTTTTATGAAGGGATGACACCCGAGAGCAGGGATCTGATGAATTCCTCAAGTGGCGGCGATTTCTCGAAATTAAAGGTGAGTGAAGTGAAGAGGGTGTTGGATAGGCTGGTCAACGCCAAGAAGGCTTATGACTCTCCCAGGCCCTGGTAATGAGACGAGTAGCAGCAAATACAACGGTGGAAACTATTGAAGACAGGATGGAAACTTGAATAGATAGGTTGGAGTAGGCGATATTGACAGCCATGGAGAGAAACAACCCACATGCTCCTGCGGAGAAAGTGAAGACTGTAGCAAGTCAGGAAGAGGTGTATCCTAGTTATAGTCCTCCAGGAGAACAGGATTTGCAAACACAGGTGTATGCGGTGGGGAATTGGAATCAGAACAGTAATTGGAATCCTTGGAAAATTAAGGATGCTCCATGGAAGGATCACCCAAATTTCAGGTGGTCGGATCCGAACACAGCTCAACAACCGCCACCGGTTATTACCTACCAACAACCTCCAGCGGTGAGTTATCAGCAGCCACCAGCCATCAGTTATCCACCACAATCAGAAGGGAAACCCCAGTGGCAAAACAGTAATCCCGATGGGCAGAACAACTGGAACAACAACAGGGGACAGGGGAACCAGCAGAATTGGCCAAGAAGAAATCAAAATAATCAGATGGTTTCCTACGTTCCACCGCATCAGAGAAGATACCAGAACAGAAATCAGAACACTCAGTCACAACAGCATGACAATCAAGGGCCGCATGGAAACTTCTACCAAGGACAGGGGTCCGCATCGAATCACCCTCCGGGAATAAATCCAAGCCAGCCAAATTTCAAATTGCCTAATTTGATGAATTCTCAACAGCACATTCAAGGAAATATGCAAGCCAATAACGATCTGGTGCACAGGATACATGATGCCCAACAAGAGCAGAAGGAGACTATGGATATGCTTACCAAACAGCTCTCCCAGATGGCCACTACGTTGAATGAGATATGTGGACATGATGGTCGGATCCCTGCTACCGTCAAGATGCCCGATAGAGCTAATATCAGAAAAATTACTCTAAGGTCTGGTAAAGATTATGTTGAACCCCTTAAGAAGAACAGAGGAAGGGGACGGTAGAGAGAACAGTGAGGATACTCTGTCAAAGGTGGCGAGAAGGCCATTTCCTCAGATGGCTGACCCAGTACCTCTTGATCAAGAACCAAAGGTGTTGAGCGGGGAAATAAAGAAACATAAGAGGGCTGACCCAGATTAAGGGTCAAGCAATGCAGTCAAGAAATTGAAGCCTTACCCATACAGGGGAGAACCCAAGAGACATAAAGAGGACCTGACTGATTTTATGGAGATTTTTGGCAAGCTTGAGATCAATCTGCCTTTTCTATAAGCACTGAAGCTACCCCCATTCAGCAGGTTTGTCAAAGACTTCATAGGCCGATGGGAAAATTGTGATTGGAGAAAGTGTGTCTGCTGTAATCCAGAAGAAAAGACTTCCTTCCAAGAGGACTGATCCCAGGATGTTTACTCTACCCATCATTATCCAGAAGAAAAGACTTTCTTCCAAGAGCATGCTATGTGTGATTTGGGGGCTTCTATTAATGTGCTACCCTTCTCAGTTTACAAGAGATTAACCGGAGTCAGCCTGGTAGATACAAAGGTTGTCATTCAGCTGGCGGACAGATCATGCATTAGTCCTGAAGGAGTACTGGAAAATGTAATAGTGAGGTGCATGACTTCCTCTACCCGGCAGATTTCCATGTGATTCGAATGAATGAGTCTGAAGTTGGTGAGTCCAGTGGAGTATTATTGGGGAGGCCATTCCTGCGAACGACCAAAACTGATGTGAGCGATGGTACAATCTGCTTGGATTACCATGGGGAGAAATTCACATTTAATATTGATGAGGTAATGAGGAAACCTCTTGACACTGAAAACTTACATTCCTTAGATGTGATTTACTCATTAGACCAAAAATATCTTGAGGCTGAACTTTTGCATGAGCAAATGGCAGCTGTTGAACTGAACGATTCGATTAAAGAAGAGATTTCCGGATGGTGTGAAATGTTTTTAACATAGAACTTGACCGATGAAGAAATTAATGATGCAATCATGGGGTTCTGTCAGAAGCCGATTTCTACTGGATCAATTGATTTCGCTCAACTAAGTAGTCTGGAAAAGGTGCCTGATTTTGGGGAGCTCGCAACAAAGAACATGGAGAAAAACCCATTACCCGAGGAGGCGATTTCTCATAAGGAGTTGAAGACTTTACCCCCATGATTAAAGTACTCTTATCTGGGAGACTAAGAAACATTTCCAGTAATCATCAACAGCCAGTTGACTGAGAAGCAAGAAGAAGAGTTGTTGGAAGTATTGAGGAGAAACCAAAAGGCCATCGGGTGGACCTTGTCGGACACGGTCAGCATCAGTCCTGACCTTCGCATGCATCACATCCGCCTTGAAGATGGTGTGAAGTCCCACCGAGAGCAATAAAGAAAGCTGAACCCCAATATGAGAGAAGATGTTCTGAAAGAAGTGCTGAAGCTACTAGCCTTGGGAATTATTTACTCCATTCCTGACAGCAAATGGGTCAGTCCAGTACATATGGTACCAAAGAAGTCTGGAATTGAAGTAGTTAAAAATGACAAGAATGAGCTGGTGCCCACGAGGTTGGTTACAGGGTGGAGGATGTGTATTGATTATCGGAAATTGAATGAGGCTATGAGGAAAGATCATTTTCCACTGTCTTTCATTGACCAGATCAAGAGATTAGCCGGTAAGCAGTATTTTTGCTTTTTAGATGGCTACAGCGGGTATTTTCAGATTTATGTGGACCTAGAAGATCAAGAGAAGACAACCTTTACATGCCCTTTTGGGACATATGCGTATAGGAGAATGCTTTTTGACCTCTGTAATGCACCAGGGACGTTTCAAAAGTGCATGATGAGTATCTTATCTGACCTACTCGAAGACTGCATTGAGATCTTCACGGATGATTTCACAGTCTATAGAAATTCTTTTGTATCGTGCCTTGGTAATCTGGTTCGGGTATTAAGAAGATGTCAGGAGAAGAATTTGATATTAAATTTTGAGAAGTGCCACTTTATGGTCCCCGAAGGGATTGTCTTGACCATGTTGTCTCATAAAAAGGTATACAAATTGACAAGACTTAGGTGGATGTGATTAACAAACTGCCTTTTTCCAATAATCAAAAAGAGATACGGGTTCTGGGACATGCTGGGTTTTATAGGAGGTTTATCAGAGACTTCGCAAAAATCGGTCAACCATTAACCCATTTTCTCAAAAATGATGTGGAATTCGTTTTTGACGAACCATGCCAAAAGGATTTCCAGCTTTTGAAGGATCGACTTGTCTCAGCCAAAATCATCAGAGCTCTCGACTGGAATCAACCGTTTGAGGGGATGTGCGACGCCAACGACTTAACAGTGGGGGTAGTTCTTCGTCAGAAAATAGATGGGAAAAGTATGTCATCTTCTATGCCTCTAAAACTCTTAAACAAGATCAAAAAATTACGATACAACGGAGAAGGAGATGCTGGCCATAGTGTATTCTTTTAAAAAAATTTGCCCTTATTTGCTCGGGTCCAAAGTTATTGTTTATTCATACGGTCGGATTTTGCACGGATTTAAGGTCATTATATGGTCCGTTTTGAATGTAAAAATTGCATTACATGTCCATTATTTGCATATTTTATACATTTTGGTACTTTGAGATGTTTTGTGATAAATGTGCATATTTGAGCTTAAAAAGGGAGTAAAAACGTGAAGTAGGAAATCTAGAGTTTCAGGTAGCTTTCAGCGACCGCCGGCGCTCAGTGGCCGCCACTTCTGTAGCGGTCCGTTTTGGGAAATCTGTGCATGGAATGAAGACACGCCCGGCGACCGCCGGGTAAGGCGTGGCGACCGCCACCCAAGAGTCAGAAGCCTCAGATCGATACATAGCGACCGCTGGCCAAGGTGCGGCGGTCCGCACAAAAGAGCGGCAAGCAGATTTGCCCTGATTTCTCTTACTATATTTTGCAACTTTTCCATATTTGAGAAGGGGCGATTTCTCCCCTATAAATTAACCCTCAAGCTTCATCAAAATGATCCTCTTTTTGCAACATATTTTCTGGAGATTAAAAGTTAGAGTGCTTCATTGTGCAAGGAGTTGAAGAAGGATTTAAGAACATCAAAGCTACAAGGATTCAACCTTTGGGTTTTATTTGCTTTAGTTTTATGTTCCAATTGTTTTCCCTTAAATCTATGTCTTTAGATTATTCTATCATATGTAACTAAATTCATAGGATTCTAGGGATGTGTTAGTAACGACTTTGGTTATACAATTCCTTTTCTATTTAATATATGTTTTGTTCTTACTTTGTTTCTTCTTTAAGTTATTGGATAATGCTTCACGTTTGAGTGACACATTCTGTGATGTAACTTGGTACATAATCGTAAGAGGAGGTTGGCGAGTTAGATCCACTTAATAGACACTACAATTAGTTTTCTTTAAAACGACACTGTTAATTGAGAGTGAGGACTTTTCAAGGGTCTTAGGAGCTTTTAGGAGTTATCTATTTAGGATTTACAACCCTAATGTTTGTAACCAACGTTTGCATCGCATGAGCATAAACTAGGTTACTCGTTCTATCAAAGTAAGAACTGTGCTAGGTATTGTAGTTGGAACTTGTATAACCATAACTGTGAACGCACATCCCTGGAATTCCCTTATCTCTCTATTTTTATCTTCGTGATTTATATGCAATCAGTTGTTTATTGCTTTCAAAAGTTCTTTGTTTTCAAAAATTCTCAAAATCTTTTGCAATCAGTCGATCAAGTACCTATTGGCGAAGAAAGAATCGAAACCAAGGCTGATTCGTTGGGTGCTACAACTACAAGAATTCCATTGGGAGGCAAAGGATAAAGCAGGGACAGAGAATAGAGTGACTGACCATCTGAGCTGAATAAATCAAGGGGAAGATAAAGAAGATGTACCCGACGGTTTTCCGGAAGAACATTTGTCTTATGCCCAAGGATCGACTGTCTTGATCAGTTTAAAGGATGTGCTCTACTCAATTGATCCAGAGGCATTTTTGAATGAAATAAACAAGAGGCAAGTTGAGTCGTGGTTCGTTGATCTGGCGAATTATTTGGTAACTGGAGAACTGCCTTCTACACCAGAGGTGACTAGAGCTCAGAGGTTGAAGATCAAGAGTCAAGCCAAGTACTACTTTTGGAATGACCCTTATTTGTGGAAAATGGGAGTTGATCAAGTCATCAGGAGGTGCATCACTGCGGCGGTCACTTCGGTCCAAAGAAGACAGCTAGGAAAGTCCTGGATAGTGGTTTCTATTGGCCGGACTTACATAAGGACACCTATAATTCTGCAGGAGGTGTAGTCGATGTCAGCTGACAGGGAGAATTTCTGCTAAAGATGAGATACCGTAGGTACCCATCGTGGTTTGCGAGATATTTGAAGTCTGGGGATGGATTTTATGGGCCATTTTCCTTCTTCCTATAAGAATTCTTACGTTCTAGTATCCAAGTGGGTGGAGGCTAAGGCAACTGCAACCTGCGAGGCTAAAGAGGTCTCAAAGTTTTTGAAATCAAACATTTTCAGCAGGTATGGGATTCCCAGAGCCATAATCTCAGATCAAGGTACTCACTTTTGCAATCGCACAATTGAAGCTCTCATGAAGAAATATGGGGTTAACCACCGTCTGTCCACCCCGTATCATCTGCAAAGCAATGGCTAATTTCAAATAGAGAGATCAAGAGTATCCTAGAGAAACAGTAAGCCCTTCGAGGAAGGACTGGAGCAAAAGGTTAGACGATGCGTTGTGGGCTTATCGCATCGCTTACAAAACTCCGATCGACATGTCACCATACAGATTGGTTTTCGGTAAAATGTGCCATCTTCCTGTGGGTATTGACCATAAAGCTTACTGGGCAGTCAAGGAAGTGAACATGCAGCCTCAAGTTTGTGTTGAGGAAAGAAAGCTCCAACTGCAAGAATTTGAAGAACTTAGACTGGAATCCTACCATGCAGCCATGTGGTATAAGGAGAAAACTAAGTTGTGGCAAGTGTGGAACCTAAGGGTGAAGGAGCTGCAAGTTGGGAGAAATTTCTTTTGTTCCAGTCAAGACTCAAACTGATGCCTGGGAAGTTGAAATCAAAGTGGACGGGACCATACACCATTGTTGCCCTTAGAGCGAATGGAGCAGTGGAACTTCAGGGAAAGAGATTTTTGGAAGGAAACCGAAAGGTCTCGAATAGAATAGTATTATTTGAACCTCCCGTACTCCACTCCCCCAACTACTCCCCAAATATCTCACCATGATTTTCTTTGCAGTTTCCGGCGATAGCAAACCCTTGTTTTTGAATCCACCACAATCAACTTAGGAAAATGGAAGGAAAGTCACATAACGCTTTAGGAAGTGCCTCTGCACCCAAATCCGCCTGTAGTTCAAAACTCCTGCAGAGAGGAGTCGAAAGGTCGGGTACAATTCCGACCAATACAGCACCCAAGTCGCTGAGAGTAGCCGCCAATCCACCGTCACACTTTCCCTGGAATTGTTGGAAAGGTTTGTCCTGACGCTGAAGCCCGACGCCGAAGCTACTCTGTTGCTAGCTCAAATTGGAGTCATACTTACCCCACCACCGACCGGCGATGCCCAAATGTCAGAAACTTGTAGTGAGGGAACAATGGAGTTAAACGAAGCCGAGAGGGAGGGGAAAATGAGAATGGTTGAAGCAGTGGAGCAGGGAGAAGAGGTTGACCAGCATCGTGTAACCGCTGATAGAGAGTTAGAGGAAACTGTGACTAACACTGAGGAACGGGAAGAGAAGAGGTGGAACAACAGTTACCAAACATCGAGAAAAGCGCAGATGAGCCCACCGTCCAGAAAGATGAAATTTTGGATATTGTTAGACAAATAGACACGGAGGTGTAGCCAAGCTTGATAGCTGAAATACCGAAGGAGTCTCAAGCGGAGTCAATTCCCACGGAAAAGCAACGGTGAATGAACCTGTAGAGGTAGACGAGCAACCACTACTCACTGGTGAGGAAGTCGCAGCAAACTTGGTGGCAAGGAATTCTGAGGCTATTAAGATGGATATGGAAGTGGATAAAAACCGGACTGCTGGATGCAACTTTACTGAAAGTGATGATTGTAACCGACGAAGTTGATGAGATTGGAAAGGTGCCTTACAGTGATGAGGCTGTTGAAGCAAGAGCTGCTGCCGTCCGTTCTTATTAGCGGAGGCCAGCTAGAGAAGAGACCTCAGGAAAGAGGTCTGAAGAAAAACAACTAAGGGAAGCCCCTAGACAGAGAGCAGAGGAGAATGTCGATAGTCCAGTGATGAGACTCGTTTCATGCATGTACTCTGTAGTAAAACTACATCAAATTCTGTAACTAACAACCAATTTTAAGCCAGGTGTGTGTGAAAAACCGCCATATTCAGAAAAAGAGCAAATCAGTTGGGAGGAAGAACGGATCAAGAAAAAATGGCAAAAACAGTGGCGTTGAGTTGATCAAGTCAAGAATCAGATGGAGCCGACAGGAGTTCTGCATAGGAGATAGAGCTGTAGAACCCAGCACAACATTTGAAGGCCAGGAATGACGTTACAGAGAGTATGGTACCCTAGGGATCAGATCCCTATGCCTCTCAATATAAAGGAAACACAACACAAGAAGAAAAGGGTGTCCTAGCCAGTGGTGAAAGGGGGTCTCACGGGATTTCTTAGAATATCTTTAGGAATTCAACCCTCTTCTAGGGTTGAAATCGGAGCTCTTTTACTTCATTTTCTTGATTCCGGTTGCACACACACACTTGGTCCTAGTTCAGTTTAGTTTGGTTGGCGTTTGGTGTTGGTTTTAAGTTTTAGCTTTCGGTTCTGTCATTCCACTCCGAGAAGGGGTGATCAAACAATTTACTACTTTCATAGTTTATTTTCAGTTTACTTTCGGTGTTGTTGCCTATTTGATGTTTTGATTTACTAAATTTGAAGCTATGTTTCCGTTTCCAACTGATGTGTTCTGTTTCATGCATGATGTTTCTGATTTGCTTTCGGTTTCCTTTTTATGCTGCATGTCTTAGCTCAGAAATATCTTGTTTTGTTTTGATTTGGTCAGATCGGATGTTTTATGTTTGAGAGTTCTTAGGATGTCTAGATATAGTAGTTTATGTTTTGTTTTTGCATGATTATGGGTTAGTTTCTTGTTTACGTAGTCGTAGCTTAGATCTTAGGAGTAGATTTAATTTTACGTGTTGTTATGATGTTTCATCTTCCTAGCTTTTCAGATCTGTTCTTTGTTCTGTTATCCATGTTGATTTGGTGAAAAAGATGAAGTTGTTAAAATTTTTTTACTTTATCATACACTTTGCAGGGGACTGGCAGTCCCCCGTTTATGTTGTTTGTCCATTTATGGAAAGTTTAGTTAAGTTGATCAAGTAGATTACTTACGCTTTCATAAGTTGATCAGTTTAGTTAGTTTAGTTTCTCAAGTCAAGTAATTTAACTTAACCCACTCCCTAGAAAGTGTGGCCGCAGTCATCCACAAGTCGTGTCAAGCAAATAAATGTCAAATGCCTCATCTCTGTGGTTAAGGTTAAGGTTTTGAGAGAACACTTTTAGCTTTTCTACTCATCTCACTCAAGTTGAATCTAATTCGAGTTGATCAGCCTGAGTTTCCACTGGATCCACTCCCCAACATTTTGCAGGTAGCTGGCGTATATAGGTTGGCTGGATCAGTTTGATAATTTAACTTGAGTAAGCCACAACGAATAAACTAAGAAGATGAAGAGAGAAGAGTTGAAAGGACAAGATAAATGAGAAAGTCTCTCTCATCCAGCAAGGAGTGCGGTTGGAGTCTCGAGTCGCATAAGGAGGCTCCTACTTGATGAAGAACCTGAAGAACAAGATGTTTTCTTCATGCCAATAGACGCACAGCCTAGTTCTGGGCAGCCCGACCCACCTGCTGAGGTGGAAGACAGAGAAAGAGAAAAAAGGGAGCGAAAAAAGAGGGGGAAAGCCATCGCTATCCCATTGAAAAAGAAGCCAAGGCAGGCCTCAACAACCTTGGTAATTCAAGAAGGAAGACAGAGGGTCGAGGAAAGAGATGATGAGGAAGATGAGGTGCTGAGGATGGAGCGTCGTTCTAAGCGAAGAAATGATGGGCGATGAGTGCATCCGAGCAGAGGCTGGAGATGGCCAGGATACAATTTGAGAAGATGCATGTCTGTCTGGATAACGAGTTGCTAGGGCGAATGATCACATTCGACGACCCCCAAACAAAGGACGAATGTGCAGCAAGGGTGGGGTCGAGTAAAACAGCAAGATCTGGAAGGCGGCTGGACAAACTCGCCTTGGAAAAGCTCGAAGGAGTAGAAGAGTTCATGGAGTGCATTACGGGAATAGGATTCGATTGGCTTTTGGATCTGCGCACGCCAAGAATGCCAATAGAATTGGCCCAAGACATCTCCACTTAGTTCCGTTTAACGTACACGACTGATGTAGGGGCTGAATCTATCAGTTTCAGGTTGTTCACGAGAGAAATGAGGTGAGCATCAGGGAGTGATCGGTAAGACTTGGCCTGTACACTGTGGACCAAGAAGTCGAATGGTTTGAGAGAGACATCGGTGCCGCAAAAGAAATCCCAGATTTCAACAAGCAAGTCGCTTGGGAAGAAAAGGTTCCAAGGGGCGCTGAAGCTTATCAACCAACAACCTCTAGGGCTGACTGCATTAAATATATCATCCTCTGTTTAGCCCAGTCTTTGTAGGCGCAAATCTATTTGCCCAGGCCAACACCGTCAGCACCATTACAGAAGCAGAGTTATACTTCATGTGGTGTATGATGAAAATGATGAAGGTTCAATTGGGATATTGGATCGCTCGGACCTGTCAGTCTATCTCCAGCCGCGCTTCCCGCAATCTGAATTGTTGTCATGTGCTAGGGGCTATCTTCAAGAACTGTGTGGATATGACTGTAGTAGAAAGGATACCCAAGATGTCATACTAAACCAGAGCTATTTGGTGTTAAATTCTTCACGAATGTGGGCATCCTGGTACAGAAAGATGGCATCACCCGTTTTTTGAGGTAACCCAGCCGAGGTTGTAGCTGGAGGGGGCTGTTGAGGTTAGAAAGAGGACAAAGAAGAAGCAGTTGAAGATAGTCAAGGGTGAGAAGAGAAAGGAGACGGAGACATAGAACGAAGCTGATGCACCTGCCACGTGTGCTATGCCTGCGGTAGCAAACGAAGATGTTATCCACCCACACGCACCTGCTGACGGCCCAGACAGAAATGCAAGTAAACCAGCAAAGGGATATGAGGGCAGCAGTAGGCGCCCTGCAACAGATGGTGGCCATGATGAGTAGGGCATTCCATCCGCAGAGATAAGGCGCACCCTCATCCTCAGCACAAGGCGCAGGTAGCAGAAGACTAGCAGCGAGAGATGAACAAGACCCCAGGGCAGCTGACTCCAGGAAGGATCAACCAAGGAAATGGCCACCACTCCCCCCCTCCCCACGAGCAAGTAATTTTAGTTTATGTTTTTGTATATATGTGTCTGTTTTATCTTCCTCACACTTATCCTGGTGCCCAGTCTAAGTATGAGAAGTTCGTACCTTGTCTATATGTTTTCTCTATTTTGTGTGTTATCTTCTCCCAATTAGCCCAATGCTCGGTCTAAGTGTGAGAAGTTTTTATTTGATAATATGGTTTTCATGTTTTTAGAGTGTTTGATGTTGCAACACTTACTACTCTTTTCCACTTTAGCATTCTAGCTTGAGGGCTAGCTAAGATAAAGTGAGAGGGGGGAGTAGTGTTGAGTATTTGGACATAAACATGACTTGAATTATCTATGTTTACCTTTTGAACTTGTTAATCATTTGAATCAACTAAGCGAAGCATGTCGAACCATAACTTGATCAGTTGATAGGTCAGTTGGTAGGATTATAAGTCATTTGAGCAAAGCATGTCGAATCAGTCTATGTGTTTGTCCAAATTGTGTTAGAAAAACATGAATGAACTGGAAATAACGGAAGGCATAAAACCCTTAGTGAGAGTGAATGAAGAAGAAAATGCATGTTGAATTGTGAGACCCCTCTTTCTAAAAGTAAGTTGAAGTTAGTCTGGATGAGGTGAGGACGATGGAAAAGCCTAGATTTTAGCCAACTGTGAAGCCCTCCAAATGTGAGTTATAAGCCAGAGTAGAACACTTTCTACTGAAATGAAAAAAATTAGAGAGGCTGCCACGTGATGTTGAGAGGGAAATGACATAGGCTAGTAAGGACTAAAGACAATAGGAAATAACTAGTTGGGCCTTTTTTTTCTTTCGAACCAGATGAACCTGCCTCATTGTAAGGGCACCCCTTAGTTACCCCATCTTAAGCCTACATTTCGAATTCATCCTCCTTTGAAACCATGAGTCTCCATGCCATGTGAGTTAGGGGATAGAATGGAGCAGCTAACCAATTGGGGGTAGAAAGGGATAGAAAGAAAAAGAGAAAAAGAAAAGGGCTGGAATTTATAACCTAACCTAGAAAAAAAAAGAGAAATAGTTGAATGAAGGACAGGAAAATAATGTAACCTGACCCTGTGAAAAAGGTTAGATGAATAAGGCCAAAATGGCCAAGTGATATTGTCTGCATTGAGGAAGTTTGAAGATGTAATATTGAGGTTGCTCCAATTTTATTCCCAAGTTCACATGTCTTCGTTGTTTTCAAAATTCTTATGAACTTAGGACCCATAGGATCCTCACCTATTTACATCATAACCCCTGACCCCGTTACAACCTTAAGAAAGACCTTAAGGAACTAGTCTATGCCTATGAAACTCAAGCATCAGTGGCATGGCAAAATGAATGAGTGAATGGTCCTAATATCTCTAGTGAAAAATGAGTGACCGAGTGAATCCAATAGTTGGCTAGAATAGGGGCTATCTTGACGAACTGATAGACTGATCAGGCTGAACAAAAAGGGAGGGTGGAATTTTAGACTGCAAAATATTTGGAATGACCTTAAGCTTGTGGGAAACATTGCCAGAAGTTGAGCCAGTTTCAAACATGGAGATGTAAATATTTGCTTGAATGTTTCTTTTGTGTGTCAGTCTGTGTTGATCTCTGTCGAGTCAGTTTGGTTTGTTTTTTGGTCGTTTAGGGACCCATGCATGTAACTTGTCATTTTCTTGTTGTTCTTTCATACTTGATATCTGTAAAAGTGTTGAAGCGGCAGAGTACAGGAACAACTTGATCAACTCGGGAAAGAAGCGAAAAAATGGCCAGAATCGAAGACAAGTTGATCAGTTGCGGGCAAGCAATGTAGCCTGCCGAGCCAGCAAGTTGATCAAGTGGAGTTCACCACATGAGATGATGAGTCAGAGGAGAGAGAAAAGAAGATGTTATCTCAAGGGCATTAATGTCAAGACATGATGAGCTTACCCTAGGGATTTGGGCCCAATGTCATCCTATAAATAGCAGATTGAATGCACACAGAAGAGAGTTCGACTTCATCATCTTCAATCACCTCAATTTCACACATTACACTTTTATTCGTAGCATGGATCTAGGAAGTTAGCAGCCACCGGAGTCGTCGTTCCACCTCTACTTTCATCTCTTCTTCCTCACCAAGGAAGGATGGACCTAGATCTGCAAGAAGTTTTTCATCATTTGTGTTTTCCTTACACCCCGAGGGGTCAAAACAATTGCTATTTTGTTTTTAGTTTATCTTTTTCGACGTTTAGTTGTTTTTGATGTTTTTCTTTTAGTTGCTACTCTAGTTACTTTCCGTTGGTTGATCGATCTTTAATTGCGAGTTGTGAATTCTGTTTTGTTTTGGTTACTGAAGATCATTTATGAAATGGAGTTTTTAATGCAAGTTTTCTTGGATCTAATGTTCTCTGATTTCACAGCTTTCGTTTAGTTTTAGTTCTGTTCTGAGTTGAAGTTTGATCTGCATTATTTAGTTGTTTAAGTTTAGATCTGAGTCTAGATGGAGTTTGCGATGCATGTTGGGTTGGATTTATTGATTTCTGATTTAGATTATGCTATGATGATTGCTCGTTGTTCTGTTTTTGATTTCTCGTAGTTAGATCTGAGTTTTAGTTTGTCAACCTGCATGAGTTTAAGATACATACCATAGATCTGTTTACTTTACGTTCAATTTGCATGGATTTGTGCTTTAATTTGTCTATTTTCTGTTTTCATGATAGTTGCTCTGTTTAGATCTGTTGTAGGTGTTTAATTTAGTTGCTTAGCGAAGAAGAAGGTCATAGTTTGTTAAAGTCACAGTCCTTGTCACCTTTTCGTTGTTTACAGTTTTTTAGCAGTGAGATTAATTATGTCAGTGGCCCCGATTTACTTTTACAGAAGTACATTTCCATCCTTAGTTTAGTTGATCAAGCCAGCATGTTTCTTAGTTTGGAGTTTGTCTAGTTTAGTTGATTCGTCTAGCTTAGTAAGTTGATCAGTCTAGTTACTTAGTCCCAAACTTAACCCACTGGAAAGCATGGCCGCAGCCAAACCTCCCAAATGTCCCAAACACAACTCAACCCGCCTCTGTCCCTGAGGGATTCGACTCTTACTTCCCTTTACTAGTCTATAGTATTGTGGGTTAAGGTCTTGAAAGCCCTAAGTCTCTCCGTTTGCATAACCAACGACCTGATAGTAGCCTGCTTGATCCATTCACTGTTTAGCTTGATCAAGTGCGTGAACTCTATGTGTTTTATTTAATCTACATGTGAACTTTGAGTCTTAGTTGCACTGGCTTTCAGGTACCTAATCAAACTCAGTATTTGATATTCTCTACCTAGATAGATAAGGAAATCTATCACAAACGGTTGTCATTTTTAATTCAAAGTTAATTTCTATCTTGGATGACTGATGACAGTGTAATGTGGTATAGCACTAAATGAATTGTGGTAAGATAAGTACTTCTTGCTGATTAAACTAAGTACGAGGTCTCCTTGATTAATTATTTCTTAATCAACTATCAAATAGCTCAAAGAAAAATCTTTAGTAAATTTCATTTATTGAGTAGTCTTTACTCCCTTTCGTTTACGAGCAACATTGAAAATATGGTTTTGGTTATACCCTACTTTGAGTCGTCAATATCTTTTGAGCTTTTCGCAACCCAAAATTATGGAATTTCTGGTAGCGTTGATTAGCATACGACAAGGTCTAGCGTAGTTATTTACAGAATCGTGTCTCATCTTTTGTAAAAGTTAATATTTTCTCCAAAAGATGTTATGATCAAGTTTATATTGTACAGAAACATAACAAGTTGAAATTTATTCCTAACATAATATATATAGTCAACCAGAACTTTTAGCACTCTTTAAAAAAATATTAATTGCATTGAGCTAGCAACAAACTAAATTAATTAATGGACTTAGAATATCTTAAATATAATAAATAAATTAAGTTAAAAACGATCTCAGATTATGCAATTTGTATTTAGATGATCAATCAATAATAGTAGGATAATGAAATTGATTAATATTCCTTAAAGACTTTAATTCAATTGAGCTGAATTTAACTTATTTGTAGTCTATTTAACAAATGCTCTATAAATATAGGAAGAGAATCAGATCACAAGTACTACTCACCGTATTCATAATTTTCAGAAATTTCATAAATACTTCCTCCGTCACCAAAGAGTATGAATTTTGAGTTCAGCGCGAGTTTTAATAAATAAGGGGAAAAGTAAGAGAGAGAGAAAGGGTAGTGGAGATAATGTTAGTGGAGAGTGGGGTCCACATTATTATCATGGTATAAGTGCTAATGTTGATGGTATAAGTTTTAAATAAAATTATGTGTAGGGGTAGTATGTTGTTTGAATTTTTAAAAATTAGAAAGTTCATACTCTTTAGGGATGGACGAAAAAGGAAATTGTTCATACTCTTTGGAGACGGAGGGAGTAATAAGGAGAGAATTTTATTTTTCCTTTTTTCATAGTTTTTCTTTCCTACATTTATATGTTTGATAGCTTATTTTTCACACAATATTTGAACATCTGAGTAAGGATAATTACCTAGAAGATTTTACATCGAATCTAACTGGTGGAGTGACAGGAGTTGCAAGCCCTCATATACAAAATGAACTCATGCATAAAAGGTGATTCTTGATCCGTATGACTATGCCTAGATTATTTTATTTGGTCACTTGTGTGTCTAATTGCATTCCAGATAAGACACTAATTTTGCGAATTAATTTATAATTTTTCAGAAAATCAGTAGTGTTGTCTCAACATAATAGATATAGATAAAATAAGTAATCAAAAGAAGATACAGAGTCAACTACTCTCAAACCCTATAATTCTATAGGTTAGTTATTAATAGACAAATAATAAAAACAATATTCATTAAGCACGACATAAATAAAGAACTAGATTAAATTCCTTGTGTGAATTTTGAAGTCTCCAGTCTTCTTCGTGTATGCTTTTCTTGATTGGATCATAGCACCATAATTAAGAATTTGTATCGAAGTGATGTTTGGTGAGTAATTCGGGGATTGGGGAACAACGTTCGAGAAGTGAGCTTATCCTAAAACTTCTCATTTTGTTTTTGTGTGTGATGAGATTTTGCTAACTACAATTAGACTAGTTCATAATACTTGTTTGCTTCTTGTGCAGGCACACCATTATTGTTCTAAAAGTGACACCATTAAATTTGACAAAGTAACCTTGGCCCAAATGGTCACATAAAAACACTTAAACATTAGACTAAGGTCTATTTTTATCCTTTAACATATGAGCATTTTATAATTTTGATTAAAACCATTTTTTTGTTATCTTCGTGTCCTATACACATCTTTCACCAAAAATTGGCCAAGCCTTTAAGTTATTAATCGGTCAAATTTAAAAATATTGCAAGTTTTTGGTAAAAAAATGAGCTTATATTCAGAACAAAATGAACTTTAAGAATATTAAAATTTTAAAATGAAGTCGGAATTCTATTGGATCATGCATATATGTCTTCACCGGCCCATTTGTTTTCTTCAGACAAGTATTGAAATTACTAATCATGATAGCAATACGACACCAAATGTTGGAAAAGTATAGCTCTATAATTACTTCCTTAAAGTGACCTTGACCCAATTGATCATATAAAAACACTTAAAAATTTGTAAGGTCTATTTTTATCCTTGTATTTTATGATTTTGATTAAAAATGTTTTGTTTGTTAGCTTCGGTTCTATATAGTACTCCATGTCCCATTAAAGACTATCTACTTTCCTTTTTAGTTCGTCCCAACACTCATTACTAAAAATGGAAACACTTTTCTTTTTACTTTATTTCCTCTTTTACTTTATTCTCTCCGCTCTTAATACACAAAAAAAACTGCATAAAATCGCGTGTCGCCCAAGGAATGGGTCATCTTCCTTTAGGGAGGGAGTACTATTAAAAGAAGGAATTCTACTGGAGCATGCACATATGTCTTCGCCGGCGCATTTGATTTCTTAAGATAAATATTGAAATTGTACTGTTAACCACTCATTATACAATAGCAATACGACACCATACGACACCAAATGTCAGAAAGTATAGCTCATTATTACTTCCTTAAAGTGACCTTGATCCAATTGGTCATATAAAAACACTTAAAAATTGGTAAGGTCTATTTTATCCTTGTATTTTACGATTTTGATTAAAAATGTTTTGTTTGCTAGCTTCGGTTCTATATAGTACTCCATGTCCCATTAAAGACTATCTACTTTCCTTTTTAGTTCGTCCCAACACTCATTACTAAAAATGGAAACACTTTTCTTTTTACTTTATTTCCTCTTTTACTTTATTCTCTCCGCTTAATACACAAAAAAAAACTGCATAAAATCTCGTGTCGCCCAAGGAATGGGTCATCTTCCTTGATAGGGAGGGAGTACTATTAAAAGAAGGAATTCTACTGGAGCATGCATATATGTCTTCGCCGGCGCATTTGATTTCTTAAGATAAATATTGAAATTCGTACTATTAACCACTTATTATACAATAGCAATACGACACCATACGACACCAAATGTCAGAAAAGTATAGCTCTATTATTACTTCCTTAAAGTGATCTTGACCCAATTGGTCATATAAAAACACTTAAAAATTAGTAAGGTCTATTTTTATCCTTGTATTTTATGATTTTGATTAAAATGTTTTGTTTGTTAGCTTCGGTTCTATATAGTACTCCATGTCCCATTAAAGACTATCTACTTTCCTTTTTAGTTCGTCCCAACACTCATTACTAAAAATGGAAACACTTTTCTTTTTACTTTATTTCCTCTTTTACTTTATTCTCTCCGCTTAATACACAAAAAAAAACTGCATAAAATCTCGTGTCGCCCAAGGAATGGGTCATCTTCCTTGATAGGGAGGGAGTACTATTAAAAGAAGGAATTCTACTGGAGCATGCATATATGTCTTCGCCGGCGCATTTGATTTCTTAAGATAAATATTGAAATTCGTACTATTAACCACTTATTATACAATAGCAATACGACACCATACGACACCAAATGTCAGAAAAGTATAGCTCTATTATTACTTCCTTAAAGTGATCTTGACCCAATTGGTCATATAAAAACACTTAAAAATTAGTAAGGTCTATTTTTATCCTTGTATTTTATGATTTTGATTAAAAATGTTTTGTTTGTTAGCTTCGGTTCTATATAGTACTCCATGTCCCATTAAAGACTATCTACTTTCCTTTTTAGTTCGTCCCAACACTCATTACTAAAAATGGAAACACTTTTCTTTTTACTTTATTTCCTCTTTTACTTTATTCTCTCCGCTTAATACACAAAAAAAAACTGCATAAAATCTCGTGTCACCCAAGAAATGAGTCATCTTCCTTGATAGGGAGGGTTACTATTAAAAGAAGGAATTCTATTGGAGCATGCATATATGTCTTCGCCGGCGCATATGATTTCTTAAGACAAATATTGAAATTAGTACTGTTAACCACTCAGTATACAATAGCAATACGACAACAAATGTCGGAAAAGTGTAGCTCTATTATTACTTCCTTAACAGTCTCCTTATTTGGTAGCGAAATATTGATAGCAAATGGCCTCCTTTAGTTGGATTTCAAGGAACCGGCAACGTCAATGACAAAGCGGTACTTGACATCCGACTTCAAGAGACGCTCCATAGCAGTGTTGACATAGTCTATAGGGATTATCTCTACATCTGGCAATATATTGTGCTTCGCCGCAAAATCCACCATCTCCTGCGTCTCTTTCAGCCCTCCGATCCCACTTCCCGATATTGACTTCCTCCCTGTCAATTAATTCAAATCAAATCTCTCTACAAAAAATAGTCTCATGCTTCCATTTAGTCTCATGTCAAAAATCGAAAGTTTCTTCTAATTTATCACCCTTTTTTATATTTTTTCTAATTCTCTCTCATACTTTATGCACTTTAACTTACCAGAAAGTAGAGGAAACACCGGGAGCTCGAGCGGCTTCTCGGGAGCCCCAACCGCGATAAGCCTGCCGTGAGGCTTCAGTAAGGCTAACAACGGCAGCAGGGGATGCGTCGCCGACACAGTATCGATGATGCCGTCCAGCGTCCCCGCTGCCGTGTTCATCTGCTCGTCATCGCGGCTGACCAAGAAATCATCCGCGCCGAGATTTTCGAGAGCTTCCTTCTTCTTGCTCAAGGAAGTGCTGATGACCGTGACTCGAGTCCCGAAGGCCTTGGCGAACTTGACAGCGACGTGTCCAAGGCCACCGAGGCCAACGACCCCGACGTTGAGGCCGGGCTTGTCGAGGCCGAAGTACCGGAGGGGGCTGTAGGTGGTGATGCCTGCACAGAGGAGAGGGGCACCCTTGTCCATGGGTAGATTCTCGGGCCATTGGATGATGAAGTGCTCGTCGGCGACCATGAGATCGGAGTAGCCGCCGTAGGTGATGGTGCCGTCCAAGTAAGGCATGCTGTAGGTGAGGATCTGTTTGGAGCAATAGTTTTCGAGATCGTTGGAGCATTGGTCGCATTGGCGGCACGATCCCACCAAGCATCCCACGCCTACTTTGTCTCCTACCTTCACTTTCTCGACCTTGCTGCCTACCTCCGTTACTATTCCCACAATCTCATGCCTGTGCATCAAATGTGAACAGAATTCTTTCTCAAAACAAGATTTTGTGGTACTCAACACAAAATCCAGCGTCTATTTATGGTACTCAACACATCAAAATCAACTAATTACTCCATTCGTCCGTGGAAAAATGTCTCACTTTCGTCATTTTTGGATATCCATGATTTAAAGTCCATTTTACTTTCTTCCATTTTAGGTAAATAGACCTCTCATTCAACTAAATCATTACATTCCCATTGTATTATAAAATCAATATTCCCTCAATCCATCAACAAACTTCATATTTTCCCATTTTTGTTCATCCACCAATAAACATTTCATTTTTTTAGTACTTGATAATGGACCTTACATTCACATTTCATTATAAAACTAATATATATAAGTAGGACACATCTTCTACTAACATTTTTAACCCACTTTATACTACATTTTTTAAAACTCGTACCCGATCAAATGTTCCCTTCTATTGATGAATGAAGTAGTATATAAAAGTAGAACTCATATTCAATTAATTTATTTCTCCATTTTTTTTTATAAAATCAAATAATTTCTTGTGTCATGGAACATAAAATGGCACACAGAGAGTATACTATTGAACAAGATTCTTTCTGAAAACAGGTTTTACGAAAAGTCAAAGATATCTTATTGATCTAGATCTGCTTTGGTACCATGTAAAAATAGACTAGTCACTCTCTCTAAAGGTCTAACGAGGAATGAGATTTTCAACATAATGTTCTAACAAAACCTTGAACATATCAACAAATATTAAGAGAAAGATTGAAAAATTACCCCGGAACAATAGGGTAGTGTGTGAAGCCCCACTCATTCTTGATCATGTGAAGATCAGAATGGCAGACGCCGCAATACAGAACCTTGAACTGCACATCACGCTCGCCAGTTGCCCTGCAAGTCCAAGTGATGGAGTATAACTATTCGGTTAACAAGACTATATCCCGGGATTAAATATGTAACGTGTTTAGTTCATAAGATCAAATCTCATATAAAGAATCATGTGATAATTAGTCATAGCTAACTCCCTCTAGCTAAAATAATATAACAATTCAATCTCAGATTATATATTCGTATTAGGGAAGCAAATATCCAAATAACTCACCTTCTTGAGAAATTGAAAGGGGACATAACTCCAGATGTGTCTCTCGAAGCCCACCCAACAGCCTTAACTGGGTGCTCTGTTTCTGGTGATTTCGCCATCTCCAAACACTTCTTTTTCTTCCAAAGCAAATGCAAATGCTTTCTCGATCTACAAACTAACATCAAAGGACTGGTATTTATAGGCCATTAAAGTTTTCTTTTTACTAAAAAATTAAAAACCAATGTTGCCCTCCCCTCGTAAGCACTGACGCAGTCTGCCAAAATAAGAAAATTTAAGTAAAATCAAAATCTACTACTCCCTCCGTTCCAAGGAAGATGACCCTTTACTTACGTGGCACGGAATTTTATATGTTGAGTGGAGAGAGTAAAGTAAGAGAGATGGAATAAAGTAAAGATAAAAGTATTTTCATTTTAACTAAGAGGTAATTTTAGATGGGACCAACTAAAAAGGAAAGTGAGTCATTTCTTCGTTGGGACGGGGGAGTACTAATTTATTGTTTACTATTTCAATAATATATTTAAAATTTCATTGATATTTTAAAGAACTACTCCAATTAATCCAATTACTCATTTAGCATGGGGCTTTCAATATTTGGATTAATCTGTCCACAAGCGAGTTATATACATTCAGGATTTCTAGTTTGAAACTTTTGTTTAGTGTTTAATTTTGTTTTTTTTTTAGAAAAATGTAAAATTTGGGTATTCATTCTTCAATATTTCATCGAATAAACATTGCAGACTTCACTGATTCCCAAATACAAAAGTCGAGGGAATCAGTCAGAATAGTTTTTTTTAGCATTATAATATACTCCACTACTTTAACACGAATTGAGACAAAATGCCATAATTTTTTATTTGAGTCGTGTGTGAGCCCCCACACACGACTGCTCCTCTTAACTTTAAATGGAAAATAAAAGAAATAGCGTAGATAGTGACTTTATTTCTACCCTAAAAAGGATAGTGCAATTCTTATCTAAGAGCATCTCCAATGGCGGACGTCCGGTCGGACATCCGGTCGGACGTCGCGACGGGCGACCGGGACGTCCGCCATTGTGGCGTTTAGGGTCGGATACGGACGTCCCGTGAGGACGTCGGGTGTCCTCGGACGTCGGCGCGACGGGCGGGCGGACGTCCGCCATTGTGGCGTCCAGTCGGACGTCCGGTCGGACGTCCCGTTTTTTAATTTTTTTTTTTTAAACTCTATATATACGGCTCGTCGAATTTTATTTCATTCGCACCACTTGTGTTAACAAGTTACTCTCTCTACATCTCTAATTTGGACAAAAGAAGACATACTTTGCGAGCCGTCAGGAAGCAGCGCGCAAGGATGTGGAGCGGGCATTTGGTGTGCTCCAGAGTCGGTGGGCGGTTGTGAAGGGTCCTGCACGGCAGTGGTATATTCCCAAAATCGGCGATATCATGTACGCATGTATCATAATGCACAACATGATTGTCGAAAATGAAGCTGCGGAACTGACTCAGTGGACCAACGAAGATGATACGGGTGCAGGTCCAAGTCACGGCGTGGCCACCGCGAATGTGAATATGGGGGTACCTCATGGAGAGGTCGCGCGGCTGCGTGCATTTGCCGACATGCGGCAAACAGATGCCCATGTTCGACTTCAGCAGGATATCATCGAAGAGGTTTGGACTCGGAGGGGTTGACGTGATAATGTATGAATTTTTTTTTTATTAGTATGCAATTTTTTTTTTCGAATCATGTATGTTTTTTTCGATGAAGTTGTTAATTTTTCCGATAAAGTTGTTAATTTTTCCCGTAATTTTTTCGAATAATGTATGAGGTTTGGACTCGGAGGGGTTGACGTCAAATTTTATTTCCGTAAATGTAAATTGTTTTATTTGTAAATGTATGATTTTTTTTTTATTGCGGGATGTCCTAGTGGGAAGGGCGGACATAGGAGGGGATGTCCTAGTGACGTGGCAGTGGGATGGGAAGTCCTAGTGACGTGGCAGGAGGTGTTTTTGGGATGTCCTAGTGGGATGTCCGCCCACTCGAGATGCTCTAACCCACCCAGAATTTCACTTGGATATGACTATGAATATTTTTGAAGTAGCCAAAGAAACTGAAATAAAAATAAATAAATAAAATAAAATATGAAGCCTGCATGGGCAGGGAAGTTGACAACGGAGTGGGAGATCTTGTTGCAATGAGTCTGGGTTCAAATCTCACTGCTGGCGTGTAGTTGTTTTTATCGCTCAGACACAAGTGTGAGCCCTTAGGAGATGGGCTTTTGGCATCCAATGGGCTAAGGCCTCATCTTAACGGGCTACTGCGTATTCTTATTGAACTCCCTCACTTGATGTCGGACGGAGTGTGAGGGCGTCAAGCCGACCGAATCGGCTTTTTATGTCTCAATAATATGAGAAAATATTTAAAACTTCGCTATTGCACGACAGAGGAGTACTTTGTGGAGTATAATTATATCTCAACAAAATGAGTGCATTTCCCATTAACAGTTGGCTAGACATCTACTTTTGTGATGATTGAGCGAAAAATTAGTCTAAAGACCACCATTAGATTAATTAATTAGGAGAAAGGATATCAATGAGTAAAAAAATGAACGGAAAGAAATTTCTCAATTTCTTAATTTACTAGGTTTGATGCCATAAAGGGAATCGGCATCTCTCATTTGTTCAACAAACAAAAATAAACATGTTCCTAAATAATTTTTTGCTCCATAAAAGTAGAGAATTAGGAAAAAAATACATGTTTTAATACAAAATTAATAAAATATAACACTTAATATAAAGAAAAATTAATAAATTTATTACTAATAGAGAATGAAGCCTATGAGATAGAAAGAAAATTTTTTATCAAAAATGAAAATGGATTAATATTGAAATATAAAATTAAATAGTAAAAGTTGACAAAACAAGGGAGAGTAATTAATAGTGATGGTGCTTGCCACTCGTTGCTAGCGCGACGTAACACGCCTACACCGCTAAGTAGGGTGACAGAAATGAGGGTGTGAAGTTTTATTTTCTTTAATTAAAAAATGAATGATGGATATCTAGGATTTTTGGCAAGCATTAGTTTACTGTGATTAGGGCATTAGGGTTTAAAATAGTCTAGATTGATAATTTTATTGTGCATACATATAATTCGAAAATACACAGATTTTATTGGTTTTACATACATTGCATTCAGGGCATCACATGCACTGTACTTAGGGCGTTACATATATTGCACTTTGGCTTTAAATACAATTGCTTGCAAATTTAAAAATTTATTTAAATAGCATTACGATTTTATGAACATTATGTACATTGAACTTAGGACTTTACATACCTTGCATACTTAGGCGCTTACAAATGCTCGCAAATTTGAAAACATACTTAAACAACAGTACAATTTTTTGGCATTATGTACAGTGAACTTAGGAAATTATGTACATTCACTTAGGGCACCATAACAATGCAATGAAGAAGAGTATTAATCTATAAGTTATCATAGATACAAATTACAATTTCGTCGAAACGTATGCAATTGAAATTTTACTAGAATCCTTGTAAAATTACCTTTAATTGATCCCTCTGTTTCTTAAAATATAAACTTTTGGAATAAAACGAGTTTTAATGCAAAATTGGTATAGTAAAAAGAGATAGAAAGTGTGTTAGTAGAAAATGGGACTCACTCTCACCACATTGAGAGAAAGAACTTTTCAAAAATGAAGTGTTCCTATTTATAAGAAAACGATCCAAAAAGGAAAAAGCTTATATCATTAGGAATGAGTATACGGTATGTAAAAAAAATTAATTTAAATTGATAAAGTTTTGAATTTTTTTTTAGATTTTAACGATTCACATTGATCCATATGACACAATCTACGTGGTTAATTATCTTAATCTAATGTATCTAGTTTAATTTTTATATATGAATGAATTTTGATACTACCTCTGTCCCTTAAAAGTAGAAATATTGAGTTTTAATGCAAAAAATTTGTAAAGTATGAAAGAGATAGAGAGAAAAGTGAGTTAGTAGAAAATGAGTCCATCTTATTAAACAGAAAGAAATTTTCTAAAAATGAAAGATTTTATTTTAAGAGACAAACCTGAAAGGAAAAATTTCTATTTTTAGTGAACGGAGGGGGTATGATTTATTCCTCTCCCATATATATACAATATATATAGATTCAAATGAAAATATTTCTTATTATAAGAACTACTACCTCCGTCCACAGCAAATAGACAAATTTATAAGTGACGCGAGTTTTAATGAGCAATTAATAAGGTAAGAGAGAGAGGGAAAAAGATAGTGAAAGTAATGTTAGTGGATTGTGGAGTCCATATCTAAAAAAATGAGTGTAAGATTAACAGGAGATAATAATAATAATAATAATAATAATAATAATAATAATAATAATAATAATAATAATAATAATAATAATAATAATAATAATATAAAAAATTGGCACAACTGATTCATTTATGTTTGCGTATATCCAGATGAAATAGTATTAAAAGAAGTTTGACTAGCCAACTGTATCATTTATTGCAGCAAACTGTATCATTTATTAATACTCCCTCTATCCCGGACTACTTGCACTTATTTCATTTTTGGGCGTCGCAAGTTATTTGCACTCTTTCCATTTTTAGTAAAAATTTTCACCTACAGCCGTAATATTTGACTTTGCTATACACTTATTCCTTAATCTCCGTGCCGAAAAGGAAACGTGCGAGTAGTGCGGGACGGAGGGAGTATAAATTTGGTTGTATGTGAATAGATCTGACAATAGTGATATTTAGTAAACGATGTTAATATTATACTAGTACTTTGCTTGGGTGTATTAATGCCGTTAAATTGTACTCCGATCCTTGTTAAATTTTAAAAAATATAAAAAAAAGTGTGAGTATAATATACGGAGTATATTTTATTGTTTATATATTAGATCGATAGTCCGTATATTTTATTGTTTATATATTAGATCGATAGTAATAAATCATTGATATAATGAGTTAATAGAATATAAAATTAATTTATAAAAAATAGAAAATAAAATCATATATTTTAATATGGACATTCAATGTTTGAGATAGAGGGTAACATGCAAACATGAGTGTTCTATTAGAAGATAGATAGTTTGAGACAAAAGTTCACACGACGTGGGATGGTTTATGACTTTACGTCAACAATAATTTAATATTCATCATAATTGCATTTATGTTAAGTGGCCGATTCTTATTTTATTACAGATATTTAAATTTTATATTTAAGCTGTAGTCTTATAGAAAAACAAAATGCTTCAAACTAGTAGTATAATACAAATGAGTAATGACTTAATTTTGAGCAGTTAGCAGTTCACTAGAAGCCTAAATTCATCAATAACTACATAAAAGGTCAACGGTCAACAATTATAATTGTATCCCAACATGCAATCCAACTATAATGTACGATCCCTTTAAAACAAATTCTAAGTCAGTGGCGCAGTTTAAGGGTGTCCACAATAGGAGAGCCCGTGACCCTGTTCAAGCCACAAAAACTTGGTATAGGCCACGAAACTTGGCCAGACCATCAAAAAACTTGTCCACCATAAAAGTGGACATGCACAAGCCACCAATTAATAATTTTTTTGAGGTATTTTAATTTAAGCAGAATAAAAATTATCGGAACTCATTTTTTGAAAGTAGAATTGAGATAAATTGAAAAGAGTGTAGATTGGAATGAGGTAAAAAAAATGAAGAAAAGTGGGTATATTTATAGAAATAAGAAAATAAAAAAAAATCGAAATGGGTTGAGCCGCGGCTCTCGGCCGCCACAATAGGGAGCCGCGGCTCTCGCCCAAGCGCCCCCGGCCGAGCCGCCGTCGTGACTCTCCCATGCCCCCCCCGCCACGGCCCTGCGTGGCTCTCGTAATAGGGAGCCGCGGCCGAGCCAAGCACTGCCTGGGAGCCACAGCTCCCCTATTGGAGACACTCTAATAAACACTGATTTTTGTATATTTTCGCAGCTTAATAAACACTGATTATTAAAGTCTACATTTGACTTGTTTTGAATAATATGCATGTGATTTATATTGCCAAAATATATTTCCTCTGTTCTATACATTATTCTCTCTCTTATTTTACTCTTTCCCACTTTGAGTATTTATTGTAATTTTTTCAAAACAGTGCACAAAAAAATGTGTCAGCATTAATGAAATGGAGGGAGTATTTATAGTGCATTTTGATATTTAGATGAGTGTTTCGTAATAAATGTCAGAAATAGACTAAATAAAAGGTACAAAGTGGTTGAAACTAAAGTGACTGCCCCAGTGGACCATATCAACGGTCCGCTAACACCAAGTTAGCAGGCGCCGAAGGTCCAATAGCCGGTTGTAGAAACCGCCTGAGTAAGACCCCTCGCGCAGTAGTCCACTGAGACAGCGTCAGCGATTCGACAAGCCAACCACAAACATGTTAGAATTTGTATACTAGAAATTACCTTTCGAGTGATTGAATACTGTAAAAACTCTTATTTTATTTTCCAAGTAATAAAACATATTATTTTTGTCATAATATTGTTATGTTTTATATTAAATGGATGTTTATTGCATGTTTAAATGTATAAGTAATTTAACAAAGTCTAAGTCTTTGTTTTAGTAGACTGGTTGTGGGCGTCGTCCACTTTAAGGTAGCACAGTCAGTTTTGAACAAAGAAAAATAAGAATTTCACAACCCAGATAGGCTTAGACTATCTATCATGAAAGGTTGCAATGTCAGTCCGCAGGACAGAGGTATGTTTTCTTATTCTTTTTCCCAAGTTCGAAAGCTTATGAATTCTATAGTCTTTGAGACAAGTAAGTTATCGTGAATACTCACGTGACATTCTTAGAGGAAGACTTTGTAATGAATCATAAACCTGGCAGTGAAGTGGCTCTTGACGAGCTAACTTCTGTCACAAGTTCCATTAACCAAGAACAAGCACCTAGTGTACAAACAATTCCTGAAATTTCAACTTCTACTCCTAGTGTTGTAGTGTCTCGTCGCAGTGGGAGGGCTCTCATGAGCCCGATATATACATTGGTTTGGGAAAATCTATGGATCACTCTTCGGACAGTAATGTGTTACATCTCTGGAATTTTGCAGAAGCGCAGACGGATGTCGATCATTGCGAATGGGTAAAAATAATGGATTCAAAACTACAATCAATGATAGACAAAGACGTCTACGATCTGTCTTTCCTACCCGAAGGCTGCACTACCATTGAGAGCAAGTGGATATACAAACGTAAACGTGGACCCGATGGACGTGTTAAAGTCTTTAAGTCAAGACTAGTGGCTAAGGGTATACCCAAAAGGAAGGTATCGATTACGATAAGACCTTCTCCCCGGTGGCCATGCTCAAATCGATCCGGTTACTTCTGTCTATTGCAGCTTACATGGATTGGGATGTATGGCAGATGGACTTTAAGACTGCGTTCTTGAATGGTAGTCTTAAAGAGACCATCTACATGGAACAACCCGAAGGATATGCCGTGAAGGGCAAGGAACACATGGTATGGAAGCTTAAGAAGGCCATTCATGGCCTCAAGCAAACATCTAGATCATGGAACCAATGTTTCGATCAAACTGTTCACAAGTTTGGATTCGAAAAGTGCCCAAATGAAAGCTGCGTGTATAAGAAGGTTGAAAAGGGAAATGTTGTGTTCTTAGTTTTATATGTAGTTGACATTATTCTAATTGGAAACAATAAAAAGATGTTGTCATCAGTACGAATGTGGTTGTCAAACCAGTTCGAGATGAAAGATATGAGAGACGCGGGCACATTCTCGGTATCAAGGTTCTTCGGAATCGTGAGAAGCGAACGTTGTGCATATCTCAAGAACCTTACATTGACACTGTACTTAGTTTAAAGCATGCAAGATGCCAAGAAAAGGTTTCTTACCTTTTAGAGATGACATCCATCTGTCTCAAGAGATGTGTCTGAGATAGAAGAGATGAGAAGAATACCATATACTTCGGCAGTTGGTAGTCTCATGTATGCTATGCTTTGTACAAGACCTGATATTTGCTTTGCTGTTGGCATAGTGGCAGGATATCAGTCGAATCCGGGCCAAGGACATTGGACTGCCATGAAGAACATACTCAAGTACCTTAAACGGACTAAGGACTATGTTATAGTTTATAATGCAGTCGAGCTCTATCATTTGGAATATACTGATTCAAATTTTCATGCGGATTAGGACTCGAGAAAATCTACTTCTGGATATGTGTTTACCTTAGGAGGTGGTGTCGTAATTTGGAAGAGTGTAAAGCAGAAATGCATTGCGGACTCTACCATGGAAGCCAAATATGTGGCCGCTTCAGAGGCTGCAAAGGAGGCTATATGGCTTAAAAAACTTCCTTTTGCACTTAGTTGTCATTACGAATCTGCCCATGAGTATCACCATTTATTGTGAAAATTCTGGTGCTGTGGAAAACTCGAAAGAACCACGGGCTCACCAAGCGAGCAAACACATAGAGAGGAAGTATCATATCATTATAGATGTAATGCAGAGAGGAGACATACAAGTGGTCAAGATTGGGTAAGAGAATAACCTGGCAGATCCCTTTACAAAGGCATTGGCGGTGATACCGTTCGAGTGCCATATTAAAGGGATATGAGTTTGACTCGCTCAAGACCTCAACTCGCTTTCTGTATAAGTGGAAGAATTAGACGTAGTGCACATTTTTTGTATACTCGAAAGCTGTTTTGAATATAAGTGGGAGATAGTTAGAGTTTGTATACTAGAAATCACCTTTCGAGTGATTGAATACTGTAAAAACTCTTATTTTATTTTCCAAGTAATAAAACATATTATTTTTGTCATAATATTGTTATGTTTTACATTTAATGGATGTTTATTGCATGTTTAAATCTATAAGTAATTTAACAAAGTCTAAGTCTTTGTTTTAGTAGACCGGTTGTGGGCGTCGTCAACTTTAAGGTAACACAGTCAGTTCTGAACAAAGAAAAATAAGAATTTCACAACCCAGATAGGCTTAGACTACCTATCATGAAAGGTTGCAATGTCAGTCCGCATATTTCTAAGCCTTACTGAAATAAAATGACATTGGTGTGGTCAGCGCTAGAAGTCTTTATGCTATCTACTGAAATACGAGGTATTGACAATTATTTATTTCTTAATCAATGTACGTTAGCATTGAGTATACAATATTGATTATGCACTACTTTGACTTACCAAATAGTGTGGGTTTTTAGCAACCCAATAATCTTGATATATTGTGTAGTGGTGATTAATATCTAGCGGTGCTAGGATTGCTATTATGTTGAATATTGCGTGAGGTGAGTCTTGTTTGATAACGTCTTCAAGAGGAGCTCGAAATAACGCTTTATTATTCGGAACCTAGCTAGGTGGAGTTTGATTACTCTATGAATAATAAATACACATTTCTTGCTGAGTCCACTCTTGGAATTAATAAGAAGTTAATTAATTAAGTATATAGCAGACACTAATTAATTAATGGATGTTTCTATCTTTAGCACGGGAAATAAATGACAAACAATGGAAACCCGGATTACTTGTAATTTCAAATTTGGATGGGGTGATCAATATTACCTCTGCACTGGCTGCTTGTAATATTCCAATTAAAGCTTATATTAAATTGTGAGTTCAATTTAATTAATAAAAAGCTAATTGGGGGAGCCCATATCCAAAACCATCCATAGATCCCTGTCTGGGGCCAAAACGTGACTTAATATAAATAGGAGAATAAAGGAGACAGAAAATACACTTAATTTTCTTCATAAAATTTCATCTCCCTCTCCTTCTTTGAAGAGGACGAAAATTTCCTCTCAGCTCTCCTTCGTGAGATCAGTTTATGTCTTCTTTATTTAAGTTCTAGTATTCTGGTGAGATCAACCCACATTGATATCAGTTTACAGTCTGGGAACCAGTCAGAAGATCCGTGGTTTAGTACTCAAGATCTTCACGTGGAGAAGACTCTAGCTATCTTCGATTATTTGGAGAATCATCAAGGTAAAATGGCTAATCCGTAGAAAAACATTTTTTAGGTTTCAATTATTCTTAAAGCATGATTTATTTGAGTTATGAGCATGATACATGTGATAATTGCGCGAATAGAATTTGTCAAAATAATCTGCTAAATAGATCGCTTTCATTATCTGATTTATTTGAACACACGCTTCCGCTGCCAACCCCTTCAAAATAATCCCAAGAGTAGTCGGAGACCCACTGGCACCAAGTCAACGGTCCATTTTGTTTGTGCGGTGAATGAGCTTTTCCATTCTTTGAGCCAAATCTTACGTAGTCAGAGAAAGAGTCTTCAAGTCCATAAATACTTCGCATTATGCATCATTGAAGAGGTCCAGAATTTTAGAAATCTTGGGATAAATTTCCCAAGCTATTTATAGGCTGTACACTAACTATTACAATCAAAGGAAAAATAATAACAATAAATGGAATGGGTAATATAACGGTAATAATAAAACAACCAACAATAAGTCGAGTCGAGGAAAGCCCTTTTTCAGCACGCCAAATTATGCCTCGACTAGTGCTCACGGATTAGCTTATTGTCCCCAAATATAAAACAACTTTCTCCTAGCATGTAGAAGCACCTCAAACCCTCTAAGCACCGGTAAACTTGATGGAGTTCCAAGATTCGAGCTAGACAATGCTCCAAAAATGCATTATGATGTAAAGAGCTAGAGAGTAGAGAATGTTTGTTTTGTTGTTGTATACTTCTACCCTAAACTCCTCACCTATTTATAGGCTAGGAAATACCAAATGAAAGATCATGTAATCAAGACGCCCCATAAAATTATTTAGGGATTACTCAAGGTGAAAGACCAATGGACTTGGTCACATGAAAGGCCAAAAGTCTTGCCTTTATCTCCAAATAACTCACGTTTCCAACAATCTCTCACATTGGTTAGAGCACTGCAAGCTCATACCAACACAACACATGTATGCATGCATGCAAACTCTTTTTGCTCAATTCTCGAGATATAATATTGCATTTGGAACAGTAGCATGGGGCTTTGAACCTTCCATAATCAACATTATATGGCATACCAGTGGTTTGGTGGACGTGATGCCTTGAACCAATTCTCTTTGGTGTATACTGAGACAATAATATTGACACGATATTATTTACAACTCATCTATTCTCATGTTGACACCACTTGGGCACACTTCTTCACTTATATAGGTGATTCTTTTTCAAGTATCTTGTCATACCCACCTCCTGGAGATTTCTAAGAATTAGTAAAAGTCAAAACTTAGTCTCTTACCACGTATATGTTACAACACTCAATTCTTTGTAAAGAATGACGGAAGATAAAATCTTCCGAGTGTTATAGTTGGATTCATATAGATTCGTTTTCCCATTAAACCAATTTCATAGGTACTCCAATCGTATGGTTGGGTTACCACTATAATAATCTTTTTAGACGTGGTTTTCAAGCCCATTCCTTCTAGCAACTTAAACATTTGATCATGACTTAACCATTTGGTTAATGGATCCGCCAAGTTATCTATTGACTTTACGTGGTCAACTAAGATAACACCACTCGTGATCAATTGTCCATGGTATTAGGTCGCTGAATATGTTGAGACTTACCATTATATAAGCCACTATGTGCTCTCCTTATAGCCGCTTAGCTATAACAGTGTATTACTAATGTCAGCGCTGACTTCTTCCAGCATGGAATATCTTCTAGGAACTTTCTAAACCACTCAGCTTTTCCCCTGTATTGTCTAAAGCGATGAACTAGATTCCATGGTGGATCGAGCTATACACGCCTGTTTCTAGAAAGTTTCTAAGTCATTCAGCTTCTAAGCCACTCGACTTATAATTGGTATCATTCTCTTCATATTCGAAAGAGCATTGTGTTGGTATCTCACATGCCTAAATCAGAGTTTTGTAGAGAATGTTATGACCGATATATGATGATTGTGCAAATCTAAGTAATATGTCAGTGGGTCGTGGCGGTAACAACATGTTTGCATGATTTTAGCATGTTATATTGTCTTTTGTAACCCATTCTTTTTCCTATACAAGATATACCTTATAACCCAATATCCAAACCTAAAAATTGGATAGTCGGATACCTGTTACCTGATTTTTTTAGGTTTCGGGATCGGCATCGGGTTTGGCCAGTCAATTTTTGGATTTTCGAGTATAGGGTTACCCGATACCCGATTGAGTATACCTGAATTTCCCCATTTTATAATTTTTTAGTTCTATAAATTATGTATTTAATTTAAAAATATTAAATGACTTCTTCAGATCCTCAAAATCTGAATTAAGGCAATTCATTCCACTACCTCTAGGCTCTAACTTTAATATCACATCGCCTCCACAAAATCCAAATCACCAATTCCAAAAGAAATTGATAATCTGCCAGGTAGTTGATTTAAATTTGTTGGCGCCGGTGACCGGAGTCGGAACATGGTCATAGAACCCACCATTTTCATCATAAATAATCACAAATAGCATCTCATTCCACATAGGATTATACCTCAATGCCTCATAAACCTCCTTCACAAATTTGTTTCCTTCGTAGACATCGTGAGAGGGATGATCATCCCAGAAGTGCTGCTCCACCACCACATAATTTGGCAGCATCCCTGATACGGGCAATATTATCCCCACTGGAGATGACCCTCCGGCGTGTGAAGATACAAATGTACAAGATGATGGAGCTATGTACGAGACGGTGGAAAGGGAAAGATCGAACTCAAGGATTCCGATCAAGAAGAGCAGGCCGAGAAGGTCTATGCATCCGCCCGATAGGTTCAGGGACTAAGTCCGACGCTAAAGAATTAATTCTGCTACAACATTTTTATTTCCTTATTTACTTATTATTTTTATGGCATTATTTTAAGCATTGTATTAATTGGGTGAGCATATCTATACGCTCTTTTTCAGGTTTTCTTTGTTCTTTTCCAAATCATAGAAGAACCCTAGGGTCCATAGTCTTACAAATATGCTTCATTATTATTCTCACAATCTATTGAATAACAAATTTGCCTTATTATCTTTTCCTTTATCGCAATTCACAATCAGGCTGCTCGACGGGACTTCAACTTTCCCGCGACTCCTAAAGTAACCTAATTACCATCCGTTAGGGGAGCAATCCCTTAACAACGGGCCATATTATCCCTACGGCAGATGACCCACCGGCATGTTGATAGGCTAGTTTTCGTCACTCGGAATTGGTCACTATTTGCACTATATGTTGAATATTGCATGAAAAGGGTGCTTTTTGGCAGGGAATGGATCGTTAAGTTCGGAAGCTGCTTAATGAAGGCACAAAGAGGAATACATGCAAGAAATAAGGCAAAATGACAAAAAATGGAAGAAAGTGAAGGAAGAAGGCAAAGAAGACCCAAACTGACCAAGCTGTTGGACTGGCCAGTTTGAACCTGCCGGAAAATGACTAAAGCCACTTCCACACACTTATCAAGGATATGTCCCACTTGCTACACACGCCCATATTAGCCCTTGGAGAGTAAAAAAGAAGGAAAATATCTTTTATTGGATATATGTATTAAAAATATTTTAACTTTCCACCAACAACTTTATCACTTTCTTTAGTTTAGTTTAGTTAATTCACTCTCTAGGAAACTTTTCTCTCTTCCTTAAGAAGAGAGATTTCAAACTCAAGGCTGCCAAGATCATTGTTCACCATGGGTTGAAGTAGTAGTAATTTAGTTGTAGTGTTTATTTTCTCTAGTTGCTTGTTCTTAACTTTTGGAGTTCTTTTGCATCAATCTCACTCTTAGTAATTGTTGTTATTCTTGTTTTAAAAGCTCATTTCAAGTAGTAATTTCTCTAAGTGTTTGTGTATTTAACGTGCTTTAAATTTAGCTCTTGTTTAATTTCAAGTTTTAGCTTGTTGTTTAGTTCTAGTGTTGGTCATGTTCTTGTTTAGTTAAAACTTCTTTCAAGCTTTTAAAATCAGTTTCTCAAACATTTTATTAGTTAGTTTATGGTTAAAAAAACGTGGAGAAGGAGTTAGAAAAGTCTCAAAAAATCAGCCATGTGTTGTGTGTTTTCGGCACCTCGTCGGGTGTGATTTTCATATGATTTTGCATGAGTTTGATGATCTCGGTTCTTGAGTGTTCTTTCACCATGTTTATGTGTTATGAAGCTTTCTTTATCTTCTTCAATGAGTCTTTAACTTTCAGCTTTTAATTTGGTGTTTCAATGCAAGTTTAGGTAGTTTAATTGATGATTTGGTGTTTCTCTTGCTTGGTTAGTCGTGTAGCAGCCATTTAGTCTTTTATTTAATCTTATTTTCGTACCTTTAGTGTAGAATTAGGAGCCATGATCATCTTTTAGGAGTCAAGTTGAAGGACCATTAGTTGTAGGCTTTTATCCATTGGTTTTACACTTTGGGTAATAGGGTTTAGGAGACAACTAGTACATGCTTTCTTTCACTTTTGGCAGCCATTTTAGCTTAGTTAATCTCTGCACTCAACCTCCATTTACATGTGATTTAGTTTAGCTTTTAGGAGTTAATTGGTTTGGCCACTTTAAGGGTCACAATCCTAATTTCTAGATTTCTTTAGTAGCTAACACTTAGTTTATTTTCCTTAGCCTTTTACCTTAGTCTCTTCTGCTCTCTAATCTTAGGAATACTCATGCATGTTGTAGCTCTGTTTTTATTTCCGAATGTTCTTATTTTCGCTAAGTGTTGTAATTTTCTCTCCACTGTTTTTATTTTCCTGCTAAATTGCCCAGTTTGTCAACTTGCCAAGTCTGCGTTCCAGTTTAATTGCTTTCTTCTTATTGTATTTTATTTGCATGTTTAGTTCCCAATCTTAGCTTAAGTGTTATTTATATTTCATAGTTTAGTTCCCACCCCCAATTTATAGCGTGGCGACATTGGCAAAACCTTTCTAAGTGTGGAAATACATAACGGATGCAACCGTTCCTCGTGGGTTTGACACCGTAACTTACCATATGCTAATTAATAGTATTTTGGAAAGTGGGAACTTATAAATCTTGTTGAATAGGAAGGGACACGCGCCTACGGCACGCGTGCGAAATTCCCTCCCTTTCAAATGGCGCCGTTGCCGGGGAAATGGTGTTGTGTTCTTGTTATGTTTTTCTACACTTATTGTATATAGTTTTTTACTTGTTTTTTTTTGTTGTTGTTTTTCTTATTTATCTTTATTTTATTTTTAGTGTATGAGCAGGTCCTCTTCTCCAAGGCTGCTGTTCGATATTGAAATTAAGAAGACGACGAAGAGGATGCGTGAGGAGGCCGGTTTGAGAAGATAAGCAGGGCAGTTCTTCGAATTGTCCAGTTCCACAGAATGGACAGTTTGAAGAGTCAGAAGGTTAGAAGTGAACTGATGAGGAAACCTATTCAAGAGGCAATGATGCGAGTGGTGCGCCATTAAAGGGAATCATGGATCATTTCATAGATCCATACGATCATGGATGGGGTGATTACTCCAATTTTGAATGGACCAATCCGAACCAACAATATCAAGGTCCACCACAAGTACATCACCAAGCTTTCCAAGAGTCAGATGGAAGTCATGTTTATTGGCCTCCGGATCAAAGTGATTTCTCTTCGTATTTCCAGCTACAAGAATTCAGCCAATATGATGAAGGATCTAATCACATCCCAACAACTCATGCAAAACAATTTACAAGTCAATTACAATGTGGTGCATGAGATGCAAGCGGAACAATATGAGCAAATGATTAGTCTTGATCTTCTTGCACGCCAAATGACACTCTCCCCGTTAGCAACAATAGTGATTTGGAAAAAGGCCAAGGTGAGAAGTTGATCAAAGAGTTGAAAGGTCCCAACTTTCTTGAAGCCTAATTTTTTCAAGATATGTATGCATTGCCCTCTATTGAAGAACAAGTTGAGCTCGAAGAACTTAGGGAATGCAAATTGTTTAACACTCAAGGGCTTAGTAGTGAGGAAATAGAGGCTGAAATAATGACTTGGTGCAAGAAGATGAATCAAACAAACCCACCTGAGAGATGTAAACTTTCTGATCCTAAGGAGCTGCCTAGTCAGAATGAGCTGCCCAGTCAGGATGGGCTACCCAACTCGAAAGTGGAGGAAGAGTTGCTACATTTGGAGATTCATCTACCTAAATTGGAGCTGAATGCATTTCCTTCCAACCTCAAATATTTGGAAGAAAATGTGATCATTCCCGTGATCAGCAATAGTAGCCTGGACAAGAGTCGAGAGGACAAGCCAATCAAAGCTTTGAAGAGGCATAAGGAGGTGTCAGGTTGGACCTCGGTCGATAATATGTTGTGTATAAGCCCCAATGTTTCTATGATTTACATGAGTTCAGAGAAGGGTTCCAAACTCTATAGGGATCCTAAAAGAAAGTTGAATGCATCTACTTGGAAGGATTGGAAATCAAGATTCGACGATGCTTTTTCGGAAGAACACATGTATCTTGCCCAGTTTGTTGAGCTGGGCAGTCTGGATGCCAAAGTGGATAAAGCAGTTGAATCTGAAGGAGCCGCCAAGCTAGCACATGAGGCTGGGATTGAAACCATAGAAGCCAACTGCACCAGCTTCACCGCCACATGTCGCATCAGCCCGTACCCCCCGCTTTGTGCGGGGGAGGTGATTTCTATCCTACCCTCTCTTTTATTTGTTGTATATATATGTTGTATGTGTGATGTATGGGTTTAGTTAAAGTTTTTTGCTGTTGTGGCCTTGTCGGCCTTGTTTTGCATGTTTTGTGGCCTTGCCGACTGATACTCTATAGTGCAGGTTCTCGGTGTCGTGTTAAGCAAGGATGTATCCTCCTGATCAGGATAGAAATCCCAGCCAACCTGAACCTGTTATCAAGAAAATTCCTCAACCCACTTCTACTGGTTAGTATAGTGGAGGTGAGGGTCGAATCCCACAAAGATGGACGCGCTTGGGTAATTGTGGTGATAATCTGGAGGGGTTTGGTTAGCCACCACACTTGGGTTGAGATTCTACCTAGACAAGAATTAAAGGCGGTACTCTACTGACTAGGTGGTGTGAAAGTGATTGACATGCAGCTGTATACGTGAGAGTGGGGAACACGGTGTTTCAGGAACATGTGGAAAGTAGTTTATCCTTGGGAGTTTCAAAAATCCCCTACTTAAAAATAAGAGGATAAATTATTTTCTTTGATTTAATTGGTGCTTTGTTGACTTCTTTCTTTTGAATTAAATCCAATTAAATAATGCCACATTTTATTTCTTCACCCAAGTTAAATGAAGAGTTGAAATAATTCCTTGGTTATTTAAGCCTAATCATTTTCGGCCCCTTCACTAATTTTTTGGAGGATAATATATTTGTTTCCCTATTTTGTGGAATCCCTTTTTAATCAATTAAATACCATACTAATACCTATGCCAAATTAATTGGGGATGTGAATATTTCCTTATGTTGTATCCTTCATGTCACAAGCCCTACACTAGTATTTTTCCTTGTGGGAATTTATTTATTTGTTACCTATTTTATGGGAGCCTTTTTCCCATAAAGAAATTACCAAATTTAAATCCTATTCTATTTAATTGAGGATTTAAATAATTCCCTTGTGCAATTCCCCTTAAATTTTCGGCCCTTACTTCATTTTTCCTACTTGGAGATTTAATATATTTTGTTCCCTTGTTTATGGAATATTCATTGTTTTATTTCCTAAATTGTGAATTTATTTCTCTCCAAGTAAATATAAAAACAAAAAATTCCTTGTTTAATTGCAGCCCTAATTTTCAAAAATTAGGCTTCTTATAATTGTGGAATTTTTATTCATTAGCCTATATTTTAATCCTCCACAATTTATTTATTTAATTTACTCATGGACTTAAACCTAGAATATAAATACCACTTAAACAAACCCTAGCTCCCATTCTCCCTCACCAAAATCGTCCACCCCTCTCCCTCACACGTTTTTCCCTCCTCTCCCACTCTTTCTCTCCAAAAATCCTCCATTCAAGCCTTGTTCTTGCAACCATTGAAGTATATTTTCAAGAGTCGCCGACGAATCGCATCGTTCATTGTTTCTACCGATTCATTTTTGTCAAAGAAGGTATATTTGCTCACTTTTCCTAATTCCTTTTATTTGAACCATATTCTTGAATCCTACATGCATGTAGTGGGTGTAGGAATCATAGATCGCAAAATTAATCGGTGGTAAAGTAGGTTTACTTGAGAGCTTTGATAGTTATGCGATTTTTTGATTGAATTGTGTGAAGTTTGATTTGAATCTTTGGTGAATGATCTAAGTTTATGTGCAAACATGTTTAAGAGAGTCTTATCAAGCATGATTGTGTATTATAAGCATGAGAATTTGTGTTTGGATGATTGAGAAAGAAACCCTAATTTCGAAATTGTGAGTCTGAAATCTGTGACGTTCGAACAGTAGCTTCTGATGTGTAATTGACCTATCAAACGGTCGAATTTTGATATGAAAATTTTACTGAGTAAATTTAAAGGTGTTTTCTGTGTCTCGTATAAATTTCAGCCCGTTTTGTTGGAAAATGAATATTTTGAAAAATGTTTGAAGTTGACTGCGCAATTCTCCCAGAAATATGTGTTCTCGACCAGAAAGTTTCGTATTCTGTTTGACTGACTAAATGACCTCCGTTTGATGTGATTCTTGAACTATGTGAATATTTGAAGTGTCTTTTGAGTCGTGTAAAAAGTTTAGCCTCATTGGACGTTGTATGAATTTATGGTGATTTTTCCAAATGAATTGCGCAATGCTGCCAAAATTTTTATGTTCCGACCAGAGTATTGTATTAATGTTTTGACTTATCAAATGACACGATTTGAGTGTGAAATTTTAACTGAATGAACTTGAATGTGTCTACTGTGTTGTGACCAAAGTTTAGCTTCATATGAGGTCTGGTGAATGTTTGGTGATTTTTACAAATCAACCGCGCAGTTCTATCAGTTTTGCTGTTATGCGAAAATATCATTTGTACTAAGTTTTGATTAACTATATGATGCATGTGTGATTTGAGAAAGTATCCAATATATGCTTATAATAAATTAGGGGTTCAATTTTATTAGTAAAAAGCTAATTGGGGGAGGCCATATCCAAATTCTTCTATAGATCCCTGTCTGGGCCCAAAAGGAACATAATATAAATAGGAGAATAAATGATACAGAAAATACAATTAATTTTTACTCAAAATTTTCATCCCCCTCTCCTACACTGTGAGTGGCGATTTTTCTCCTTCAGCTCTCCTCCGTGAGCTTGAATTTTTCTGTCCAATTTATTCAAGTCCTAGTATCCCGATGAGATCAGCCCACACTGATAAAAGAATACAGTTCGGGAACCAGCCAGAAGATCCATAGTTTAGTACCCCACATCTTCACAAGGAGAAGTAGCAAGCAATCTTTGATTCTTTGGAGAATCATCAAGGTATTATTCCCACTCCATAGAAAAGCATGTTTTAGATTTCAATTATACTTAAATCATGATTAATTCAAGTTATGAGCATGTTACATTTGAAAATTACACGAATAGATTTTGTCTAAATAATCTCCTAAATAGATCGTAATTTTATCTGATTTATTTGATGCACGCTTCCGCTGCCAACCCCTTCATTAAGAGAGTCATCTTTGATAATTTTAATTATATTTTGTCTTTGTTTGACATGATTATGGATACATTTCTATATTTTGGTATTTTAACATGTTTGTTGAAATATGATAGAAAAAGATTAGAAAAAGGTACAAAATATATGGATGTGCAACAGCCTTAGTTCGAGGCAATTCTTCTAGCGATTTTGAAGTCCAATCAGCCTGTAATGCATATCATTATCTTTGTCTATGAAAGAGTTTCACGTGGGTATCTCGTATGCCTCAATCGGAGTTCGGTAGAAGAAGTTATGGTCGTTATACAGACACTGCACTGTCAAGAAAATTGCACCAGGGCGGATGACTTTGGCAACATGCCACTCGGGCAGGTGTTAAACTTAAAGTGTGAGAATTCCAAAAACTTTCACCAGGGCGGGTGAAAAACACGTGAATTTGTGCAGTTTTGGGCAGAAACGAAACATGAGAAGGAAAGAGGGGATCTAGGTTTCATCATTCTACAACCTACCGCTACCACACTCCCATACACCCCCAAGAACACTTTTGAAGAGAGATTTGAAGATTGAAGACTACAAATTGAAAGATTGAAGTTTCCATTCCATAAAATCATTCCACAAGAGTATCTAGTTTGCTTTTATTTATGTATTTGATTGAATCCTGTGTCTTGGTTTTCATGAAGAACATGAGCAGCTAAACTTATGTGGAGTTTTGGTGAAGACTACCAGTGACGAAGCCATAAACTTTGCTTTGGGGGGGCCGAAGCTTAGGTATTTTTTAGTGTTGGCATCGCCGAAAATTTTTGTAGCATCGGCAATGGGGAATCGCAAAAGATATAGTAGTAGATGAATAATGAGAGGAAAAAAATGAGAGAATGCATAATAGAAACTAGGAATATACTATATACTTATTATCGTTATAAAACCAGGTGCAAGTAAATTATAATATAAAATTAAAAGTTGGATATATGCAAATAAAATAGCAGTGAGAGTAAAACTATTAGACATAAAAGTGTAAGAAAATAAAATAATAAAAAAAAATTTGATTTATAGGTTGAAGGATTTGAATTTGGAAACATAAAAATATACTATAAGAAAATAAAACAAATTCTTGGAAATAAAAAGTGTTAAAAAATTGTTTGTGACAAAATGAATTGAATTTGGGAACATAAAACGAACTCCTAGACATAAGAGTGTAAGAAAATAAAGCAAGAAAAAAAATTGATTTTTAAACTCAAGGAGAGTCGAACTTGGGAGCATAAAAATGTAGAACTTGGGAGCATAAAAATGCAAGAAAATTATGCAAAGGGTAAAAAAAATTGACATCCTGTGGGAACCGATCTCGGGTAAACTAGGACACTGATTTGAACTGAAACCAACTGTGCTACTCACAATCTTTATGTTTTTAATAGCATATATATATATATATATATATATATATATATATATATATATATATATATATATTAATAATTGTGTAAGCTGGGGGGCCCAGTGCCCCAGGCCCCATAGTGCCTTCGTAACTGAAGACTACAATGGATGTTTGTGATTAATTCACTAACTTCTTTAGATTGTTTAGCTCTTGTGTTTCTTTGTTCATTCTTGTTCTTTATTAATTCAAATGCTTACCTACTAATTGGGTTTGTTTACCTAGATAGTAATAATCGAGAGATACCTAACCAGTGGTGATAAAAGAATGAACAACACTTAGATAATCTGCACTCGAGAGAAGAGATCCTTTGTGAGGGCTTGGGTCTTTTGTTCCTTGGAGTTAATCTAAACATATTTGAAGGAAACTTCAATATTAAGGGTTAAACAACTGGTGAGTGCACTCGAGAGAGGGCTCAACGAAGACTAGCCACTTTCCTAGTAATCCTAGAGACATAAAATGGGTAATCGATGTTGTTGAATTAATTGCATGACGTTCCATTGTAGTTGGATCCAAAACTTTACAATTCTCTTTGTGATACTTTTCTCTTGTGTGAAAATTTATAGTATTTGTTACTTTTAATTCTCTTAGCTTATTATATGCTCTTAGTAGTGTTAACAAAATCAAATCCTTTTCAATTGTCTAGATAGTAGTCAACATTTATTCGTGCTACTTAAGTTGATATAATTTTGTCTTTGTAGGATACAATACTCTTGCTTACTAATTGCTACACTAGCCTTGTACACTTGCAGGTATTTCTTGTGTTAAAATAAGTTGAGTCAGTCCCATAATAAGAGTCATATTTTGCCATTTCAGTATGTCCTACAATAAGAGTCCTATTTCACTTCTACCATAAATAGTTTGTAGGTCCGACATTCCACTAACTCACTTAACTCACATGAGCTCATATTCCACTAACTTTTCCAACGCACTACGCTTTACATTTTGTTAAAACTCGTGTAAAAATTATGAGACAGAGAGAATAGTAAATTGTGCGTCACAAGCACCACCAGGTGATGAAGCACCTCCTCAACATCAAACAAAGAGAAGTGTCATTCCCAGTCGGATCGATATCATTTCCAACAAGTTGTCCAAAAGATCAGAATCACGAATACAAAATAAACTCCAAACGATTAGAGTTAGCGAGATGTCTGCCCTAGGTATAGAAAACAACCATTGCCACACAATTACACCCATTGCCGAAACACAATTGATGGTGAAATGGCTTGGAGCATGAGAAAAAGTTGTCGAAGGGAAGTTCACCACCCTGAAGAGTGTCGAGAAGAAAACTGTTGAGGTGGTTGAGAGTGTCCATAATCGGGGCGAGGAATTGCTCATTTTGTTAATTGTGTCAGTATATCTGTTCCACAAACCATATTGCCTATACCTGCCCAGATGCAAGAATAATTCAATATATGCTACAAATTGACAAGTTGAAAATCACAAGTTATAAGGAGTACTTTCAGTATGGTTAACATATAACCGGTTTACTAGGTGAGGGGTTGGATCAGGAACGTAGAACTCAGCTGCTGTTCGATCAGAGATTCCTATTTCCCACATAGTCGGACCATTTCTTGGAGGATCATACACAATATCTCACATTACAACTTGGCTACCTAATATGATAAAAATATGGTAGACAAATTAGTCTAGTTGTCAAAAAACACAAGGCGAATCCAAAAATAGACCTGGTCGGATCGTAATGTTAGCATGGTGTTTGTAGTCTCCGATGACACCTGGCACCCAAGCGTACAAATTGTAAGTGCCTGCTCTAACACCTTTGATGCTGAAGTTGCCCCTCTCATCACTTTGGGTCCAAAATTGATAGCCCTGAGAAAATTTAATGTTAGAACGATTGATTTGGACTTATCAAATGTGTATATAACCTTAGTGTTCTCTTGCCAGGATCCAACATCACCAGGTTGAGCCAATCCTAGATATGTTGAATTTACTAGTGTGATTGCACCGTCGTTTACAAATAGTCGGCCACTGATAGCACCACGTTGGTTCGAATGAGGAAAATCTGGTGACAATGGGAAATCGTAAGGCCATTTCTTGGTCTCTTGTGCAGCCTGGTACATAATGAAAAAATGTTAGTAAAGATGTGTATGTTTGTAATATTATTTGTGGAGGAAAAATTACCTGACTCTTAGCGTCTGCCCAAATTGCATTCGGGTTATTGGTAGAGTCCGAGTTGAGGTACATGAAAACAAGGCCGAAGACCTTCTTCCACCGCTCTCCATTGCGCAATCTAACTCCAAAGTCTCCTCCAGCGTAATGTGCGCTAAAGAATATCTGTCGATGATAAATGAATTAGTCTGAATAAAATGAGACATTAGTAATGAAACCGAATTGAAAGAGACAGACAGCAAGGGAAGTAGAGGTAGCATGTGAAGTAAGATCTTGTTTGATAGGCCCACCAACTCGGAACTCATCACTAGGCGTTATCACCCAAAACCCAATGTGAGGATTCGAACTAATCCATCCGTGAACATGATTGTCTTTGTTGTCGCACGAGTACTGATACTTATCATCCACCGGTGGATGGATTCAAGTACAAAATCTTGCATATCACCACACTTTCTTTTGTAAACAAAGATTTTACTAAATTTTATTTAAATACCTCTCCTCTAAGTAGAGGATTGCTAGAATTTGTTAACAAAACAGCCTCCTTGTAATCAAGATTGTAGCATCCTTTCCTATCCATTGATGTTGGCATGAATCGTTGCTTATCGTCAGATATTACCATGTAATGCAACCTAAATTCACAAAATTATCAGTCTAAATACAAAGATGATAGGCATATATGATAGAATCGAATAAAGTCTTACATGTCTTGTCTAAGCTTGAATACGATTCTTGCTTCGCCTATGTTTAGATCGGGCCATCCTGCCCTATGCTTTAAAATTGCATACGAGTAGAAACCAGAAGATCCACGCAAGACAATATACCTTGATATATGTATGAATTAGGTTGACATGATTAATGTTAAAAATCATAATACATGAGTAATGACACACCTCTTATCAATATTGAGAAGTACTTCGCCATCAAGGAAGTGATGCCATGTCTTTGTAAATGAAACTTCAACCTGATCATCGGTTGCTGCTACAACTCTAAAGCTCGTACAGTCGAGCCTGTCATCAGCAGCTTCAGTTTCACTAATTTATACTTCAGTTCAGTTATACAACATTGTTGAATCGCAAATAGAGATCTTACGTATCCAAGTTACTTTCGTTGTGATCTGGCCTCCTCCACATGATGTCATATTAACTGTTGTACAATTTTTTTTTTTAAAAGCTTTCATATCTCTCAAATACTCCAAAATTTAGACCAATTGTAGTATTGTACTCACCCTCTTCGCCCTTCTTCGAGGCGATATTCAAGTACATTGTTTACGTTTTCGTAACCGAGGCCTGTGATCATACCACCCGGATTTGACAACGTGATTTTAACAATGCTGTTATCTATCTCCACCTGCAATGAAATTCAACATCAATGCATATAGTTTTCCATACTCAGTTAATTTTGTGATTTATGTATTTTTAGCTTCCAACATAAATTGTAAATTTCTTGATAGACACTTACATGTTGGTCAGTTATGTGGAGTTTGACTGGAGGCGATGACCGGCGAATAATTTTGATATTAACAGCCAGCAAATAGGAGTTCACTATATGTGTGACATTACCTACACAGTTACAGTATCTTTTCTAATTTTACTTCCAGCAATCACAATTATAATATTTATGACACATGTACATGGCTTCAAGGTAGCGGTTTGATTAATTTAAAATTAAAAAAAAAACCTGTGTGCATGATTCTTGGTAATTAGAAGGAAAAAGAAAGACAGTATAATAAGAAGGCAGCATGGAGTTGATTTTCGTCGACCCTTCTTCTCCATGGTGTCGTGTCGCCACAAACCTATACATCCAATCCAATTCAAACCAACTTGTACAAACAAATCGCTTTTGCATGTCGTTTAAGCCGACAATGATCTTCACACCAAACGAAACACTATATATCTTGTTTGACGACAAACAAAACCAGTACTTATGTACGCAGCATAACATAATTATTGACGAAAAGAATCAAAGAGCTCGTACCCCGTCACTCAAATTATGCGTATCAATTTGGTTGCCTCAACTTACACATTGATATTCATGAATAGAAGTTTATTTTTCAAGAGATTAAGATGGATGCATGCTTAAACTTTATACCTATACTATGTACAGTATATATTTGTATACAACATCAAGGGGTTGATGATGTAGTAAAAGAACTCTAAGGGAATACCAACTACTTGACTTTGCATTCCATTGGTGCATTTCAGTAAAATTGGACATAACTCAGGCCATATACACAATTCCCCTACAAATTTTCTTCCCTCACTATTTTTCCTCCCGCAAACTTTGATAGAATTTGTCCACACAAAATATAGCACTTAGCAATTTGATTTTGAATGCATAAACATTCTCTGTAACATCTTAGATGATTCTTACTATCACAATTTTTATTCACTAAGCTTCAACTAATACATCAATTTTGTTGTGATAAAAAATGGCCCAACAATATATAAGCTTCAATATGTGTAAATATGGAGGGTTGGTCCAATTCAATTAGCAAAAAGTCCAACCTTTTCCAAATTTTGAGAAAGGATGTTGCAATCAATATCTTTCATAAATTGTTACAGAATCTTATACAAAAACAACCCACGCTAATTTTTAATTTATTTACTATTTTCTTTTAATATGGGTGAGTCTTTGGGAATGAATTTTGGTCTCCTACCGATGTATATATGAGAAATACTATAATAGTTTAACTATACAAGTTTTCTAATCACGCAAAAATTTCAAAATGAGAACAAATTCAGTTTTCAAATAGAAAATATTGAATTATTCCAAATAAAATTCTCAAAATGCTGTCGAATTAGCTCTGAAGAGAATTTGTATGTGGCCCAAAATATTCAGCTTGACCCAAATTTTGTACAATACAATAAATTACTGCTTCATTCGTCTCATAAAAATAGATTATTTAGGTTTGACACGTGTTTTAATGCACAATTGGTAAGTAAAAGAGAAGTAGAAAAAATAGTTGAAATTGTGTAGTGAATGGGAAGAGCATATAAATGATAAAGTAAAAAAGAAAGAGAAAAAGATAACCATAAATGGATATAAATTTTTATGGGATAGACGAAAAAGGAAATATGACATATTTCTATGGGACGGAGTGAGTATAAGTTAGCAATATAAAATAATTGTATTCAATTTCTATACTTAATTCATAGCTACCAATCATGGGAATAAAGTAAATAAGAAATCACAATTCCATCCTTTTTGTATTTCTTGTTCACACCAAGATTATGAATCACCCACCAAGCATATTTATATTTCTGATCCTTTTTCTTTTCCATTTTCTTTCCCCTTAATCCATTAAACTACACAATTTTGGCGTGACAGAGACTTGTTTGAAAATACTAAATCGGAAAAAGAGAGCAAAAAGCCTATAAAGATACTTTGATTAAAAAAATATATAACCTCATCCCTGTATGGAATAATACATAAAAAACTCTGTTATATGAATCAAAAAAATGTAAGAAGCTAAATAGAGAAAAAATTATAAGCACCAAAAAATATATGAATATAAGGATATGGCTGTGTAATCCTAGTAGTGAAGGTTCAAGGCAGCGGCGGGGCTTCGAGGCGAATGTAATCGTAGAGGACGCCGAAAAACGGATTTCCACCACGCAACTGCCTGAGATATACCGTGTTTGTTCCTTCCACCAACAGAGATCCTAATATCTTCACACTGAACAATCTGTAGAGCCCATGAATCCCGTGCCTCGCAATCACGTTCTCTTTCCCGATCTTCCCCGTGGTGAAATAAGGCCGGTCGTTCACCCCTACTTGTATCTCTGCATAGCTCGCAGATGCCAACGCTAGCTGAAGCGTGTACGTTCCTCTGCTCATCACGTTTTTAACGTTGAACACGATTTTCCATGTCGTTGCTAAGTATTGTCCGTTCGCATTCCTGGTTACATGTGCGAAAAACCAGTCCTTGCGATAGTCGCTTACTCCAACGGTGTAAACGAGGTCGTTACGAGGATATAAGTCCGTGTATCTGCTCCACAGCCCGTATTGCCTGTACTTTTCTGTGTGGTTGATGAATAGTTTGTTTACGAGGTTAGGGTATGGGTCGGGAATGTAGAACTCTGCTGCAGTGCGGTCAGGGATCCCGATTTCCCAGAGCGTTGGACAGTTTCTTGGAGCGCTGTACACGGCTTCGCCTATCGCAACTTGTTTTCCTGGAAGGATGGTTATGTCGGAGGGGTGTTTGTAGTCCCCGATGACGCCTGGCACCTACGCGTACAAATTGTATGTGCCTGGCCTAACCCCATCGATGCTCAAGTAGCCGTTTTTGTCAGTTCATGTCCAAAATTGATAGCCCTGGGAAATGAAACATGATTTTAGCAGGAAAGGCCTATGAGACTTATATAGTGATTTCAGTTCTCTTAGCACTGATGTGGGATAATAATATTTATATATTTAGTTTCAACTGCTAACGCATACTAACATAATAACTGACCTTAGTGTCCTCTTGCCAAGATCCTACAACTCCGGGAGGATCCAATCCTACGTAGGCTGATTTTGCTGGTGCCGTTACAATATCATGTACCAAAAGGCGGCCGGTGATTGCACCGCGTTGATTGGCATCAGGGAAATCTGGTGATTGTGGGAAATCATATGGCCATTTCCTCATCTCTTCTGCTGTCTGATATTAACAAAATTAAAACTGTAAATGAAGAGTATTAAGATAAGCTTAGTGAAGACAAAGGTACGGACCTGACCTGTCTCTTGGCATCGCCCCATATGGCACTAGTGCTGGGACCCGAGTTGAGGTACATGTTGTGCAAGCTAACGCCAAAGGTGTCACCGGCATAGTGATTACTGAAAAACGTAGCTAAGGAAGTTGGGCCGGCATGTGATGTGAGGTCTTGTTTGATATGGCCGCCTGCTCGAAATTCATCACCAGGCATCACCACCCAGAATCCGATGCGCGGATTAGTGGAGCTGATCCAGCCGTGCACGTGGTTATCTTCGTTGTTGCACGAGTACTCATACTTGTCATCCACCTCTCCTTTTAGTTGTGGGTTGCTAGGATGTGATATGATAACAGCTTCCGGATAAGCAAGCGGATTGCCTGCTTGTCTGTCCTTGTCTGTTGGCATGACCCTCTGCTTGTCGTCCGATATTACCATGTAATTAAACCTACACCAACCCACAAGAGGAAAGACTTTGGGGGGTGACACGGGTTTTAAATGTAAGAGAATGAGAAGAGTTAATTTAAGCAGTGTTACTGAATGAATGGTGGGACCCACCTTATTAGTAGTCTAGTGTGGTGAAAAGTACCAAAAATAGAAAGTGAACTAATTTCGTGTGACAAACTAAAATGGCAAGAGGAAAGAGTATATATGTTTGCTTACATATCTTGGTGGAGCTTGAAGGCGATTCTTGCTTCATCTATGTTGAGAGCAGGCCATCCTTGCAGATGCTCGAATATGGAGTAAGAGTAGAAACCCGAAGATCCACGCAACAGAATGTACCTTTTATCGACATTGAGAGGCACTTCTTTATCGAGGGATGGACTCCATGTCTTTGTGAATGAAACATCAACCTGATCAGCAGTTGCTACTATAACTCTGAGTCTTGTACAAAACAGCCTGATGCTTTGCACCCATGGCTGAATTGCTCCTTCCTCTTACTATGAACTCTTTCCTTTGTGTGTGTATGTTTGTGTTGGATTTGGCAAATGAATTTGATTAACCTTTTGAATTAATCCTTTCACCGAACTAGTTGTATTCATCAGAAAGTGCTCCATGTGGGTTCGAAGGGTTTGTTGTTGTTGGTTGTGTAGAATAATGCAGAATAAGGTTTAGAAAACATCACTGTCCAATCAGGCTGAGATTTTAGTTGAGGATCACTAACTTTGCACCCATGGCTGGAATTGCTCTTCCCTCTTACTGCGAACTCTTTCTTTTGTGTGTGTTTGTGTTTGATGAGATGAACATATGAGATATGGGTGTACTACAATATCTTGAAATGTGATTAATTTCTTGTTAATTCAGGTTCCTCACACATGACATGGAAACAGAAAAAGGACTTGGAGAATAAGAAGGTAGTGTCACTCGGTGGAAAGGTGTGTTCATTTACGCCATTACTATTGCTGCACATATTAAGCTCTCAAGTACCATGTATGAACTTTGTGTTTCTTGTTAAACAGCCTCCAAAGAAACAGAGGTTACCCCTTAGTGTTGCTAGAGTTTCAATGAAGAATCAAAAGGATAGAGAAGAGAAACTGCTTCAAGAGGTTACTTAACATTCTCAGCGTCATCATTTCATTCAGTCACTCTAAAGCTGTATGTCGATTAAGATTAGGATTGATGTGTAAATAATTGGTCTCTATACAGAGAGCTATACTTGGAAGGTTTGGAGCCTACAGTAGCAGTAGTTCCAAGAAGGTGCCAGAGAGGAAACCAGCAGAAGACAGAATTCTGAAGTCGATGCAAGGCGATTTCAGAAAGGGGGTTCTCAACGTCGGGCATCTGTTGAAGCCCTCAGCCCCTGAAGCCTCTAACTACGAGGGCAGGCACCCTACAGGTAAAGGGAAGAAGAAGAAAGATGGCAAGAAAAGTCATGGCAAGAGAAAGGGTGGTGGTGGTGGTGGTGGTGGTGGTGGTAAGAGGCGTCACTGGGAATATATCTCAAAGTGACTACTCTTCTTTTAAATTTCTTCGCCTTTCTGAACCCGGCTATGACTGTAACTGCAGAACCAAGCTTGTAGAACATATATACATTCATGCCTTGTATCTGTTGGCATGCTCAGATTTGTTTTGTTGTTTAATGTAGAATGAAATTTTGTGTTGCTAATTTCTGATGCATTAGGCCCAAAGAATTAAATAAATAAGGCCCAAATCTTTAAATCCACGTCTTCCCCATCGTAACTCCCTCTTCTCCAAAACTTCACATTTGAGAATTTCCTAATTGGGGACAAAACCCAGCGGCGCCTCCCTCCGTCTCCCATCTCTCTCAAATTCTGGTCACCCGCGTCGAATCTATGCCACCGGGGAGTCTTCCAGAAACGTCGCCTTCGACCTTCCTGTGCTGTCAATTCTGCCATTGAAGTCGTCGCTGCTGTTTCTGTGCTGAGCAGCCATCATCGTCGCCATCGCTGTTCGATCCGAGAAGTTTTCTCCTCCGTCAATAATTGCCGCTGAACTGACGTTGCTGCTCCGCCATCGCTCCCTCTATCTGTCGCCGTCCAGCTGGCGGTCTTCCTCCGGCCGCCGCTGCCTCGAGCTCTGAATTGCAGCGCCGTTGCCGACGCTTTAGTATTCTCGCCGCTGCGCTGTCGCTCGCCTTTCTTCTTTTCTCTCTTGCATTGTAGCGGTGTCATGAGTCGCAGTTGCTGTTGCCGACAGCCCGTCGCCGCTGCACTGTCGGAGCTTCTTCAGCCCGATCACCAATCTCTTCCCAATTGATCTTTCTCTCCCAAACTTCGTTTCTCTTCTCCCTCACGTTTTGTTCCTTTTTGTTTTGAGAGAATGGTTTAAATTGTGGAATTGATGGAATATATATATTAATATATATATATATATAGTTGTATTCAAATCCTTTTCCCCTTATTAATCATTTCTTCTTCTTAATCACCAGCGTCCATTTAATCAAATCGTAGGGGTTAGATTATTTGCTGAATCCATTAAGTATATTCCTTTTTTTAATTCGGAAAGGGAAGAAAAGAGATTCACTAATGTTGGTTGTTATGGAAAGATCCATAATTTCCTCCCTCCAGGATCTGTGCGATTATTTGCAAAAATTTCATTAGGATTCATTATCTTCTTTCTCCATCACCGCACGATTCTGTCGTTCCTGTCGCCCAGCGACAAATTAAATTTCATACTATCAATTTACCACTCGATGAGTTTATAGAATGTGAGCTCGAATAAGGTGATGAGAGAGTAGAGCACCCAATACGATCAGCCATTGCTGATCGTCTATGCACGATTTAGTCTCGATGGCATTCACCGAACAATACCTGCCAAATATTTCTAGGGTTCAGGGCCAAAATTGAAAAATAAACACCTATTTTGATATTTTTGTAGCGATATTTTTTCTAATTCAATGATTTAAAAAGTAAAGTGTGTTTTCACGGGAAATGTGAGTTACAGAGGATAAACGAGAGAAACCAGAGGCCTGATGAGAACGCATTACACTACATAATGTATATATTATGTAGTGTAATGCGTAGTTTTAGCTTCTGTAATGCATTATTTGTGATATGTAATGCACATTTATCTTGCCCCGTTTCATTTAAGTTGTACCGTGTTTCGATGTTTGGTGCACGTTTCTTGTTTTCCCTAAGGGTTTAACAAGCCTAGGGGCTAGGGTGTAGTATGGTCTAAATCTAAAAAACGTTGTCCAAATACACGAGCTGCAGTAATTCGTCTGGGGTTGTACATGCATAGCGCGTAGGTATTTTTTAAAACAGATATACATAATGTACATATTATGTAGTGTAATGCGTAGTTTTAGCTTCTGTAATGCATTATTTGTGATATGTAATGAACATTTATCTTGCCCCGTTTAATTTAAGTTGTGCCGTGTTTCGATGTTTGGCGCACGTTTCTTATTTTCCCTAAGGGTTTAACAAGCCTAGGGGCTAGGGTCTAGTATGTACGACAGCAACCACGTGATGCATAAAACAGGATAAATAATGCATTCAAATAGCCAAATAATGTACATAATCACTCAAGTAATGAACATTCAAATATTGCATTCATTCTTAGACTCATGTACAACAGCAGTCTAATGATGCATAAAACAGGATAAATAATGCATAGAAATAGCTAAATAATGTACATATTATGTAGTGTAATACGTAGTTTTAGTAATCATCTCGGCTAGGGAGTAGTTTTTACCTATACACATAATGTACATATATTACTCTGTAATGGCTTTTTTATTTTCAGTAATGGACGATTTATGATCTGTACTGTAAATGGTTGCTGAGCACGTTTCATGTATTCCTCAAGGGTTTAGCAATCGTTGGGGCTAGGGTGTAGTATGTATTAAGTTACAAAGCCGCCGCCAAAGTCCACGTGTTTCAGTCATTCATCTAGGGTTTATATATCATCTCGGGTAGGGAAGTAGTTTTTACTGATACATATAATGTACATATATTAATTTATAATGGTTATTTTTGTTTCTGTAATGGACCATTTATGATATATAATGTAAATGTTGGCTGAGACTTTTTTTGGTGATTTTAAACAGTGGTGGTTGTACTCATGTACACACACAGTCAATTAATGCATAATACTTGGTAAATAATGTGTAATACTTGATAAATAGTGCACAGAAGCAATGAAATAATGCACAAAGAAATATGACTTTCACCCATTCACCTATGTACACAACGGTCAAATAATGCATAATATTTGATACATAATGTATACTACTAGTTTAACAATGTACAGATTCATCTACGTCCATCTGCTTTCACAGTATTTATCTGGGACTTTTTTTCACTTCATTGTTCCTGAATCTCAGCTGCTTCGCTGCTGTCCAACATACAACATCAGAACATTATTTAAATGGGAAGCTATCAATATTTGTGTCGCATTGTCATTATATAATGCACCATTCACACATGTACACAAACAGTCAATTAATGCATAATACTTGGTAAATAATGTATTATACTTGATAAATAGTGTACAGAAGCAATCAAATAATGCACAAAGGAATATGACTTTCACCCATTCACATATGTACACAAGCAGTCAAATAATGCATAATATTTGATATATAATGTATACTATTAGTTAAATAATGTACAAATTCAATCAGATATGCACAAAGGAATATTATACAAGCAAATTTGGGAATTCTGGTTTTCACTCATGCACCTATGCACACAAGCAGTCACATAATGCCTATTACTTGATAAATAATGTAAACTAGCTATATAATGTACAGTTTCAATCAAATAATGCACATAGGAATATGCTATTCACCCATTCACCCACGTCCCTCAGCAAGCAGTTAAATAATGCCTAATAATTGATAAATAATGTATACTACTACATAAATAATGGACAGATTCAATCCAATAATGCGCACAAGAATATTGCATTCATCCAATCACCCATGTACACAAGCAGTCAAATAATGCCTAATACATGATGAATAATGTATAATACTAGATAAATGATGCACATATTCAATCAAATAATGTGCACATGAATATTGCATTCACCCAATCACCCATGTACACAAGCAGTCAAATAATGGATAATACATGATAAATAATGTGTAATCATTAATTAATAATGTACCCAAACAATCAAATAATGCACACAAGAATTTTACATTCACCCATCCACCCATTTACAAAAATTGTCGACGAATGCACAAAGGAAGACTACTTGATGTAGATCCTAGCCAATGCCATAAGCGAAGGCTCAATGATACCTCCCCTAAGCATCAATACCAAATGCAGAGTCGGCTCTACAGAATTATTCATCACTCCGCTAATCAGAATACAGAGCATAACAGCATAACTAAATCTAGAAATGGAGAGAGAGAATTACCTTTCTGTATGTTGTAATCAGCAATTGTTAGGCCATCTTCACGCTGCTTTCCGACGAAAATCAATCGCTTCTGATCCGGTGGGATTCCTATACATAATTTCAAAAGTAAATCACATCAATTTACCATCAACAATTCATCACACCCCATTTTCTTCAAATTAACATCGAACACCATAGAAACCTTTTGCAACCCTACCTTGTCGACGCCTTCAACAATTTGTTCACGCGCTACCGGGGTGCGAGTTGGAGAGTGAAACCGACGAAAACGATCACTTTCTGGAGATACCCGACAAAAAACAGTGGCGGCTAGGGTTTGAAGAGTGGTGGAAAATGGGAAGACGAATTGCAGAGACCTGGAGAGAGGGATAGACGTTTGGAGTGAGAGAGAGAGTGTCACGACCGCCCATACTAGGGGTACTACAAACGCGACGATCGTGACCAAGGGACGACAATCACGACAACATACAAGGATAACACTTTAAGAGAAAACTCAATTAGTTTAGAGGAGAAAAAAAGTTTTAGCTTAAAGAAATTTAAGGTTATAACTTTACTATTAATTAGAGACGACTTATGATAAATATCTTTCAAAAGAAGCGGCGGAGAAAAAGAGTATTAAAACCCAATAAACTTCTAAAAGAAAACATTTGGTTGAGTTCACGGAAAATCCATTTTAGAGTAACAAGATAAACACAAGGTTTAAGCCTAACACAGTTAAACATGCTCAAACACAATACGAAATAGAATAAAGTCTTGTGGCATAGTTCAAAATATAGCAGCGGAATTAAGGTTTAAAGAGAGTCAAGGATGACGCCTATGTATGAAGACACAACGCATCCAAAGTTCCTAGGCCAACTCAACATCCACCGCAACATCCCGCTCAACCTGCACATAAAGAAAACATATGCAGGGCTGAGTACTTGTTGTACTCAATGGGCTCATGCCGAAAACATTTTAATATAGTTATGTCATCCATACCAGTGATCTCGAGTTTTATAAGTAGTTAAGAAAATATCACGAGAACACAAAAATATTTCAAGTCTGGCCAGGCAGTTTATCTCCCCACTCTTCTCATCAATCCATCAATCCTCAATCATCATATCACAGTGCGACGAAAGTGTGGCCACACTATTCGCCCACGAGACCGGCCGACTAGCAAGGACGGCTCACGATCCCACCAGTGTACACAGCCTGATAGGGTTTGCGGCCCTACTCAGACCCGAATTCGTTTCACAACACAGCCATATAGCCTAACGGAGCAAGCTCAGATGAACTAGGCATCAAGCAACAATCTCACAAACAAAAACAACATGGTATGACATAACAAGTTAAACCACCCTTATAACACCACATCGTATTTTCAAAAAATAAAGAGATTTGAAAAGAAAGCCCACCTCGATTGTCTAAACAACACAATATCCAACTTATGGCAACCCTTGTTCCTTGTGCTCACGTACACACAATAACCCTTGCCAACGACAACACAAATCAGCCTTCCAACAATTCAAATTATCATGCATGTCCTATCGTTCCTTTTATCATTCTCTTAAATTACCCATCCCAACATTCCTCATCAATAAGGAAAACATGCCATAATATTTCTCAACGTGTCACACATAGTCACGTCATAGGATACATTCCTAAATCTTACATGCATCATATAATTCACTAAAACTTGGCAACGAGTGATATATTTCCACATAACAACAAATCTGGCAGAACTGCGAAATCGTTTTGTAAAAATCACCAAAAATCCATCCGACCTCATATGAAGCTAAAATTTGGTCACATCACAGTAGACACATTCAAGGTCATCCAGTTAAAATTTCACACTCAAATCATGTCATTTGTTCAGTCAAAACAGTAATGCAACTCTCTGGTCGGAACACAAAATTTTCTGGCAGCACTGCGCAGTTCAATTGAAAAATTCACCAAAAATTAATCCGATGTCCAATGAGTCTGAAACTTTCACACAACTCAGAAGACACTTCAAATTTCATTTAGTTCAAAATTTACATCAAAAGGAGTCCATTTGGTCGGTCAAATAGAAAACGAAACTTTCTGGGCGAGAATACAGGTTTCTGGCAGAATTGCGCAGTCAACTTCAAAAATTTATTAAAAATTCATCTTTCGTCAAAAAGGGCTGAAATTCACAAAAAACACATAAAACACCTTGAAGTTTACTCAGTTAAAATATTATGTCAAAATTCGATCGTTTGATTGGTCAAATATGCGTCGGAATCCACTGTCCGAACGCCACAATTTTCAGGCTTCACAATTTCGAAATTAGGGTTTCTTCCTCGTTCATCCAAATACAATTTTTCATGCTTACAACACACTATCATGCTTAAAAAGTTTCTCAAAATCATGTTCTCACATAACTCACATCATTCACCAAAGATTCAATCAACTTCACACATATTCATTTAAAATCGCTTATCCACCAAAGTTCTCATACAAACACAAATTCCCACCGATTAATTTTTGCGATCTATGATTCCTATACTCACTATATGCATGAAGGGTTCAAGAACAAAGATTAAATGGAAAGGATGAGAGAAAGATTTTAAATATACCTTCTTGAACCAAAATCAAACGGTAGAAGTAAGAATTGATGCGATTCGTCGGAAACTCTTGAAATTCTAACTCCAATGGATGCAAGAACAAGGATTGGAGGAGAATTTTTGGAGAGAATGTAGAGAGGGGGAGAGAGACGTGTGAGAGTGAGGGAGAGAGAGATGGACGGCTAGGGTAGGGGAAAAAATGGGGGCTAGGGTTAGTTTTAGGTGATTTTATAATCCTAGGTTTAATCCCAAAATTTAATTAATTGTGGAGGAATAAAATAGAGGCCAATAATTAAAATCCCACAATTAAGAAGAAGGCAAAATTTTCGAAAATATGGCTGGGGAATTAATAAGGAATTTATTTGGTATTTACTTGGAGAGAAATAGATTCATAATTTAGGGAATAAAACAATGACTATTCCATAAGCGAGGGAACAAAATAATTTAAATCTCCAAGTAGGAAATAATGAGGGTGGCCGAAAATTACAAGGGTGTGCATAGGAAAATTATTTAAATCCTCAATTAAATAGAATAGGATTTAAATTTGATAATTTCTTTATAGGAAAAGTCTCCCATAAAATAGGTAACAATTTAATAGATTCCCACAAGGCAAAATAATGAGCATGTAGGCGTGTGGGGGATGGAAACACAATAGAAGGAAGATATTCACATCCCCAATTAATTAGATATAGGTATTAAATTGGGTATTTATTTGAATAAAGAGGGTTCCACAAAATAGAAAACAATTATATTCTCCTCTACAAAAATAGAGGGGGCCGAAAATTGGCTTACTTAGCCACAAGGAATAATTCAACTCTTAATTTAATTAGGGTGAGGAAATAAAATGTGGCACGATTTAATTGTATTTAAAATAAATAAAGGGAATCAACAAGGTACCAACTAAATCAAGGAAAATAATTTATTCTCCTAATTAAAATAGAGAATATTCGAAACTCACAAAATAATAGGCTAGAGTTAGAATTTCATGTAGCACAATTTAGATATAATTTGATTTGGATTTAATTTGGATGAAAATCCCAAAGCAATTAATTAAATCCAAGAAGAAGAAAAAATATATATATATATATATATATATATATATATATATATATATATATATATATATATATATATATTCCAATAACTGAAGGGGCCGAAAATTCTCAATTATTTTGGCTAGGACAAGAATGCATGATCTCACTTAGTTAAGTTGATCCCCCACGTAAAAATATAAATAGCACTTCATTCTAAATCACTCATAACCATTTATTCCACATAGTCAAACTTACTCACATAGCAACAATTTAATTTCATAAATGAAATTTCCAATCAACATATTAAATAAAAGTCACAAAATTTTGGGATGGTACAGAGAGTGAGTAGATGGAAGGTTGTATCAAAATCCCGCTGAAAATTCGCTCCTTCCGTTTTGGGCGTTTTCCAATTTAGTTGTTTTACTAGTTTACCCTTATAATGCACAAAATCCACCCTATAATGCAACACAGGATTAAAAAATGGGATTTCATCCGGTCCCTCCATCCACCAAATCCAACGACCCAAATGAAGAAGGAACTTAAATCTAAGAGAGGAAAAGGAGATTAACACTACCCTATATATATATATATATATATATATATATATATATATATATATATGTATATATTGGATTTGGTTGTTGGAGATTTTTCAGGTGGGTGGAGATAGGGAGAAACTGGTGATAGAATTAGGAGAATTATATATATAGGCAAAACTGATAGATATTGATGGATTTGGTGGTTGAAGAAATTTGAAATAACTACCGTAGATTTGATATTGAAGAGTGATAGATATTCTTATATTAGAATTAAGTAATTTGATTTTTTTTTTCTCCTTTATTTTTCGGGTGTTACACTATCCATCACCGTGGTTTTAAAATTTCAATACATATAAAATATATGATTCATTTGATAATGCTCTTATAATTATTGTACTCCCTTTATTATTAGTTAAATCATCCCCTCTCTAGAACAAATAGAATGACATAAAAACGCAAACCTATTTGAATATTGAATAAAACCTCAATTTTATTAAAATGTTATTTATAGCTAGTCATACTATGACTACATATCTTTATTCATTTACCAAAGTCTAAAACAAAATTAATAATTTCATACAAATATAAAGCAAATATAAAGTCATTAGGTAGGTAGGGTCCCTCCGTCCTATCCGGTTTATGCATCATAAATTTATTCAAGGAGTTGTAAACCAAGTCCAAATTAGAACAAGAAAAAAAACTACTAAAGCTAGTTTCCCTCTCCACCTCTCATTTTTATGAATTACTACTACGATTGTACACAACCAACAACAAACTCTAGAACCCTCATGGGGCAATTTCTGATGAATACAACTAGTCGGGTGAACGGATTCATTCAAAAAGATAATCGGATTCATTTGCCTATCCAATACAAATATACACACACACAAAGGAATGAGTTCACAGTAAGAGGGAGGAGTAATTCCAGTCAGAGGTGCAAAGTATCAAGAAAAGATTACATTTTAGTGATCTTCAACTAAAATCTAAACCTATTATGATAGTGATGTTCTCCAAACCTTATTTTGCATTATTCAACACATTCAACAACAAACCCTTGAACTGTCATGGAGCAATTTCTAATGAATACAACTAGTCCTATGAACGGATTCATTTAAAAAGATATTGAATTCATTTGCCTTCATTGTTCATAGAAAATTTTAAAGAATTGATGTATTTCATCACTAGAAAGATATTCCAGCAAACAATAAGTAAAATATCCAAAGGTAATATCAAAAACTCTCTTGTATACAGAACCATCAGATGCTTCCATACAACAATAGATATGAATCACATTGTCAACGTTTTTTTTCCTATAACAACAGCTCCAAGAAATTTGCATGCTTAATGGTTAATAGCAAAGATCGAATAAAATGGATTGTAAAGTAGTAGTAAATGTAAAGAGACTTAATCTTACCCAAAAATTCAATATCTTTGAGGATGGACTTAATGTCCATTCTGGGTTCCTGGGAATCCAATTTATAGGATGAAGATTCCCTATTCGGTCCTTTCCCCTTCATAGTCACACCTTTTTCCTGACTGCAAAACAAATATTGTACAAGCAAGATCTTCAATCCTAAAAAGAATGAAATAAACTCTACCAAATCAATTGAATTTCACAGTGAAGAAACAAACGATATCGTCCTCTTATGATAAAAAAATTTCAAAAAACTATAAAAAGAAGGGGAATAACTAGGTTATAATGTTTCCACAGTTAGCATTGGAAAATTTGGAAAAGTAAAAAAGGCAAAGTTTAATTAGAGTAAAGGATTACCAGGTTGTTGCAACAAGCTGTGGATGGCAACTGCGAAATCTGCTTTACATTCACTTATTCAGTATTTCTGCGCAGGAATCAGGAGATGATGACCTGAAGACGCCGGCGGCAAGCAGAAGAAAATTGATTTTGTTTAAATACTTTTATTAGTATAAGGAGTATTGTGTAAACTGTTAGAAAAATCATAAAATTTGGTTCAAATATTTTTCTATGTCGTAAAATTAATCAATAAATTATAATAAAAAATTTATAAATTTATTTACAATGGAATTATATAAATTAGAATAAATTTATTTACAATGAAACTATTTAAATTAGGAAGCTTAAATTTTTTTTTTTGCAATAAAATTACATGTGAGTAGTTAGAGTCATCATTAACAATCAAATCAAATTAAAAGAAATTGAAGAATATATCAATAAGTCAGACTATAAAATCAGAATAAATTTTATTATTTATGAACGAATTTTTTAAGTCAATATGCAATATAAGCAATTGGTGAAAATTATAAATTTTACATGCAAATTGGCAGAAATTTTGAAATTTTATGATTTGTTATTCAAAATTTAAAATGAATGAAATAAATCTAAAAGTGATTATTTTTGTGATTTAAAAGACAATGAACTATTTAATCAACCATATATTGATTGTACCATGTTGGGGTGTATTGTACCATGTTGGGGTGTATTGTACCATGTTGGGGTGTGTTTTACAGTAGAGAGATATGAGTAGTGATTAAGAATTTGCATCAAAATTTAAAACTAAAAATATTGAATCTCACCTCTATTGTCCTCCCCAATTTTGCATACTAGTTTAATTTTGATTTCGAAATCTGTTTCATTCAGAATTTTAATGACACATAAATTAAGTGTGGTTATTGTTACCATTTTACAATAATTATAATGTTAATGATAGTAATTAATGTAATCAAGAATGAAGCAAAAATACAATGTCAATGGAAACTCAGCAACAAAACTCAGCATCTATATTGTATTGTATCAGAAGAAATAAAACAAAATTGAAGAACACTCAGTACGTCAATGAAGTGATTACCCATCGTTTTCGGCAGTAGAAGCAGAAGACGATGGCGGAGAACTGAAGTAACGGCGGAGCTGCTTCGTCAGAATTGCATCCGCAGGACTGCAAAACCACAGCCATGGCTCCGGCTTCATCGGCGCCGGAGTTGAAGAAGACGGCCGAGAATTGAAATTGCCAAAATAAGTGCGGAGCTGCTTAATCACCACTGCATCCGCTGGACTGCAAAACCACATCCACGGCTCCGGATTACCTGTTGAAAACGAGCTTTTTTTCGGTGATACTTCCATGGCTTTATCGCTCTCAAATTTCTGTCAATGAAGTTATATCGAAATTCTGTCAATTGCAGCTTCTCCCAAAATTCTGTCAATTGCAGCTTCTCCCAAAATTCTGTCGATTGCAATATTTATAGAGTAAAAATCAGGTGTTGGCGATGGAAATTTTTTTCGCGTTTGATTAGGATTTGGCAATTAGGTTAGAATTAGGAGTAGAAATTGAACAGTTTATTTATGGATATTGTTGCTATGTGCCCTACTTTTAAGCATCAATATCTTCAACCGTATCTCATTATTTCCTTACCGATTCAAGGTTTAAAGTTTCCTTTTATTCAATTAATCAATATTAGTATTTATTTAATTTAATTTATTGTAAATTAAAGTTAATTATGTTGTAGGTTGCTGCAGATTACTCGCAGTAGCAGAAATCGACTCGGCTCGGCACCACAGCAAAGAGAGAAAGTCAAAATCAGTTCTTTTCTTATTCTTTTTTTTTTGCCGCCATTGCGAAGCTTACATATTTATTGCGAGCAGCGAATCGATTGTTCAGTTTAACCGAAAAAAGAAGAACGATTATTCAATTTTCTGATGTGCTATGTCCTGCTTCCAATCAGCCGTCGTCGCATTGCAGACTGATTACCCCAAGGCCGTCGTCTGGTCGGAAGAGAATTTGGTGGCGGTGGCGTGTGGCGCAGCTGTTATAATTCTGGTAAAGTTGTGTACTTTCCAACTTATGTGCTGCTGTTTGAATTTGATGTTGCATAGTTCAGTTGGTTGGTTAATAGTTGAGCAATTGCATTGTTTTTTTGTTTAGAATCCTCATACTCCTAAAGTTCGAGGTGTGATTACCGTTCCATCTAGCAATCGCTTTCCCACTGGGAAGATTGATGTTGATGGCGGAGGTATGCTTTGTAATTAAGCTTAGCCTAATCATATTGATAGATGTAGGATGGATTGTGTTTCTAGTTGTCTCAGCCTTTTTTTGTTGATTTGAACATAGGTGCGGATTTGCTAAATGGGTGCTTGCTTCCATATCATTTATCAAGGGAAACTCGTCCTTGTGTTCGGTTGATTTCTTGGTCTCCTGCAGGTCTCGCCAAAGATGTTGGGTACTAATATGAACTTTTTCAGCTTTGAGTAATTTTGTGCTTGTAACATCATAACTGCATCCATAGAGCTAATCACCCTCTCCCTACCCCCAAATAAATGAGGCGGTTGTTTGCTTGCTCTTTGCACCACCAGTGGGCATGTGAAGCTTTACCGCCGTCCACATTGTTCTCCGGAGTGGATAGAGGTATGTATATAGTGAAGCTTCAATTTGCAATCTCTTAATCAGCATGATTTGAGGGATCCTTAACTCTATAATCTTATTTTCTGAAGCTCATGCAATGAAACTAAGATTAGATTCTATAAAATGTTGACTGATTTTAGTTTTCTCCTGTTTTGGTCTCTGAAGGTTGTGAATATATCTGAAGTGTTATATAATTACTACAAGAGCACCAATTTTGGGGAGTGTCAAATTGTACCCTTGGAAGGTTCTGACGTGAGTCGTTGCTATTGGTTTCATATGTGGCATATGCTACAGATTATTCATTCTTCATGGCATACTATGCATTCACCCTCACTCATTTGTAATTATTTTTGCTTTTTCTTGTACAGGTTATACCAAGACAAGATACTGCAAATAAGGGTACACATTTGAGAAGACAAAAAACAGCTAATGTAATGTGCCCTCTTCATCGACTTTCTAATTCCCTATAGACAACTATCCAGTAATCATTATCCACATTGAACCAGTGATTTTGTGCTGCTGGATTAATTTCTAATTGGGCATTCTCAATATCTCTTTGTCCATTACTCTTAAAGTTCATTAAACACTAATGTTTCTCTTGATATCATTTATCAGGTAGTATCAGAAGACCATGAAAATTTGGGTGAGAAGAACAATTGGCAAATTGTTTCCTCCTCTTTCTATGAAGGGGACCCTCTGGAGGAAGTGACGGAAGACTGTCTTCCATTAATATCTGCACAGCAGTATGCTTCTCGCAATGAAATGCTAATGTCACTTATTATTGCTTGGTCTCCAATTCTGGAGACATTTGGAAACGATGTGGCTTTCAGTGTTGTTAAAATCGCGCCCCGAGAGCGCTTGGGTCGCGGGTCGCAAGGGTCGAGACCGACGTCGCCCCATTGTGGGTGGGTGGGTCGAGATTCAGGGGTCGCCGTCGGGGCGGCTGAGGCGGCTGGGGCGAGCGGCTGGGTCGAGCGGCTGGGGCGAGCGGCTGGAAGAAGAAGATCCTCGGCCATGGCTGCTCAGAAATGGGTCTGTGACTCTGTGAGAATGAAGAGAGAAGAAGGGATGGGAATGAAGAAGAGAAGAAGGGGGGTTTACCGAGACAGGAAATTTTAAAAGTAAAGTAGGCAGAAGCTATAGCTAGGGCTTCTAGGACCTATAAAAGTTAATAATCATTTTCTTCCACCTTCATTTTTTAATATTAGTATTAATATTGGTTGTCAAGATTCTCTATTCTTTAAATAGAATTAGTTCCAATTTAAATAAAAAAATACCTTTAATTACCAATCAAAATTACATTCAAATCTAATTAAATATATTGTGATGTTCTAATTAAATTAAATATATGTTCATTTTTATTTAACTATATAACTAATTTCTTAGAGAATTGCAGCTGCGCTTTATCTATTTGTTTAATTTAAAATTGCATTTTATAAATTACTATATTAATTTGAGAATTATAATTAAATTTATTAATTTTGCATCTAAATAGTTATAAATTTAGGTTTTAATTTGTAATTTATGATTTTTTTAATATGAGTGGAGATTTATTGATTTTCATTATTTATTATTATTATTATTATTATTATTATTATTGTTATCTAAAGTCTCTAAAAGATATTAATTTAAGACAATTGTTTCAATTATTTATTGTGTTATGACTTATGAATTGTTTTGATATTTTGATCATTTCTATTTTCCATTTTATCTATATTCACATGAATTGCATCTACATTTATATTATTTGATATATTATAAACATTAGAGCAATATATTTATTTTATTTAATATTAAAAGGCAAAAAAATTAACCTAGCTTTGTGGGTCTCTCGACCCCGTCGACCCGCGACCCGAATTTTCACCTCATCGACCCGATGCGCCCCGCGACCCTAACAACACTGGTGGCTTTTCCTTCTAGCTCTTCTAACTGCTGCTCAATTCTTGCTGTTGGTGGAAAGTGCGGTAAAATTTCATTGTGGAGAGTTCGTGCACCTGATTGCTATTCTACTGATAATGCTGGGCACGCGAGTGAGGTTCGACTTTTTGGCCTTGAGAAGGCACATGATAGCTGGATTACAGCAATTAGTTGGGTTAGATATGGGTCTAATGATTCAATGACCCAGTTTGCATTGGCTACTGGGAGTTCTGATGGTAGGTGCGTAATTTTATATTACCTTCCGGCTGACCTCTAAAATTAGTAGAATTTTGATTGCTCTTAAATAATCACCACGTGAGTAACTACCATATTAAGGTTATTAACAATGCACATGAGTAATTACTAACATGATTATTTTTCCCCACTTTATGCTATAATGTGAAGATCTGGCTGGTAAATGGTGAAAAATTACTCAAGGCGTCTGAAGTTATCAATGATTCATTATCATTGTTGAGGGAGGTCAGAATTGCTTCTCAGTGTCTTGGTTTTATACGTGATTCATTTTGGTCTTATCTTAAAATTAGCAATTTATCATCAAATTAGGCTGCGACTGTTGATTCTTCTATGATATCTGTACTTTCACTTACTGTGCCCGCTCGATCACCAACGAAATTGTTCTTGGCTATTGGCAAAAGTTCCGGATCCTTTGAATTGTGTACCCTTGACACATCTACTGGCAAATTTGACAATATTGGCTGTTATAATGCACATGACAGCACGGTACTGTTTTTTGGCCACTTGAATATTTATGAGTAATTTTTTTTTTGAAATAAACATCAGGTTTCTGGTTTAGCTTGGGCGTTTGATGGACGTTTGTACAGCTGTAGTCAGGTACAATATTCGATAGTAAATGTATTATGTCACTTATGTCAGGTGATGGTCCGATAAAACGTTCCACGCTTGAAAATTATGTGACTTATGTCATAGTACATCATGTTTTATTACCACTGGCAATTGGGTTGCTTACCAAATCTTTCTGATAATTGTCATTGTTGCTTTGTCTTATGATGCTAAAAGTCTTAAAAGTTAACAAAAAAGAGAGTGATTCTATAGGCAATTAACTTAACTGTTTTACATAAATTCTCATTAATTCTAGAATAACTCCTTGAAGAGCTGAATTTTCGTTGGAGAATCTCTGTCTGAAGTGCCACTTCCCCGAAGCAGTCCTGGTTTGAAGAGCTCCACAGAGGTATGAGATCACCTTTCCTGGTTTGAAGAGATTGTCTTTGTTTGTGAACTAATACTAAACAAAAAATACAGTTCGCTCATGCATTAGACTCTTGCTTTGGTCTATCGGTATCTCCTGGAAATTTGGCAGTTACTGTGGTATGATATTTTTGTCCTCTCCTTATTTATTATAGCCAGAAGTATCATGAAAAGCCAACATCTACAATTAAGGCAGTGAATGTAAAGAGCAGTTTTGGGAATGAAAGGAATGCTTATAAATAGTAATATGCTAATGAGATAGATAAAATACAGACATCATGCTTTCCTATATAACAGCCTTAGGCAGAATGGATGGCTGAAAAGTGTATGCCCTCTCGTTGCAGGTTCGCAGATATGACAGTGATCTACTAGATCCGATGTATGAAGGAAGGTGAGTTTTTAGACTTCTTTTTTTTTGTAGCCTGTTGTTAATATATACCTACACTTGTGCATATTTATGCGCCAAGAGATACATGGTGGTATATTCACCTAATATTTGCATTTGTCAATATAATTTCCATATCCACTGTGGTAAATATCTTTGGTATTCTGCAAAAATGTCAAAACTAACTGCCTAGGATTTTAGTCTGCACATAGTAATCATTAACTCACCCTTAGAGAAACCAATAGAATGATATTAGAAATATTTTTGAAGTGTGAGAAAGCAGAGCATCCTCTTTCATACCATTAATTATTGTAGAAATATTCATTAAAAAAACCGAAATAATATTACAAATTACAAATAAAATAAAAATTACATAATTAAAATCCTAAAAAATAAAAATTACATAATTAAAATCCTAAAAATTAAAAATTACATAATTAGAATCCTAAAAATTAAAAATTACATAATTAAATCATAAGTGACTGAATTTCGTCCAAATGGATGATGAATGTGTGTATTTATAGATGGTTTTGGGATTAAATTTTTTTTAAAAAATTTCAAAAAAAGGGTAATAAAACTGCTATATTTTTGGGAATCTGAAAATATTTTTTTTAAATTTTTGGTATTATTTTCGATTAAAAAAAAAAGAAATGCCAACGGCCAATAGAAACACGTCACGTCGCTCTGCTCGCTGGCACGGACGTGCTCTATGCATAGAGCACGTCCGTGCCAACGGCAAGGCGCAGCGGCGGGCAAGCGTTTCATTGTCATCGGCAAGGACGGACGGTGAGCTTGTGCTCACCGTTGCATATGCTCTAAATAACATCAACAAACTAGAACAACCACCGCCTACAAAGTTGAATGAACCACAACTCACCAAGAATACGAGCCAAAAAGCCATCTTTATATTAATCAACAAGAAGAGAATTGTCACTTCAATTGTATCCTGATCATTTTCTATGTTATGTGGGTTATAAGATCCACCGAAGTGGAAAGTCTTAACCGGATGTGTTGGTAACAGATAAAGCCCGAAGGCTGTTCCCGTCCCTGTCGGGGGAGATGCCAACCATCTCTCCTTTCTACGAACACATTTTCTATGTTATGTGAGTTCTTGCATAATTGCCCGAATGAATAAGAAAAATATCGATACTACCCTTTAATCCATAAACCAAGCTTCTACTGAATAACTTTTTTTATCGACATTCTAATATAGTTTTATCTTTTCAAAGATTACTTTATTCTGAGTCACAAGATGGACCAAGAGATAACATAGAAGAGAGAGCTCCAAATTTTCTCATCAAGTCTCTTGGATGGTGCGTCTATCCATATGATAAAGCAAGATAATGGATCATTGGGCAAGCAAAAGACGAGATTCTACCACAGGCATCCAAAATGCTGGATTTGCATCAAAAAATAATGTGGTGGATTGCTTCGAGTTTCTCCTTACACAAAATGCAAAACTCATCTTCGACTTATGTTAAGTTAAATCTAAAGAGTCTCTCCTCCGTGTTTAATTTGACAAGACAAGCCAAACTAAAATTATTTAATACTAGTATTATAAAGTACAAGAGCATTATTTGGACAACTTATATACACTAAGCTTAGACCGCCATCAAAGATTTCATTGTTATATATCAACTTGTCTAAATAAGACATTGAAAACATGGAATATAACCGTGTTCCCTTTAACTAAATTTAATATGGTGTGACTCATTCTCTACGAACAAGACTTTAAAAACATTTTTTTCTATTTCTCTCTTACTTTACCAATTATGCATTAAAACTCGTTTCGAGCTAGATGTTCATACTTTTCATGATCAGATGGAATATTAGTCTTATAATGAAACATGAGTGAAATAAAGTTAGTACAATATCAGGCTCATTACCAAAAATAATATAAAAGGTAAATGGAACATTTATTGGTGGACAAACGAAAATGGTTAAATGGGACGTTTATTGGTAGATGGAGGTAGGCATGCACAAACCGGCCCGGCCAGCCGGTTAACCGGCGGTTCGGAACCGCCGGTTCATGAACCGGAACCGGTGGGTTGAACCGGCAGAAGGGTCGGCGGGTCGTAAGGACCGGTTCAGGTTCGGCAATATCTTGAACCGTGAACCGGCGGTTCGGCGGTTCGAACCGCCGGTTCAAAGGGTCGCACAATGTAAAGTAGGCTAGGGGTTCGTAGGGGTTCAGGTAGGGTTTGGGTAAACCGGCGGTTTTCGATGGGAACCGGGGGTTTTCCGGGAAACCGGCGGTTTTCGTCAGAAACCGCCGGTTTTCGGTCAGAAACCGCCGGTTTGGCAGCCGGTTTCCGCCGGTTCCGGTGACTTTTCAGAGGCTATGTCGTAGGTGCAGTGTTTAGGCCTGCAAAACCGGTCATAAACCGCCAGTTTTCTGACGCAAACCGTGGACGAACCGCCGGTTCCGGCGGTAAACCGGCGGTTCGGCCGAATTCAAATTTCAAATTTTTTTTTTATATCCAATTTTACTCCTATAAATACCTCACTTCTCCTTCATATTTCCTTACCCCATTCTTGTGTTAACAAGGATTTCATTCTCAATCTTCATTTCTCTATTCTCTCCTCATTCTCTCTAATTGCGCAAGTTTACGTTTCAATTCTACACTTTCTACTCACTACTAATCTACTATATTTGTTGTTGTGCTCATAATTTACCACTTCTTTTATACTTCATACATATTTCATTCCAAGTCCATACTACTTTCATTTATCAATATGTCTTCTTCTCGTGGTGGATCGGGACGTGGTGATCGGGGCAAGGGAATAGCCCAAGATCAAAGTACTACGCGTCCCTCAAAATCTCGACGACCTAGTCGTCGAGATGTTATGGAAGAGGTTTCCCGATTGGCAGCCGAACGCATGCAAGTAAATAATGAAAAATTTGTTTTCCAATTCATATTTTGAAATTTCATTAAATTTTTTTTTTTGCGTTCATACTTTTAACTTCTACGTACATAATATTTGTAGATGGAAGAAGTTCATAGGACCGCCATGCTACTTGCTGAAATGCAACAAGGTGGGGGTAGGGGAGGTCGTTCCCAACAAGATGAGGAGTTCGACGTTACTATATCGTCGGACTCGGACAACAATGAGGATAGATCGCATTCTCTTATTCCTTCTAGCACCGGCGGAAATGAGGAGATGCCTCCCCCTCCTCCACCCGCTACTAACCCGACAAAATCTTTGAAATCGGACATTTTTGTCGAACACTACAAGAGGGTCCCGGTGGTGATTCCAAATCCTCACGATCCGAACTCTCAAGAAGAGACTTCGGAGTTTCATGTTTACTGCAACTATTGCGATAAAGTGTACAAATGGTCCGCCGGTGGTGGATATGGCACCCTCCGTCGCCATTTGGTGACAAAGCATCCGGTAGAATGCGGCACTACCTCTACCCAAAGCCAACTAAACTTCCAACCCGTCGGCTCGGGTTCGTCAGGTACGCCTCTATTTAAATATGAGAAAAAAATTTTGATGATACAATGACTAGATGGGCGGCTATGAAGCATTTGCCCTTTAATGTTTTTGATGACAAAAGTTTTGAGGTTACTATGCAAAGTGGTTTGAATGTAGCAATCAAAAGAATAGGTAGAATGACCGTGCAACGATCTACCGTTCGGCAATGCTTGGAGAAAAGGGTAGAATTATCACGTTATTTAGTTAACTTGGGCCACAGAGTGAACATTTGCTCAGATGTTTGGACGGATTGTTTTAACCGTCATTCATACATGGGTATTACGGTTCACTTTGTGGACAATAGTTGGACTTTGAACAATCGTTTAATTGGTTTTAGAGAATTTGAAACTCCACACAATGCACCCGAAATTGCTTCTTTGATTATACAAGTGTTGAATGAGTTTCAGTTATGCAACAAGATATTTTCTATTGGTTTTGATAATGCAACTGCCAACACCGCAAGTATCGCCGATTTGATTGCGGCTTGTACACCGGTAATTGGAGGTAAGTATTTTCATCAAAGATGCATTTGCCATATTTTAAATTTATGTGTACAAGATGCGCTTGAATTATGGCAAAAACATGTTTCTCCTATTAGAAATGCAGTTAGATTAATACATCAAAAGCCAACTATTGGCAAAGCATGGAAGAAATATTGCCATCAAAAGAATGTCAGGTACACGAATTTTACTATGGATGTGTCTCATAGATGGAATTCGACATATGATTGTCTGAATTCTACTTTGACACATAAAGATGCTTTATGTGATTTTTAGAACTAATCCCTACCGTGATTTATATCTTTCGCATAGTTGTTGGGATAACAGTTTAACTTTATTTAAATTGTTCAAATATTTTAAAAATGCTACTGTTGAATTGTCGGGTGTTTATTATTGCACTGCTGTTCGTGTTCTGGAGCATTGCATGTACATATCCCTTGGTTTTAAAACTGCAATGAAAATTGCTTCCTCTTCTCCCGAGTTAATGTGCGTTTTGTATTATATGATTGAAAAATGGCTCAAGTATTTCAGTGAGATTCCTAACGTGTTTTTTATTGCAAAGGTATTGGATCCAAAATGGAAATTAGCAGGTACCTCTAGAATTTTAGATTTTTATTATAACAATTTGAGTTCAATTGATCTTGGTCCCCTTCAAGCAATCCAATCCGATACCAGTGACGAATTTGGAGTCGACCTCTCAGAAACCTTTCAAATAAACCTCTCGGACCGGTCAGTTGTGCAACAAAACCTCGAGTTTAACTTGCGCTCTCTCTACACCGAATATGAAACCAAGTATAACACCACTCACCAAGTCAGAAGACCCCCTCCTCCACAACATAACTATTGCTTTGCATTTCAAACCGATTATGATGACCCCGACGCGCAATCCCAACTAGCCGACCTATACAACTACAGCACCGGCGGAAGGTCCTCAGGTATGGTCAGTGAATTAGATTTATATTTTGATTCACTCTTTTCCTTTGGTGATGAAGGTCCTACTCCTCCCGCCCAAATCGACGTCCTCGATTGGTGGGGAACACACGAGAAAGATTTTCCCATCCTTGCTTCAATGGCCGAGGAGATTTTTTCTGTTCCGACTTCCACCGTAGCCGTCGAGTCCGCTTTTAGTGTTGGCTCGCGCGTGTTGGATGAATCAAGAAGTAAGCTCTCGACGAAAAATATGGAAGCCGTGATGTTACTTGATGATTGGGTCAAAGCTGACGTCCGAGAACAAGAAAATGATTGGGATGATCGTCAAGAGGGATCACAAGATGAATTCACCGGGGATGAAGCTTAGGCCAACCGTCAACCGCCGCAGGCCAAGCCAAATAGGTAAGTAAGATAAGAGAACTACGTGGACTTTGATTCCCTAATGCAAATGAGCAATTGGGATACGTAGGCACCTCAACTTAAATTTTAAATTTAAGTTGAGCTCAAGTCCTTTTTCTTTTATTTCTTTTTTTTCCAATTAATTCCTACTTTAAAAATATGCAAATACAATTACATAATTGTATTTGTATATACTCTAGTCGATGAAGTATATTTCTCTATACGGCTAAATGAGGGAAACTTTTGACAATTCTACTATAATTGTTGATTGTTAGACGAAACTCAACATTTAAAGTTGAATTGCTAAAGGTGTCCTTAATTTAGTTATGTAGAAATATCTTCTTCGCCGGTTAAGAGTATATATATAATACACTTATACGTTTAAGAACTTCAACGTCGTTCTTGTCATTTGTAATTAGTTGTTGACTAGTAGTCTCATTTGTATTTAAATTTTGTTTAAGACTTCAAGACCGGCATATGTTTTAGATTTGTAATTGTTGTAACTTGTAAACATGCAATTTCAATAAAATTGCAACTGTAGTCATATTTTTTTTTCAATTTTATTTACTCACATTTCATACATAAACAACTTTGAAAGTGTAATGTAATTTGATTAAAAATTGAATAGTTGAAAAATGCAAAAAAAAAAAAGTCGACGAACCGTCGAACTTGCCCTGAACCGGCGGTTCGTGACCCTTGTGCACACCTAGATGGAGGGTATATCTTAAATACAATTTGAGAATTAAACTAAATTCTGTAAATTTGGTCGACAAATCATAATGATCTAAATATTAGCGTCAATTAACTGAACTTACTCTCGACAAAAGGTTTGTTAGCCGTTCTTTTAGCACAAAGTATCACAAAAGTAGTGAATTCGACATGCATCTAAACTTGCTTGCTTTTTTACCAAACCTTCCAAATTAAAGTTTTGCTCCACATTCATTGAATAATCTTATTGAGTAATATTGGATGAACTTTCATAATGTACTACGTATTTTATAAGCACAGAATTTATTTACAGCGGTAATTTCAAATTATGAAATTTCGATAACAAAATACTCCAATATAAATACTCCCTCAGTCCCACTATGCACTATTTTCTTTTTAGTCCGTCTCACTAGAATATACACTTTCTAATTTTAGAAACTCTTTTTTATCTAATGAGGTGATACTCATTCTCCATTAATAATACTTTAATTACTTTTTCTCTCTTCCTTTTTCTTACTTTACCAATTTTACATTAAAACTCATGCTGAACCTAAAGTTCATATTCTCCAGGAACGAAGGGAGTATCATCGTAAGCCCAGAGTGTTGTGTTGAAATGGGAAAGTCAGAACCAGATCATGAAAAGGTTAAAAACTAAGTATATAGCTTCAAATTACTTTATATAGCATAACATTTGCCAAAAACTAATAACATACTCCACTGAGTCTTTTTATCATAAAAATAATGAAAACTAAGCTAGTTGAAGATTTGTAAGTCTATATAATTCCTCCGTCCCACTTAAGATGTCTACATTCTTGAGTGACACGAAATTTTTGGAGGAGTTGTTATATGGAGTAAGTAGAAAAAAAAAAGATGAGTGGTTGATTATTTTAATGATGAGAGATAAATTTATTTCTAAATATAGAAAGTGTACATCTTGAATTAGACAACTTAAAAAAGAAAGGTTGAGTGGAACATGGAGTATAAAGTTAGTGTTTCTTATGTGATGTGTCTAATTAATTTATAAGAAAAAGAGAGAGAAAAAATGGGAGGAAAGAAAATATTTTTACAATTATGATTAACTAAATTCGACACACCACATAATACTATATTCCTATCACTAAATTTCTACTCATCCACAACAACATAAAAATAAAAATAAAAAACAATTATTGTGACATTGCGCCAAAAAACCCAAGTATTTTACAATATTAGAATCCAATACTAACTTTTAAGGATGTATAAATTTTTGGACCAAAGTGAAAACCAATTAATTCTTGATTGCAAGACTTAGTTGCTTTTAATAAACGCGTTATATACGGCGATGAACATAATCCTCGTACACGCAATATGGAAGGGCTTTACTATATTTATTAAAATTTTGGTGTCACATCGTCCAATATTTATCGGTGACAATCACGTTTCTGGTTTTATGATTATGATTTAATAAATTCAGAACATCCACTGCAAAAGGTTGAAAAAAAAGTTTAATGCAACTTGATTACTTGAAGCACCGCCGAAAGCCTAATCATGTTATATGGGACTACTCAACATAGCAAGGACAAATCACAAAAATGATTTTTCTTGAATAAATTATCAAATTTATCTAAAAATGAAAAAAAAAAGCCGTGAATAGAAATAATGTTGATTTTGATATGCAAACCAAAATGAAAAAATAAATAAGAGACTTTTTTAATGTTTTAATCGATCGTATATTTCATCTTTTAAACGTATCAATTCAATATATCGCTAAAAATCAATTACAGCAATTGCTTTTAAAAAAAATAAATTGTAGGCGTTGATAAATTGGAGCTTTGAAGTAAACTTGGATCGCAACAGTTAAAATAATCAAGATAATGATATACTAGTAATTAACAACTTTTAAGATCCTGACATGAAATATTGGATATCGATCTATTTTCTTGTTCTAAAATAATAGAGTCCAACACAATAGATATAAAAATAAGAAAATTATTGTCCATTTCTTTTTGAAGTAGAGTCGAGCCCACCCGACCCGATTCAATCATGAAAACCGTTACTAATAAACGTATGATTTTGGCCATACATATAATTATGGATTTTATGGGTTGGATTAATCTATCTGGTTAAATCCATTGTCTATGATGTGATCAGTGACTCTATATCCAATGTCCATCTACTACAATATTGTCTAAATAATTAATGATGTGGCATATTAGAATTCACATGTACTTCCTTCGTCCCAAGATAGACGAAACTGATGGAGTACGTACTAAACAAGCCCAACAGCAGTAAAGCCCATCAGCCTAAAGCCCAAGAAAGAGTATCAGTTCGGCGTTACCAAAGAGTTCGGCCCCAGCCTATAGCTCGGTAAAAGCCGACCAATCAAGCTCTACAAAGCTGCTCGGCAATAGTTCAGCAGTTCGGTCTCAGCATCGGCAAAAGCTGCTCGGCAATACCGAACTGGGAGCCACGACCTCCACTACACGATCTATCTAGTGGTGGACCCATGCAGGCTCTCATGACCTCCACGACATCCACGACATAATTACTGATGATGTAAGCCACTGCCTAGTTAGTGGCCATGCAGGATCTCATGACCTCCATGACCTCCACGACTTAGGGTGGTGATGCAAGCCACGATCTCAGTTCAATATATAAATAGAACTTAGATCTGATAGACCAGGATTTACTAACTCTAGAGATAAAAGATCATATAGCAAGTCTGTGTTGTAAGCTGTAATCCCAGATCAAGCAATACAATCTTGCCCTCCCTTCTTCCCGTGGACGTAGATTTACTTCAGTAAATCGAACCACGTAAATTCTTTGTGTCGTAGTCTTTATCTTCTACCAGCATTTACAAACATCAGAAATTCGCGGATTCGCCACTGGCGCCGTCTGTGGGAAACCAGAGAACCAAATCTGTGATAAAGCGAATTTTTGATCCTTTTTCCACCACTAAAAAAAAAAAAAAAAAAAATGCATACCAGATCACATAACACCCGTGCCTCCGTCCGTGATAACCATGAGGAAGCTAATCCAGCAGCCCATAGGCCTGGAAAGCAGCCTCGTGAGAAATCTGTCTCCAGTTCTCACGAAGAAGGAACAAGCCACTCCAGGAGAGATCGCATCGAGTCTTCCCAGCAGCCCGATTTAAATGAAGCTGTCAAGCTGTTCTTGGCCGAGAAGCAGGAGGAGTTCTTAACCTTCCTGCAGAAGAGCCAACAGCCGGAGAAGACAACGGCGGATTCTCCCTCCTCATCCAGACATGAAAGTCACTACCGCAGTAGTGACGTGTCTTCCAGGAGAAAGAATCCTCAACCCCGACATGTTCCTGTTCCTCCTCGGTACCGGAACCACAGGAGAACTCCATCTCCTCCGTACCGAAGAGATGTCGGGTTCGCCATGTACGGAGCATTAAAGACTCCGTTCTCGGACGATATCACCCGAACTCCTTTGCCGCGGAACTACCGGACACCGTCAATGACTTATGACGGGCTAGTGGATCCTCATGATTTCTTGGGATGCTATCAATATAATATGGCGAACCAGGGTCTCAATGAGGTCCATATGTGCAAGCTGTTCCCCGAGCTGCTCATCGGGAACGCCAGAAGGTGGTTCGACAGCCTTCCTCAAGGCAGCATTAGATCCTACCGAGATCTAATGGATGCTTTCCATAGGAGGTTCTTTCAGAAAGCGGAAGCCCGAATTACTTCGGCTCAGCTGCTTTCTATACGTCAAGGTCGCGACGAAAAGATCAGCGACTTCCTGACGAGATTCCATAAGGAATCCCTACAAGTAGATAATCTCAATGATCTACTTGTCATTTCGGCATTCCAAAATGGAATCCTGCCCGGAGCTCTCTACAGAAAGCTCGTGGAGTGCGGTCCGCAAACAGCTCAAGAAATGTGGGACATTGCGGACCAGTTTTCCCGTGCGGATGAGGCAGACCGTCGAAAACGGTCTTTAGACAGCTCATCCCGAGAAGAGAAAAAGAAGCCCGATCAAAGCGGCCAGGTGCTTCCTCGCCGAACTCCTTTTGAAAGAATTCAAAGGGCACCGGTACAAGGCAGATTGGGGCCACGTCTCAATCCTGAGAAGCCGCCCGCTCAGTTCGTACCATTAAACAAGTCAAGAACGGAAATTTTCGAACTACATTCCGATATGTTCGAAAAACCAAAGCGGATGATGAAATCAGCCGCGCGGCGACCTCAGGATCAATATTGCTCCTTCCATCAAGCCCACGGTCACGATACCGAGGAGTGCCGAAATTTGGCTGCAGGTATTGATGTTCTTGTGAAAACAGGAACGTTAAAAAAATACCAAAGCAAGCAGCCGAAAAAGAACAAAAAGCAGAGAGGTGCGAACTGCAATCCTCAGGATCCGAAAAGGCATGAAGATCCCGAAGACGACGACGAGCCGCAATATGATGGAGTAATCCAGACTATTGATGCTCTCCCTGCCGGGAAGACTAAGTCGTCCCTAAAAGCAGAACGCAGAGGTTCCAATCAAGAGGAGCCGACACATAAAAGGCTGAAGAAAGACGAAGTGATTACATTTTCAGATGCCGATCCCGTCCCAGCCATCTCTCCTCACCAAGACGCTATTGTCATTCAAGCCGGAGTGGCAAACAAACTGATCCACAGAGTATTTGTGGATACAGGAGCGTCAGTCAGCGTTCTTTTTAAAGAATGTTTCGATAAAATGGAAGTGGATCCAGCTCGGCTCAGTCCGGCTCCACTTCCTCTGAAAAGTTTCGCCCAGGAGGACACCCGCCCTGAAGGTATTATCAGCCTTCCGATCACGGTGGGAAAAGCGCCTACAAGCTCCAATACGATGATCGAGTTCTTTGTGGTGAAAGCTCGGTCCCCGTACAACATCATCCTGGGGAGAGACTGGCTCAACACAGTTCGGGCCGTTTGCTCTACTTATCACCTCACCATCAAGATCCCCACTAAAGGTGGGATAGCGGTCATCCGAGGTGATCAAAAGAGAGCAAAAGAATGTCTGCAGATTGCGCTTAAAAGTGCCGAGCAATCAGTTCGGCACCATCAAGCATAGCAATCACAGCAACCGGAGTCAGAGGCAAGCGAGATGACCGAAGTCACTTCAGAGCCGAACTCAATGACCGTTCAGTTATACGAAGATGATCCATCCAGAACGGTCAAGATCGGCTTCACAGGAACGCCTCTACTCCGGGAAAAGACCATTCAGCTCCTCAAGGAGTACAAAGATGTCTTTGCATGGTCTTCGTTGGACATGACCGGAGTGCCCCCCGAGGTAATCACTCATCGGTTAAATATTGATCCTTCAATCCGGCCGGTAAAACAGAAGCAAAGACTCTTTGCGGCAGAAAGAAGCCAAGTCATCCATGACGAAGTCCGCCAATTACTAAAAGCGGATGTACTATTCGAGGTGAAATATCCTTCTTGGGTGGCCAATCCTGTGATGATCAAGAAAAAAGGAGGAGGATGGCGGATGTGCATAGATTTTACCGATCTAAACAAGCACTGTCCTAAAGATTGCTATCCCCTTCCGAATATAGATAAAAAAGTAGAAGCTTTGATCGGCTTCGAAATTTTCTGTTTTCTTGATTTATACAAAGGATATCACCAAGTGTTGATGGATGAGAGTGACGCTCCGAAAACAGCTTTCATTACCGATTTCGGCATTTTCGCTTATAAAAAGATGCCATTCGGTTTAAAGAATGCCGGAGCCACTTATCAAAGGATGGTAGACAAGCTTTTTCGGCACCTAATCGGAAAACAGGTTGAAGTGTATGTCGACGACATAGTTGTCAAAAGCAAAAGCACTTCGGAGTACGAAGACAACCTCAAATCCACTCTCGACGTGCTCCGAAAAGCCAACCTCAAACTCAACCCCCAAAAATGTACCTTTTTGGTAGATTCGGGAAAATTTCTGGGTTGTTGGGTTTCAAAGGACGGACTCAAGGCAAATCCCTCAAAAGTTCAGGTTATTCAGAACATGGCGATGCCGAAGTCCATACACGATGTGCAAAGACTAACTGGATGTCTAGCCGCATTGAATAGATTCCTTTCCCAAGCAGCCGAAAAGCAACTGCCGTTCTTCAAAGTGTTAAAAAAGGCACCAAAGTTTGAGTGGGGAGCCGAGCAGAAAAAGGCTTTTGACGAGCTCAAAAGTTATTTAGCCGAGCTTCCAATTCTCTCTGCTCCAACAGATGCCGAAGTGATTTTCTTATACTTAGCGGCATCCGATCAAACCATTAGCGCGGTGCTTGTACGAGAAGAAGGCCTAAAGCAGTTTCCCATCTACTTTACAAGCCGAGCATTAAGAGGTCCAGAAACAAGGTATCAACCTCTGGAAAAAATTGCTCTGGCGTTAGTAAATGCAGCAAGGAGACTGCGGCCATACTTCTATGCTCACAAGGTATGCGTCTTAACCGATCTGCCTCTTCGGCAAATTTTGACCAAGCCAGAAGCATCAGGCAGAATCGCCAAATGGGCCATAGAGCTGGGAGAACACTCAATCGAGTACCTACCTCGGAAAGCCATCAAGGGACAAGCCTTGGCAGATTTTCTTGCAGAGGCCAAGTTCGATCAAGCAATCCCTGTCATTGCCGAACAGAAAAATTCTGCCAATGCCGAACTAGCACAGCCCTTGGAATCCGAAGAGGAGCCGCCGGACTGCTGGAGCGGATTCGTAGATGGAGCTTCGAATAAAACGGGAAGTGGAGCTGGTATTCTGCTTATCGCTCCCGATGGACACGAGGTAACCTATTCACTTCGGTTCTCATTCCCAACCACTAATAACGAAGCCGAATACGAAGCCCTCCTTGCCGGACTCCAGCTAGCGCAAAGTCTATGTATCAAGTCTCTCAAAATCCATTGTGATTCACAAGTCATAGTGAATCACATGTTGGGTACAAGTGAAGCCCGTGATGAGAGGATGAGAAAATATTTAGACAAAGCGCAAAGCATTAGCCGAAGTTTCTCTTATTTTCGGATAATCCGCATTCCCAGAGCAGAAAACAGCCGAGCAGATACTTTAAGTAAGTTAGCCGCATGTCCAAGCTCAAAGATGGAGGAATTGATGCATCGAAGCATTGATGAAGCTGAGGTACATTCAGTAACCAGCTCGCCGAACTGGATGACGCCGATCTTACAGTATCTAGATCAAGGACAACTGCCCGAGGATAAGAGAGAAGCTCGGAAAATCACATGCCGAGCACTTCGGTACGAACTTCATGAAGGAGTCTTATACAGAAAGTCCTACCTTCAGCCGTTATTACGATGTATAGGGCCAGAAGAGACGGACTACATCCTCAGAGAAGTTCATGAAGGATCGTGCGGCAGCCACATCGGAGCTAGAGCTTTAGCTAAAAAAGTTCTAAGATGGGGATATTATTGGCCAACCTTGGTACAAGAAGCAGTGCAGCTCGTCAAGACATGCCCGAAGTGCCAAGTCCATGCAAATATCCCAAGGATGCCGCAGACCGATTTATCCACTATGCAAAGCCCTTGGCCTTTTATGCAATGGGGTATAGACATAGTAGGACCACTACCACAAGCTCCTCGGCAAATAAAATTCCTAATCGTTGCCGTGGACTACTTTACGAAGTGGGTGGAAGCTGAACCATTAGCTACGATAACGAGCTCGAAGGCATTGGATTTCGTCTGGAAGAACATAGTGTGCCGATTTGGCATACCCCACATCCTCATCTCGGATAACGGGACTCAATTCACCGACAAGACGTTCAAGAATTGGTGCCGAGAGCTGAATATTCAACAGCGGTTCACTTCGGTCTCTCATCCACAAGCAAACGGACAAACGGAGGTAACAAATCGTATCCTGGTGAAAGGGTTAAAAGCTCGGTTAGAACAAGCCAAAGGACAATGGGTAGAAAATCTCCCTCAAGTCCTATGGTCCTACCGAACTACACCCACAACCTCCAACGGTGAAACTCCGTACAGTCTGGTGTACGGCACTGAAGCCGTGATTCCTGTGGAGATCGGCATACCCAGTCCCCGAACTCTAAATTTCTCAGCAGAAATGAATGACGACGGACTGAGAGCCGAGCTAGATCTTGCCGAAGAAAGAAGAGAATTGGCATGCATAAAAGCAGCCAAGTACAAGGAGCAAGTAGCCCGGTATTATAACCAAAGGGTGAAGAAGCTGCAATTTCAAGTGGGAGATCTCGTCTTGAGAAACAACGAAGTAAGCCGAGCAGAAAAGCTGGGCAAGCTCGAACCCACATGGGAAGGTCCGTATCGGGTGTCAGAAGTCCTCGGCAAAGGGTCTTACAAATTGGCTTACATGTCAGGAGAACAGGTACCCCGAACATGGCACATTTCCAACCTCAAGAAGTTCCATTTGTAAGAGACAGTCCGGTCAGTCAGTCTTGAGTCCTGTTCGGTCAATGTGCTTTCTTTGGTTTGCTTGGTCTTTTTGTCTATGTGCGTTTTGTCTATGTGCGTTTTGTCTGTCTATGTGCGTGTCGTCTCTTACAAATGTTGCTGAGGTATCTTGTTCTTCGAAGGCTGATCCCCTTTTTAGAACATATATAAGCTAACGATTGTGAGTCAAAGCTTCTAAAGAGGATACAAGACCACAATTCAGCTTAAACAAGCAGTTCGTCTGAAACGAACTGCAATAAGCCAACGATTGTGAAGTCCAAGCTTCTAAAGAGGATACAAGACCGCAATTCAGCTTAAGAATCAAGCACTTCGTCTGAAACGAACTGCAACGAAAGTCCGATTCTCGCGATAAAACTTGCCTGAATTAGGACAAGGGAAAGTCCGATCCACGCGATAAAAACTCGCCGAATTAGGACAAGGGAAAGTCCGATCCCCAAATTAGGACAACGGAAAGTCCGATCCGAGCGATAAAACTCGCCAAATTAGGACACAAGACGAGTCCGGTCAAAGATGTTTATTTCATCAGACCAAAGACGAGTCCGGTCAAAGATGTTTATTTCATCAGACCAAAGACGAGTCCGGTCAAAGATGTTTATTTCATCAGACCAAAGACGAGTCCGGTCAAAGATGTTTATTTCATCAGACCAAAGACGAGTCCGGTCAAAGATGTTTATTTCATCAGACCAAAGACGAGTCCGGTCAAAGAAGAGTTCACTTCATAAGACCGAGGACAAACATCAACTTACCCCGTACCTTTATCCAGAATGCCGAAGTAATTCACTTCGCTTTTCGGGGGGGGTAGTGATGGAGTACGTACTAAACAAGCCCAACAGCAGTAAAGCCCATCAGCCTAAAGCCCAAGAAAGAGTATCAGTTCGGCGTTACCAAAGAGTTCGGCCCCAGCCTATAGCTCGGTAAAAGCCGACCAATCAAGCTCTACAAAGCTGCTCGGCAATAGTTCAGCAGTTCGGTCTCAGCATCGGCAAAAGCTGCTCGGCAATACCGAACTGGGAGCCACGACCTCCACTACACGATCTATCTAGTGGTGGACCCATGCAGGCTCTCATGACCTCCACGACATCCACGACATAATTACTGATGATGTAAGCCACTGCCTAGTTAGTGGCCATGCAGGATCTCATGACCTCCATGACCTCCACGACTTAGGGTGGTGATGCAAGCCACGATCTCAGTTCAATATATAAATAGAACTTAGATCTGATAGACCAGGATTTACTAACTCTAGAGATAAAAGATCATATAGCAAGTCTGTGTTGTAAGCTGTAATCCCAGATCAAGCAATACAATCTTGCCCTCCCTTCTTCCCGTGGACGTAGATTTACTTCAGTAAATCGAACCACGTAAATTCTTTGTGTCGTAGTCTTTATCTTCTACCAGCATTTACAAACATCAGAAATTCGCGGATTCGCCAGAAACATTTCTTTTGAACATAGGATTTAAGAAATTAATATTTAAAGAGTTAAAGTAAAGAGAGAAAAGTAGAGAAGTAAAGAGAGAATAAAGTAGGTGGAGAATAAAGTAAGAGACATGAGTTTTTGCTAAAAAGGAAAATGACTCACTTATAGTAAAACATCCCAAAATAGAATATGACTCGCTTATATTGGGACGGATGGAATAGTATTTTATACTCCCTCCGTCCAGCCACTGGAGGACGCAGAAAATGATATTAATATGGGATATATTTTTAAAATTTTCTCTAAAAGTTTATTTTTGAGTAATTTAAATTATTAATAGGGGCTTTTATAAAATAATTTGTATAAACTTTGGATAAATTTTTAAAATAGTTAATAGAAAAATATTAAAGTATTCGATTCATTAGGGGCTTAAGCCCTTTGTAGATTGTATGTACTTCCGCCATTGGTCTCAGCCTAAGTGAGACGTATTCCTTTTTGGTACGTCCCAACCTATGTGAGACGGTTCCTTGTTTTTGGCACCAATCACCTCACTCCTCTCACCTACTTTATCCTCTCATATCTCATACTTTATCATCTCTCTTACTTTATTACCTCTTTCTCTTTCTTACTTTATCATCTCTTTTACCTTTTCCTCTCTTTCTCTTTCTTACTTTACTTTCTCTCTCCCTTAATTACCAATAATTTAATTCCCTAAACACCATTACCTAAATTCTTGTGCCAAATAGAAACGTCTCGCTTAGGCCGGGACGGAGGGAGTACATGTCTATAGTCTATGTTGTAATCATTAATCATACTCTTGATTAAGCATAAATGTGGAGTATTTTCAAGCTATTTTGTTTTTTTCGTCGAAGAACTCTACAGACACATAAGAAATATCACATGAAATTTTCATGTTCTACAACACATATAATATTGAAATATTTTTGTTGGGAGACAAACATAAATTTTATGAATTGTTTTGGATATTTTGTTGTAATAATGCTTCTTATATTAGGACATATTTGGTGTCTGTGTAATACGTTGAGAAAGTAACTTGTCTCTACCCCTCTTGTACAATTATGTAGGAGTAGTATTTATTTTGGAAACATCCCAAGTAAAGTAAGATGATTTTCTTTTTTCTACATTTAACTGACTAAACATAAAAAAATTTCAAATTTTGTGTTGGAAAAAATTACAAAGTACAGAAGTAACAATATTTATATTGGACTATCACAAGTCTAAATAGTAGTATTATTTTTCAAAGTTTATTAGCAGAAGCATAGACTTCGTCTGATATGCGACGTCTACATCAGCGGTATAAAATTCTGCCCACAAATGCCTAATTTGTCATTGTTGATTTCCTAATTTCATAAATTGAATATATTTTGTATCTGTCATTGTGACAACGACATTAAATTATCTGGGTCCATGTTACTCTCTCCGTCCCGCACTACTCGCACGTATTTCCTTTTTGGGCGTCCCAAGTTACTTGCACTCTTTCCATTTTTAGTAAAAATTTTCACCTATAGCCGTCATTTTTTACTTTTCTATACACTCATTCCTTAATCTCCGTGCCGAAAAGGAAATGAGAGAGTAGCTCGGGACAGATGGAGTACTATTTTTGGCAATCATTAAACGCTTCATAGAACTGTATCTTTAAACGCTTCATAGAACTGTATCTAGCTGTATCCACTAGCTACTCAATAGTACTACTTATTAGTTAAAAGTTAAAACTCAGTCTATAATACTTATTTATTTATGAGTCTCATTTTATTTATATCATGAGTATTTATAAAATATTAAGAAGAGTTTGTAAAAAATAGACTCCCTCCAGTTCATTAAAAATGACGCACTTAGATAATGACATAAGATTTTAGGAGATGTTGTTTTGTGTGTCAAGTGAAGAGAGAAAATAGTACTCCCTCCGTCCAGTAATAAGAGTCCCGTTTTTCCGTTTTGGGACGTCCGGGAATAGGAGTCCCGGTTCTACTTACCATATTTGGACAATCTAATTACCCTACTTATTCACTTCAATTTCAAAAATGCCATTAAAAAACCCCAAATTGATTCCCTAATTTCCACCCCAACCCCCATTCTCTACCCTCATTTGCGAGAATTCCCATTCTCTCTCATTCTCACTCTCCCATTCTCTCTCGGGAAGCCTAATCCCTCGCCGCCTCCATCGCCTCCACCGCGCCGCGGCCATTGCCCACACTGCCTCTATCACGCCGCCTCCACCGTCTCCTTATCGCCCACCGCCTCCACCGCGCCGCCTCCACCATCCCATATCAAACCCGAATCGGTCGTCTCCTTCTCTCTCTGAAATGGAATACAGTCCAAAACATTGTCCCTTATCTCTCTCTCTCAGCGAACCCTAATCCTCTTTCTCTTCTTGAAATTAATTGATGTGTTAAGTGTAATTAGGGTTTTTCGACTGGTTGTGTGTCTGATTTGGACTATGGTCCAAAACATTGTTGTATTGGAGTATTAATTTCATAAAATTTCGATTCACATCGGGTTTGAATTAAAGTTTGGATTTTGCAGTGTGTATTGACTTGAGCTGGTTCTGTTCTTGGTGTTTAAATCTTCATATTGTGATTGTGACTGCAATTAGCGTGGTTTGTTTACTTTAAATCTTTGATTGTTGGATATATAATTTGGAATAAAAAATAGTGATAAAAAAACTAAAATCAGAAAATTATAAATTAAACATTTTAAGTGGACCCAAAATTCCACTATTATACACCATTTATTACACACTCCAATGCTTTCTTAAAACCCGTACCTTTTAGAAATGAGACCACTATTGCTGGACGGAGGGAGTATTATATTTACTTTAATATGTGAGAACTTTTTCCAGAAAATTAAATATATTACTATCTTTTATGAGATAAATTAAAAAGAAAAGTGTGACATCTATTAGCGGAGGAAGTATACGGATCAAACTTGTAAATATATACTAACTACTAAATGAAATTTGAGTAAAATGTGAGTATTATTAATATTTATAATAAAAAAAGGAATTAGGATTCTTATTCGCATATAGAGGGTGGATAGAGGGTGGAGTATTTAATTTGAATTACACATGCATGCGCATACTTGAGACATCTAACTAAGTGCATATATTTTTAATACTAATATTCTTGACTTCATCCATCATCTTCACAATTTCACAATTCCAATTGGCAATTTCCATTTAGTCAACACACACAGCTAATCTTCATTTTCGTTTGCAGACTTAAGAAATGTCATGACCCTAAAAGATTTAGTTAAATTATGAGATTTTTTATACTTTCTTCGTCTTATATTACTCGCACTTTTTCTATTTAGGCCATAAATATAAGATTGATTTTTTAGTATAATTGAATTATTAGTATTTTAAGTGTAATGAGATATCAGTAATACTTAATTAACTATAATATATAAATTAAAAACTATAACTCTTATTAAAATAGAAATAGTGTAAGTAGTTTGGGACGAGCCGAAATAGAAAAATATGAGTAAAATGAGACGGAAGGAGTATATTAATTTTATTATAAAATATAAATAGAATGAGTTAAATAAAATGTGAAGCTTAATTGTGGAGTTAATATTTACTAACCCATCAAAATTAGAAAATAGAACTTTAATTGCCAGATGTTGATAGTAGTATTTCTTATGATCAGTCGCATTGATTCGCACAAAAATATTAGTAGTACTATGTACTCCATATTGTTTATTTGAGGAATATAATGAAAATAAGTCAAATATGGCTGCGAACATTTGTTGTAGGTCCACCCATTAAGAACAAAGAACAAAGAACAAGAACAATCAAAATATGATTTGCAATAAAAAAAAGAGGAGATTATACGAGTATATCTCAATGAATATTCCCTCTACCCTATTATTTAGTTAGTTATTGATTTGTATATCTTTCCCATATAATTAGTTTCTTATTCCCTAAGTTAGAGTATTTAGCATTATAAATAGGGACTTTGTTATTCATTTCCTTCATTCAAGAAATATCAAATTATCTTATTTTCCTTTTATCGTGTTTTACTTTCTTTTGCAATCCTAAATTTTGGTTTGATCGACGGGCAAAGCTCCCGCGACTACCGTTTATCGTGTTGGGAATTTCACCCTTAACAATTGGTGCTTTCATTTGGTTCTTATCCTTCGAATTACTGCCCCCATGTCACGTTATGTGAGTAATCACGAATTAGGCATGCCGGCTTTGGACACCGATCGCACGGCGGAGTTCCAACATGATTATCATCTGCAACACTCAAATTGGAATGACTATGAACGTAGTGGTCAGCCATGGTCATCTCAAATTGAGTATTATCATTGGCAGCCATGCCAACCACCCTCGCAATTGGAGTCGCACGTGTGGGAACTTCGGGCGCAGCCGCGACGTCCACCAGACCCACCCAACGGACAGCTGCCGTATGCGCCGTCATACCAGGCCCGACAACCCACTTCCTGGGACCCGCCATGGCTGCGCCAGACCACCGTATATCAGCCATCGTTGTCCTACGATCCAGATATGTACTCGCCACCACCGCCCAGGCGCCATCCTACCTGCTGGGACTTGCCTAATTACTGGGAGACACCGGGACAACGCCCCTTCCATGAGGTCTCATCGTATGATCAGCCACTGCCCTATTCCACTAGACAGCCCACCTGTTGGTAGCCTTGTCCAGCTACTACCACGGCAAATCCGATTCTCGCACAGCTTCAACAATTATTGGAAGTGTGCTACAGGATGGAATCTCGCCTTGATGCAGCCGACCGACGCATCGACAACATGCTTCCTCCCGAGCTGTCCGAACCTGCACAGCCGTACGGCTCCCAAATTTTTGGGTCTGGGGACCTCGTTCAGTACCTTCCTCCATCAGGAAATAGCAAGGCTTCGCTGGTGCCGTCGGGTTTAGTCCCCTACAACTCATTGGCTCCGCTGCAGCAGTCGAGTACAACACCACCACCCTTTGCGCTGCTTCCCGATACCGCCCTCGAGCTGCCGACGCCGTCGCCGTACATTGCGTTGCAAAATACGCGATCAGAAGTTATTCCTTGGCAAGTGGAATATCGCTCGTCGGCTTATGCTCTGTCCAAGACTTCAACTGGGGATGTTTTGGAGTGTAATAAGAAAGAGATTTTGATTCATGACTGTGATCGAGTTGAGGAAGGATTTGATGATTCTTTGGAGAATATTCTACATTCTTCTTCTCGTTTTTGTTGCGTTGAAAATGTTGATATTGATGGGAATTTGGAAGTACAGGAAGATGATGTTGCGAGAGAATCGAAATTTGTAGAGGAAGAGAAGTCAATTTTGATTATAAAAGATAAATCTGTGCATATGTGTGTTGAAGAAGATGAAGCTCCGCCTGATCATGGAGATTTGACTCCCATGTAGAATTGGCTCAAGCTACTACCTGATGGGAGTTTGCCATGCATCAACGTTCGTGCTGCAATTCTGAGGATTTCTTTGATCCTCCAATTAGTTTGGATCAGTTTGGTCAAAGGGAACAACTGAAGAAAAAATGACCTTGGAAAGGACATTATGATTTTGTCTAAGCCGGATGAGGAGACCAGGAGCAACCAGAAAAATGCTCAAGAATTGGTTAACAAATGGTGCCATCTAATTTTCAATTAGAGTCATCACTCGGTGTATTTTTATGGGAATAATGAAGGGAGACCTTCAACTATTCGGTATGCGTTTGATCCAGGAGGAGATATCTTGCCGAACTTGTTGTTTTCAACTCTCTTCGTTGTGTCGTGGTTTCCACCTTGAGGACAAGGTGGATTTCAACCGTGGGGGAGTTGATATGAGCATATCTCTATGAATATTCCCTCTACCCTATTATTTAGTTAGTTATTGATTTGCATATCTTTCCCATATAATTAGTTTCTTATTCCCTAAGTTAGGGTATTTAGCATTATAAATAGGGACTTTGTTATTCATTTCCTTCATTCAAGAAATATCAAATTATCTTATTTTCCTTTTATCATGTTTTACTTTCTTTTGCAATCCTAAATTTTGGTTTGATCGACGGGCAAAGCTCCCGCGACTACCGTTTTATCGTGTTAAGGGAACTTCACCCTTAACCGGAGATAATTCTAGAGCTTGAATTTATGTCCTCCTCCAACAAACAATAAGAAAGGTATCTAGGTAGGTAGGGGGTTGGAAACTGAATACATATACATATATATACATATGCATATGATCGATGGATGGTACAACCGGGCATGGCGGAGAAGAGCGGCCCGGCAACATCACCACCAGTGACTTCTGCTATGTCGATGCGGCTGTGCACTCCGCCGGCGTTTGGGGCTCCGCCGGAAGCAGACCCTTCCTTGGCTTTGCTCTGCCCCGCCTACAGCTTCAGCTCGCCATCATTTTCCTCATCACCCAATCTCTTCATCTATTGCTCCGTCGCTTCCATTTGCCCCGCCTCGTCTCCGAGATCCTCGTCTCTCTCTAATCCCAGTCTCCTCCATTTTCTTTTCTTTGCTTATTTTAATTAAAAGCTGTTCAATTAAGCCCACCATTTTTTTTTTGTTTCCACAAACGGAGATATATGACTAAATTGCAACATAATAATGTATTGATATATGTGATCAGGCTGGAATCATACTTGGGCCAACCATTCTAGGACGATATGCATATGTAGACGAAGCATTATTCCCACAAGAAGGAGATGTCTACTTAGACTTACTCTCCAAAATCGGCTACATCTTCTTCATCTTCCTTAGCGGCGTCAAGATGGATCCCCTAACCGTGCTCCGAACCGGCATCAAGGCGTGGACCATCGGAGTCCTTGCCGTCACCCTCCCCCTAGGCGGATCCCTAATCATGACCGTCCTCCAACAAACCGAAATCCACAAGTACCGAATCCCAGCTTACAAAACCATCATCTCCATCCAAAACCTCTTCCCCTTCCCCGTCATCGCTTCCATGCTCGTCGACCTCAAGATCATGAACACCGAGCTAGGCCGACTCTCCCTAGCCTCGGCCCTAATCAGTGACATGGTTAGCAACCTCTCTTCCACTCTCATCACCTATGGCCGGGTCGGGATCATGAGCTTTGCGAATGTCATCATGATCCACTCCACCTTCATGACAATGTGCTTGATCCTCTTCATCTTGTCCGTTGGGCGCCCGCTGAGTCTCTGGATCATCCAGAACACGCCTGAGGGGAAGCCGGCTAGTCGCTTTCATGTGGTCATCATGGCTTTCTTGGTGTTTGTGGTGGTGTTGCTTACTGATAACGTCGGGTTGAACTATCAGTACAGCCCCTTTTTGCTAGGGTTGGCTGTGCCCGAAGGGGCGACCCTGGTGGACAGGCTTGAAACCCTAGTGGATTGTTGGCGCCGTTGTTGGTTACTTTTTGTGGGATGAATGTGAATTTGGTTGAGCTTTTTGATTTGGAGTTTGTTGGGATGGTTTGGGTGGTAGTGGGGTTGTGTTTGGGGATGAAGCTGGTGTCTGTGTTCGTGCCGGCAGTGGTTTGTAAAGTGCCAAAGAAAGATGCGGTGGCGCTTTCCTTCATCATGAGTGCTCAAGGAGTTGTGCAGATGGCTTTTTACTACTACAATTATGTTAATCAGGTGCTCTTTTATCTCTCATTTAGTTGTTGCTTAGCTTTTATACTATTAGAAACTGTTTAATTTAAACTCCCTCCATCCTCGATTAATTGTCACTCTTTGACCGGGCACGAGTTTTAAGAAATATAAAGAAAAGTAGGGTGAAAAAGTTAGTGGAATGTGGAACCCACTTTTTTATATTGGTTTTATAATAAAATGTGAGTGAAGTGAGTTAGTAGAATATGGGACCTACTTACCATTTATGGTAAAAATGAAATGTGACAATTGTTGATGGACAGACCGAAATGAAAAATAGTGACAATTAATCGGGGATGGAGGGAGGAAGTAGGAACAATACCAGTCATAAACTTGAAGGGTTGCTGCTAGTTATAATTAAATAATTTCTCATTGACTAAATATTTTTTGTTGTGGTGAAGCATAGACGTATGATCGAGAGACATTCTCGATGCTTACCACATCAGTACTAATACAAGTGGCGGCATCAAGTGTAATCGTGAAATCATTATACGACTACTCAAGAATGTACACCGGCTACCAGAAAAGAGACATCCAACACACCTCCATCAACTCAGAGCTCCGCATGCTCGTCTGCACCCACCCACCGTGTCGATGACGCCGTGGCCGTCCAGAAAGTTCTCGAAGCTTCCTACCCCAGCGAGGAAAGCCCCATGGCGGTGTACGCCCTCCATCTTTTGGAGCTCACGGGCCGGGCCAACCCCCAGCTGATCGACCACCAGCTCGGCCAGAAATCCACCGGCGAAGGCCGCGCCCAGAAAATGATCGACATCCTCACCTCCTTCGAGCAGCAGTACGCCGGCGACCTCACCATCCAGCAGTTCACCGCCATATCCCTCACAAAGTTCATGCACCACGACATCTGCACGTTGGCGTTCAACAAGCTCGCGTCCATGGTCATCCTCCTGTTCCACCGGAAGTGGAACCAGCAAGGGAAGGTGAAGATTCATCACACTTATATACTCCCTCCGTCCCAACTTAAGAGTCCTAATTAGTTAGGACATGGATTTTAAGAAATGTAAAGAAAATTGGGTTGAATAAGTTAATGAAATATGAGTTTCACTTATATATATTTATTTAATAATAAAGTGTGAGTGGAACAAGTTGGTGGAATGTAGGGCCTACTTACCATTTATGGTAAAAGTGAAATACGACTTTTAAGTTGGAAAGGACGGAAATGGCAAAACAGGACTCTTAAGTTGGGACAAGGGGAAAAATGGTCCGCACTTATTTAGGCAATTTCAATTCTCGGTCGTCGTCGTCTATTCCTGCGGGGATGAAGCCGGAGCCATGGATGTGGTTTTGCAGTCCTGCGGATGCAATTTTGACTAAGCAGCTCCGCCGTTACTTCAGTTCTCCGCCATCGTGGTCTGCTGAAACCGATGGGAAATCACTCCATTGATGTGCTGAGTGTTGTTCAATTTTGTTTTATTTCTTCTGATGATACAATAAATACAGAGTTTTGTTGTTGAGTTTTCATAGAAATTGTATTTTTGCTTCATTCTTTTTACCTATATTTTCCCTTTAATACCATTAATTAATTACTATATGTTTAGATGATTGTTACAATAGCCATACTTAATTTATAGTATGTCATTCAAACTCATAATGAAACAGATTTTCAAAATCAAAATTAAACTACAGTAGTATGCAAAATTGGGGGACGACAATAGAGTTGATTAAATGTTTATAGTTTTAAATTTTGATGCAAATCCTTAATTATGGAGTATCTCTCTACAATCTATATATGATTGATTAAATAGTTAAACTCTATTAAATCACAAAAATAATAAATTTTAGGTTTATTTCATTCATTGTAAATTTTGAATAACAAATCATAAAATTTCTGCATTACATGCAATTTGCATGTAAATTTTATAATTTTCACCAATTTCTAATTTTGCATATTGACTTAAAATCCGTTTATAATAAAATAAATTTATTCTGATTTTATAGTCTGACTATTGATATATTCTTCAAATTCTTGAAATTTTTTTATTGTTAATGATGACTAGTAACTAGTCAATCGAAATGTAATTTTAATGCAAATAAATTTAAACTTACTGATTTAAATAGTTTCATTTTAATTTTTTTCTTATAATTTATATAATTTCATTGTAAATAAATGACTCTTTGATATACTCCTATAGAACTTGAAAATAATTTCAAACTTCATAATTTTTCAATAAATTTAAATTTCTTGATTAATTTTATGACAGGAAAAAATATTTGAATAATAAAAGTATTTAAATAAAATCAATTTCTTCTGTTGTGCATATGCCGCCGCCATCTTAAGTCTTCATCTCCACAAGCCCTGATTCCTGCGCAGAAATACTGAATAAGCGAAAGTAAAGCAGATTCTGCAGTTGCCATCCACAGATTGTTTCAGCCACGCGGTAATCCTTTACCCTTATTACATCTTGCGTTTTTTACTTTTTCAAATTTTCCAATGCTAACTGCAGGAACTTATAACCTAGTTATAAATTTTTGAACTATTTGTTTTTATAAGAGGAGGCAATCGTTTATCCACTGCGAAATTCAATTTATCTGGTTGGGTTTGTTTCATGTATTTTGTTGGATTGAAGATCTTGCTTGTTTTTCGGTTAGGAAAAAGGTATGACTATGAAGGGGAAAGGAACGAAAAGGGAATCTTCATCCTCCAATTTGGATTCCCAGGAACCTAGAATGGACATCAAGTCCATCCTGAAAGATATTGAATTTTTGGGTAAGATTAAGTCTCTTTACATTTACTACTATTATAATCCAATTTGTTGGATCTTTGGTTAAGTATGTCAATTTCTTGGAGCTGTTGTTGTAGGGAGAAAAATATTGACAATTTGATTCATACCTATTGCTGTCATCATTCTAGTATATTTGATCTTATTCTTTGCTGTAATATTTTTCTAGTGAAGAAGTGCATCAATGTTTTGAAATATTTCTCTGAACTATGAAGGCAAAGGAATTCGATATCTTTTTCAATGAATCCGTTCACATGGTTTATCAGAAATTGCTCCATGAAGGTTCAAGGGTTTGTTGTTGGTTGGGTAGAATAAGGTCTGGAAAAGATCACTGTCATAATAGGTTTGAGATTTTGGTTGAAGATCACTAACGTGTAATCTTTTGTTGATGCTTTGCACCCATGGCTGAATTGCTCCTTCCTCTTACTATGAACTCTTTCCTTTGTGTGTGTATGTGTGTGTTGGATTTGAAAATGAATTTGATTAACCTTTTGAATTAATCCTTTCACCGAACTAGTTGTATTCATCAGAAAGTGCTCCATGTGGGTTCGAAGGGTTTGTTGTTGGTTGTGTAGAATAATGCAGAATAAGGTTTGGAAAACATCACTGTCCAATCAGGTTGAGATTTTAGTTGAGGATCACTAACTTTGCACCCATGGCTAGAATTGCTCCTCCCTCTTACTGCGAACTCTTTCTTTTGTGTGTGTTTGTGTTTGATGAGATGAACATATGAGATATGGGTGTACTACAATATCTTGGAATGTGTATAATTTCTGGTTAATTCAGGTTCCTCACATATGACATGGAAACAGATAAAGGACTTGGAGAATAAGAAGGTAGTGTCACTCGGTGGAAAGGTGTGTTCATTTACGCCATTACTTTTGCTGCACATATTAAGCTCTCAAGTACCATGTATAAACTTTGTCTTTCTTGTTAAACAGCCTCCAAAGAAACAGAGGTTACCTCTTAGTGTTGCTAGAGTTTCAATGAAGAATCAAAATGATAGAGAAGAGAAATGACTTCCAGAAGTTACTTAACATTCTCAGCGTCATCATTTCATTCAGTCACTCTAAAGCTGTATGTCGATTAAGATTAGAAATGATGTGTAAATAATTGGTCTCTATACAGAGAGCTATACTTGGAAGGTTTGGAGCCTACAATAGCAATAGTTCCAAGAAGGTGCCAGAGAGGAAACCAGCAGAGGACAGAATTCTAAAGTCGATGCAAGGCGATTTCAGAAAGGGGGTTCTCAACGTCGGACATCTGTTGAAGCCCTCAGCCCCTGAAGCCTCTAACTACAAGGGCAGGCACCCTACGGGTAAAGGGAAGAAGAAGAAAGAAGGCAAGAAAAGTCATGGCAAGAGAAAGGGTGGTGGTGGTGGTGGTGGTAAGAGGCGTCACTAGAAATATATCTCAAAGTGACTACTCTTCTTTTAAGTTTCTTCGCCTTTCTGAACCCGGCTATAACTGTAACTGCAGAACCAAGCTTGTAGAACATACATACATTCATGCCTTGTATATGTTGGCATGCTCAGATTTGTTTTGTTGCTCAATGTAGAATGAAATTTTGTGTTGCTAATTTCTAATATATAGTTTTCAGTTTATTCTATTTGGTAGCGCAAAATTGCATAATATATCTAGCAACAAGGGAATGTTTGCAAAGGAACTGAACACCATTTACAAGAGATCTCATAATTTTCGACTCTCTACAAACTTCATTTTTTACTCATTTTCATCTCAAAACACCTTCTTGAGCAGGAATCAGCTCGATGTCGACTCAACGACCACAGGCTCCAATTTCTCTGTTTCACCGTTTTGTTTAGGGATGATGAGACCGTATCCCCCGGCTCTCCGTTTGTAGACTATGTTGATCTCACCTGCAACATGGCACTCTCTAGCGTAAGCGTCCGTGAGGAGCCCTGTCATATATAAAGATGAAAAGACGTGAAGTCAGCTTACCAGTTTCTTCGTTGCGAAAGCCATAGAAGTCATGATCGAGGTTTTCCAGTTGCTCGACTGTAACATCCCAAATTTTTGTGACTCTTCTTATATGTTATTCGAATTTTGGATTCTTGGAATTATGAAACTTTCGTTTCTATGTGATTAAGTGTTTTGCGTGAAATAAATTTTCGTGGTTAATGTGGAATGATGAGCTTGATGTTTTATATTTTCCAATGTGGGGAAATAATTAATAGGATCATGCATTTATTTTTTTCGAGCCAATTCATTGGAATTTTCGGCCCCTCCACTAAATTTTGGAGGATATTTTATTTGTTTCCTAATTTGTGGAATCCCTTTTTATTCAAATAAATTCCTATGTCTAATTAATTGGGGATGTGAATATTTTTTTCTCCTACTTTTCTCTCATATCACACGCCCCCTATGCAATATTTTCCTTGTGGGAATTTAATTAATTGTTGCCTATTTTATGGGAGCCTTTTTCCTATAAATAAATTGCCTAATTTAAATCCTATTCTTTTAATTGGGTATTTAAATAATTTCCTTGTGCAAATTCCTTATGGAAATTTTCGGCCCCCACCATTATTTTCATACTTGGAGATTTAATTTATTTTGTTCCCTTGTTTATGAAATATTCACTTTTATTTCCTAAGTTGTGAATATATTCTCTCCAAGTAAATACCAAATAAATTCCTTGCTATTCCTACATGGAATTTTCGAAAATTTCCTCCCCTTCCCACATGCTTATTTTATTCTTTTAATTGTGGGATTTATTTAATTGTATTTTTCCCCACAATTAATTAATTAATTGATTTTAAACCTAACCCTAATCCTATAAAAACACCTAAACTAAACCCTAGCCCCCATTCTCCCTCAATTTTCATGCCTCCCTCCTCCCTCTCCACATTCTCTCCAAAAAAACTTCTTCCACCATTGTTTCTTGCATCCATTGAAGTTTATTTTCAAGAATCTCCGACGAATCACCTCGTTTCTTGGTTCTACCGATTCGTTTTTTCAAAGAAGGTATATTGGCTTCACTTTTCCTCATTCTTTTCATTTGAACCATGTTCTTGAATCCTACATGCATGTAGTGGGTGTAGGAATCGTAGATCGCAAGTTTAATCGGGGAGGGAAAGTGAGTTTGCTTGAAAACCTTGATAAATATGCGTTTCAATTGAATTGTGTGAAGTTTGATTGGAATCTTTGGTGAATGATGTAAGTTTATGTGCAAACATGATTAAGAGAGTCTTATCAAGCATGATTGTGTGTTATAAGCATGAGAATTGGTGTTTGGATGATTGAGAAGGAAACCCTAATTTAGAAATTGTGTAACTGTTATCTGTGATGTTCAACCAGTAGCTTCTGATGAGTAATTGACCTATCAAACAGCCGAATTTTGATATGAAAATTTTACTGAGTAAACTTCAAGGTGTTACGTATGTCTCGTGTGAATTTCAGCCCTTTTTATTGAAAAATGAATTTTTAATAAATTTTTAAAGTTGACTGCGCAAATCTGCCAGAAACTCGTGTTCTCGCCAAGAATGTTTCGTTTTCTGTTTGACTGACCAAATGACCTCCGATTGATGTGATTCTTGAACTAGATGAAAATTTGAAGTGTCTTCTGAGACGTGTTAAATTTTCAGCCTTTTTGTTTAGGGATGGTGGGGCCCTTGAGCTTTCCCCTTCATAGTCATACCTTTTTCCTAACCGAAAAACAAGCAAGATCTTCAATCCAACAAAATACATGAAACAAACCCAACTAGATCAATTGAATTTCACAGTGGATAAACGATTGCGTCCTCTTATAATAACAAATAGTTCAAAAATTGGTCTCTCGTATGCCGAATCACTGTCTCGTGCTTTGGATGTGGAGGAAGCAATGCCACGAGAAAAGACAACAACGCCTACTACCCCAACACCACCTACACCACAACAGAATTTCCGTGAGAAGAGGAAGTGGGATGGGAACCGAGGATCCTTTGACAACAAAAGGTTCCAAGGTACCCCAAACTCTGCACGGGGCAAAGGAAAACAAGCTACTCCCTACCAAGGTGGAGAGTACCGTCAGAGAACGCCTCCCTGCACCAATTGCTAAAAGAATCGTTTGGGTGAATGCAGAATTGGGACTAATGCATGCTACAAATGTGGTGGAGTTGGACATTTTGCCAAAGAGTGCCCGAGCAACAACAATGCTGGTTATGAGGAGGCTACATGAGAACTCGAGGATAAAAAGAAAGAGAAGTACCCAGAGTTGTTTGTTAGAGTTGAGCAAATTTTGGGACGAAATTTCTATTAAGGTGGATAGAATGTAACGCCCGTACTTTTTAAGTACTAATTTTAAATTGTCGTGAATTAGTTATTAAAAAAAAAATTCGTCATGCTTTGCTTCTAGTTGTTTTTATAAAATGGCTTTGGGCCATGACAATCATAAAGGTCCAACAAATAAATAATCATACAAATTTGGGCTTACAACTAAATGAGCCCAAAACAAATTTAATTAAAGTGTGGGAGCCCAATTCAATTCCAAAAAATGTGGGAGCAAGCCCAACACGTTTTTTTTTTCTTTCTTCCCTCTTGGCCGATTCCTCCCTACATGAGGCTCCCCATCTTTCAACTTCTCCACTCTCCATCTTCTACAATAAATCGTACAAATCAAGGGTCACGCATTAATCCATAAAGCTCCTTCATGTATCCCCTCCCCTAACTCCTCACAATACACTTTACATCTTCAAACAAAAAAAATTGAGAGAGAGTGCTGAGAGAAAGAGCCGAGAGGAGAAGAAGTGGAAGAAGTTGCTACCATTCTTTTGTTTTCTCCACAACGAAGTTAAATTCATTGAGGTATAATCTCTACCCATCTCCAAAACATGAAATTTTAGCATATATCTCATCACACATCTCATACTTTACAACCCACACATAAGTCTCCCACAAGTAATTCAAACAAGTAACCCAATCATCAATCGAACACTGCCGTGGTTAATCGAAAACACGAATGAATATAACTTTGTTTTAGAACTTATCTTGCGGGTTGAATCGGGGTGGTTTGGAGTTGTTCCGGGCAGGTTCGGAGTGGTTTCGGGGAGGGGGGGGGAGAAAGTCAGCCGGTAGTGGCTGGGAACAGAACAGCAGCGGCACCGCTGACCCTGCGACGGCCAACCGGCGACGGTGGCAGCAGCCGCGGCGAACAGCAGGGACGGCGACTCCGGCGAGCAGTAGCGGTGGCCGGCGACAGCACGGAGGCAGCAACGACAGCGTGGCAACGGCTGAATCTCCTCACTCCGACGGCGTGCGACGTCGTGAGGAAGGAGGGCGCGACGGAGAGGCGACAGAAGTTGAGAGAGAGATAGAGCTTCCGGATTTTGGTGACTGATTTTGCGGCGAGAGAAAGAAAAAATGAGTGAGAAAGGAGAAAGAAGGAAAGGGGGAAGAGAAGAGAGAGAGAGACGTCGAGTATGGTGGGAGAGGAAGAATTTGGGCCACTTTTGTTTTGATTTACAATTGGGCCGGTAATTAATCGTGACGAATTATATCGGAATATTTCGAAGGATGAATAATTTTACCTAAGTCTATATAATTGCAAAGGGAACTAATTACGATAATTAACGTATGCGCTTGAATAATTTTAAGGTTCTATAATTCGATATCGTAGAGAAAATACGAGGAGCCAACGGAGGAGGTATTGGTGTAAGCGGCCGATCGGCGTCGCACGTGACGCCTTGGGCGATCGCCGAATAATCGAAATTTCATGAAAACCGAGAAAATGAACTAAAAGAATTTAATTAGAGTACATGCATTCTAAATGTTTTCTTTCTTGAGATTGATGTGTACTTTAATTTTCTCAAAAAGGTTGTTCGCACGCTCGTTAAAGTCGGATCGAGAAGTTTGTTAAGGAAACTACTAAGCTTTTGAGGTGGGCTTTATTCCTTAAACTCTTTATTTGCAATGATATTTATATGGTGAGATAAGGGTGGTTTAAATGTTATGTCATGCCGTATTTGTTTTGAATTGCCTATCTGATTGTCTACTAGGATAATATCCTACTAGACTTTGATGGTTAACGAATTCGTGTCTATCTAGGGAGTGAGTCCCTACTTAGGCTAGTGCACTGATGGGGATCGTGAGCCGTCCTTTGGGTTGGCCGGTCCAGTGATCGAGTTTGTGGTCACATTCTCGTTTCACATGATGGTTCAGATATGGTACATGATGGGGGATAATGATGATGATAGTTGCCTGCAGGCACCTTTTTATGGAAATGATTTTAGTGTTTCTCGGCATTTTTTTTAAGTAAAACCCGAGTTTCACTCAACGATGGCTTGACATAACTTTAATGATAAAATGTATTTTGGGCATGAGTTCACTGGGTGCATCAAGTACTCAGCCCCTGCATATGTTTTCACTAGTGCAGGTTGAGCGTTGACGAGGACGGAGGATGTTGAGCATTTGGACAAAGACGACATTCAATAAATGCTCCGGCTGCTATTGTGTCTTCATACATAGTAGTAGCCAACTCTCAAATGCTTCCGCTATGCCAAGTTTTACAACTCTTATGTTTTCTTAAATCTGATGGATTATTTTCCTACGAACTTGGCTGCTTTGTGTTTCAGACTACAATTTGGTAATAAAATTTCATCCTTTGATTTATATGTCACACCTTTTGATTATTTCCCCTTCTTCCCCGCTTCTTAAATCCCCCATTAGTCGCGACCGACCGTATTCTCTATCCTTAGGAAGTGCGGTCGTGACATGCATGTGAGATCAACATAGTCTACAAACGGAGAGCCGGGGGATACGGCCTCATCATCCCTAAACAAAACGGTGAAACAGAGAAATTGGAGCCTGTGGTCGTTGAGTCGACATCGAGCTGATTCCTGCTCAAGAAGGTGTTTTGAGATGAAAATGAGTAAAAAATGAAGTTTGTAGAGAGTCGAAAATTATGAGATCTCTTGTAAATGGTGTTCAGTTCCTTTGCAAACATTCCCTTGTTGCTAGATGTATTATGCAATTTTGTGCTACCAAATAGAATAAACTGAAAACTATATATCAGAAATTAGAAACACAAAATTTCATTCTACATTGAGCAACAAAACAAATCTGAGCATGCCAACAGATACAAGGCATGAATGTATAAATGTTCTACACGCTTGGTTCTGCAGTTACAGTCATAGCCGGGTTCAGAAAAGGCGAAGAAATTTAAAAGAAGAGTAGTCACTTTGAGATATGTTCCTAGTGACGCCTCTTACCACCACCACCACCACCACCCTTTCTCTTGCTATGACTTTAATTATGTACTTTTTAAATTTAGGATTTTAATTATGTACTTTTTAATTTTTATGATTTTAATTATGTAATTTTTAATTTTTTTGTAATTTGTAATATTATTTCGGATATTTTTAATGCATTTTAATTTTGTGGAAATGTTTTTATTCAAATTGAATAATAGAATGGTGGGGCCCTTGAGCTTGTCCTTGCGGAAGAGCGCGGATGTGGGTGTTGTGCTCTTGCTTAAGAGCAGGTAGAAAAAGTGGGGCCAGGCCCACAACCGTGCTCGTTGGCAAGAGCACGGTTGTGGATGCTCTTAACGATTTAGGGTAGCTCTATACTTATTTTAAATTGATATTATACTTGTCATCCATAAAATAAAGTCTAGAATTGAAATCTAGCATAACACTCTTAATTCACAATGTTTAAGATTGCTTTTGGTCCGCCTTTTAAGCTTACGATGTTTTATTACCACTGCTATATTTTAAGAGCATGTTTGATAGTTGGGGTTAGGAGCAATCTTATCTAAGAGTGTGTTTGATAATTATGATATGATAAACTAAATAAGTTAATATCATGTTACATTATTTAGTTTTAAAAGTCGCATCAAGGGTGAGCTTCACAATTGTGAGAGACGGGGTTTGCTCTATTATCATAAAGTTGAGATATTTCTTGTGGATACGTGTAAATAATGATGCTTAAATCAAACCGGACCGATGATACAAAACCATATTTCTCAAGTTAAAATTTTAGCCGGTCATCAACAGTTGAACTATGACCGCGATCTCTATTACGCTGGGCCGATTGGAACCAAAACTTATGTTGGTTTGTACCAACTATGAGCATAATCCAAGTTGTGTTGCAATATGTTAATCAACATATGCATAAGATGCATACTAATCATATGTATTCGATAAAGATCGATTTTGTAGTGAGTGAATATGAATCAAGTGTATTTCATAATCTCAATATTAGCTATGCTTTTTACATATATATTAATTCATATTGTACAAATATGGTATCTGTACTATATGAAGTATATTTTATTTCAAAAAAATTAACAGAATGCTAGGTTCATAATGAATGGTTCAATACTCATTATGTTGGCCACTCTAAAATCATTAATCTTATGGTGGCAATTTATTTGACTTATTCGTATTCAGATTCATATATTTTGAGTATCATGATTCATGAATGAGCCAAATGCGACTTATATATGTGATTTAAAAAAAATACTACTACTTGTGATTTTAATATTCTTAAGAATTTTAAATTGCACATACATCCAACACAAGGCTTAACCATTTCATTAAAGAGTGGGCCTCAAATCTTCTTAAAGAGTGGGCCTCAAATCTTCGGCCCATTACACTGCCCGCCAAAATCCAATACCACGTGTCACCCATCACTCCACTTTGGATAATCATCACACACACTCTCTCTCTCATCGTCACTGCAACTGTTTCTTTCTTGAATTCCATTTCCCTCTGCAATCTTCTAGAACAATCATCATCTGCAACAAAAAACTGAGAGAAGCTCAATCTCTAAAGCACTAGAAAAATGGCTACGCGACTTGCAGCTCCAGCGATTCAGAAGAGCTTCACCTATCAAATTCAACACCATGTTAATATTTTTCTCCCTATAACAACAGCTCTAAGAAATTGACATACTTAACCAAAGATCCAACAAATTGGATTATAATAGTAGTAAATGTAAAGAGACTTAATCTTACCCAAAAATTCAACATCTTTCAGGATTGGACTTGATGTTTATTCTGGGTTCCTGAGAATCCAAATTGGAGGATGAAGATTCCCTTTTCGTTCCTTTCCCCTTCATAGTCATACATTTTTCCTAACCGAAAAACAAGCAAGATCTTCAATCCAACAAAATACATGAAACAAACCCAACCAGATCAATTGAATTTCGCAGTGGATAAACGATTGCGTCCTCTTATAATAACAAATAGTTCAAAAATTTATAACAAGGTTATAAGTTCCCGCAGTTAGCATTGGAAAATTTGAAAAAGTAAAAAACGCAAGATGTAATAAGGGTAAAGGATTACTGCGTGGCTGAAACAATCTGTGGATGGCAATTGCGGAATCTGCTTTACTTTCCCTTATTCAGTATTTCTGCGCAAGAATCAGGGCTTGTGGAGATGAAGACTTAAGATGGCGGCGGCACAGGCACATCAGAAGAAATTGATTTTATTTAAATACATTTATTATTCAAATATTTTTCCCTGTCATAATTGTAGTGGTCATACTTGAATTAGTGTTCAATGTGTAGTTTGATGATTAGATAGTTAGTTAGTAAATTCACATTTTTTAGAATATATGATTGAACTTTCTTGATTTTAGAGGTATAATTAGTTGGAGTTTTTGTGTGGGATATAGAAAGAAATGATCTTTATTTGTTGCTAAAGAGGTAAAGCTTGAACTAGTGTTCAATATGTAGTTAGTCAGTTCTCACTTCTGATATTGAAGAGGTGTAGCGGTAATCGATTTGATGGGAGGTGAGTAAATTGGAAATTGGTGTTTCTTAAGAGAACTCTTGCATTTATGTTCTGTTGATTTTATCATACATTTACATTTGAGTAAACACACATACACACGTGTAATGTTAAGGGGAAACTGTGGTGAGCTTATTCTCTGATGCTCTTTCATTGATCTTCTCATGGATTGAAAATGCAGCTGCATCCCTCTGTGAAGAGTTACGTGGAAGAGAAGTTAGGTAAGGCAGTGCAAAAGCATAGCCATTTAGTGAGGGAAGTCGATGTCAGGTTGTCCATCCGTGGTGGAGAGGTAGGGAAAGGCCCAAAAGTGCGAAGGTGTGAGGTGCGTGTGTCTTACTACCGTGTTGTATTTATCCTACTGGGGTCGTGTTTGTTAGTATGCTATCTAATTAGTTGTGGTAATGTATGTAGGTTACTTTGTTCACCAAGAAACATGGAGTGGTTCGAGCAGAAGAAGATGCTGAGTGGCTCTATGGGAGCATAGATTTGGTTTCTTCCATTATCCAGAGAAGGTTGAGGAAGATCAAGGAGAAAAACTCGGACCATGGTCGACATATGAAGGGCTTCGACAGGCTCAAGGTTAGGTATCCCGGTGCACTCTTGGTTGCTAAGGATATTGAAGCGGTACCCGATGAAGCAGATGAGGCCGATGCAGTGGGAATTCAGGGTGAAGCAGTTGAAGAGGAAGAAATCGTCATTAATGAGGTTGTCATTCCTCATCTCTTTCTTCATTTTAATGTTTTTTTTCCACTTTCTTGTGTGCCTTGTGTGCTTTTCTGTGCATTATATTCATGCTAACTTAGCAATCTCCCGATATATACACGTTTGTTTTGCAGATTGTTCGCACAAAGTACTTCGATATGCCCCCTCTGACTGTTAGTGAGGCAGTCGAGCAGCTGAAAAACCTCGATCATGACTTCTATGGATTTCGCAACGAAGAAACTGGTAAGCTGACTTCATGTCTTTTCATCTTTATATATGACAGGGCTCCTCACGGACGCTTACGCTAGAGAGTGCCATGTTGCAGGTGAGATCAACATAGTCTACAAACGGAGAGCCGGGGGATACGGCCTCATCATCCCTAAACAAAACGGTGAAACAGAGAAATTGGAGCCTGTGGTCGTTGAGTCGACATCGAGCTGATTCCTGCTCAAGAAGGTGTTTTGAGATGAAAATGAGTAAAAAATGAAGTTTGTAGAGAGTCGAAAATTATGAGATCTCTTGTAAATGGTGTTCAGTTCCTTTGCAAACATTCCCTTGTTGCTAGATGTATTATGCAATTTTGTGCTACCAAATAGAATAAACTGAAAACTATATATCAGAAATTAGAAACACAAAATTTCATTCTACATTGAGCAACAAAACAAATCTGAGCATGCCAACAGATACAAGGCATGAATGTATAAATGTTCTACACGCTTGGTTCTGCAGTTACAGTCATAGCCGGGTTCAGAAAAGGCGAAGAAATTTAAAAGAAGAGTAGTCACTTTGAGATATGTTCCTAGTGACGCCTCTTACCACCACCACCACCACCACCCTTTCTCTTGCTATGACTTTAATTATGTACTTTTTAAATTTAGGATTTTAATTATGTACTTTTTAATTTTTATGATTTTAATTATGTAATTTTTAATTTTTTTGTAATTTGTAATATTATTTCGGATATTTTTAATGCATTTTAATTTTGTGGAAATGTTTTTATTCAAATTGAATAATAGAATGGTGGGGCCCTTGAGCTTGTCCTTGCGGAAGAGCGCGGATGTGGGTGTTGTGCTCTTGCTTAAGAGCAGGTAGAAAAAGTGGGGCCAGGCCCACAACCGTGCTCGTTGGCAAGAGCACGGTTGTGGATGCTCTTAACGATTTAGGGTAGCTCTATACTTATTTTAAATTGATATTATACTTGTCATCCATAAAATAAAGTCTAGAATTGAAATCTAGCATAACACTCTTAATTCACAATGTTTAAGATTGCTTTTGGTCCGCCTTTTAAGCTTACGATGTTTTATTACCACTGCTATATTTTAAGAGCATGTTTGATAGTTGGGGTTAGGAGCAATCTTATCTAAGAGTGTGTTTGATAATTATGATATGATAAACTAAATAAGTTAATATCATGTTACATTATTTAGTTTTAAAAGTCGCATCAAGGGTGAGCTTCACAATTGTGAGAGACGGGGTTTGCTCTATTATCATAAAGTTGAGATATTTCTTGTGGATACGTGTAAATAATGATGCTTAAATCAAACCGGACCGATGATACAAAACCATATTTCTCAAGTTAAAATTTTAGCCGGTCATCAACAGTTGAACTATGACCGCGATCTCTATTACGCTGGGCCGATTGGAACCAAAACTTATGTTGGTTTGTACCAACTATGAGCATAATCCAAGTTGTGTTGCAATATGTTAATCAACATATGCATAAGATGCATACTAATCATATGTATTCGATAAAGATCGATTTTGTAGTGAGTGAATATGAATCAAGTGTATTTCATAATCTCAATATTAGCTATGCTTTTTACATATATATTAATTCATATTGTACAAATATGGTATCTGTACTATATGAAGTATATTTTATTTCAAAAAAATTAACAGAATGCTAGGTTCATAATGAATGGTTCAATACTCATTATGTTGGCCACTCTAAAATCATTAATCTTATGGTGGCAATTTATTTGACTTATTCGTATTCAGATTCATATATTTTGAGTATCATGATTCATGAATGAGCCAAATGCGACTTATATATGTGATTTAAAAAAAATACTACTACTTGTGATTTTAATATTCTTAAGAATTTTAAATTGCACATACATCCAACACAAGGCTTAACCATTTCATTAAAGAGTGGGCCTCAAATCTTCTTAAAGAGTGGGCCTCAAATCTTCGGCCCATTACACTGCCCGCCAAAATCCAATACCACGTGTCACCCATCACTCCACTTTGGATAATCATCACACACACTCTCTCTCTCATCGTCACTGCAACTGTTTCTTTCTTGAATTCCATTTCCCTCTGCAATCTTCTAGAACAATCATCATCTGCAACAAAAAACTGAGAGAAGCTCAATCTCTAAAGCACTAGAAAAATGGCTACGCGACTTGCAGCTCCAGCGATTCAGAAGAGCTTCACCTATCAAATTCAACACCATGTTAATATTTTTCTCCCTATAACAACAGCTCTAAGAAATTGACATACTTAACCGAAGATCCAACAAATTGGATTATAATAGTAGTAAATGTAAAGAGACTTAATCTTACCCAAAAATTCAACATCTTTCAGGATTGGACTTGATGTTTATTCTGGGTTCCTGAGAATCCAAATTGGAGGATGAAGATTCCCTTTTCGTTCCTTTCCCCTTCATAGTCATACATTTTTCCTAACCGAAAAACAAGCAAGATCTTCAATCCAACAAAATACATGAAACAAACCCAACCAGATCAATTGAATTTCGCAGTGGATAAACGATTGCGTCCTCTTATAATAACAAATAGTTCAAAAATTTATAACAAGGTTATAAGTTCCCGCAGTTAGCATTGGAAAATTTGAAAAAGTAAAAAACGCAAGATGTAATAAGGGTAAAGGATTACTGCGTGGCTGAAACAATCTGTGGATGGCAATTGCGGAATCTGCTTTACTTTCCCTTATTCAGTATTTCTGCGCAAGAATCAGGGCTTGTGGAGATGAAGACTTAAGATGGCGGCGGCACAGGCACATCAGAAGAAATTGATTTTATTTAAATACATTTATTATTCAAATATTTTTCCCTGTCATAATTGTAGTGGTCATACTTGAATTAGTGTTCAATGTGTAGTTTGATGATTAGATAGTTAGTTAGTAAATTCACATTTTTTAGAATATATGATTGAACTTTCTTGATTTTAGAGGTATAATTAGTTGGAGTTTTTGTGTGGGATATAGAAAGAAATGATCTTTATTTGTTGCTAAAGAGGTAAAGCTTGAACTAGTGTTCAATATGTAGTTAGTCAGTTCTCACTTCTGATATTGAAGAGGTGTAGCGGTAATCGATTTGATGGGAGGTGAGTAAATTGGAAATTGGTGTTTCTTAAGAGAACTCTTGCATTTATGTTCTGTTGATTTTATCATACATTTACATTTGAGTAAACACACATACACACGTGTAATGTTAAGGGGAAACTGTGGTGAGCTTATTCTCTGATGCTCTTTCATTGATCTTCTCATGGATTGAAAATGCAGCTGCATCCCTCTGTGAAGAGTTACGTGGAAGAGAAGTTAGGTAAGGCAGTGCAAAAGCATAGCCATTTAGTGAGGGAAGTCGATGTCAGGTTGTCCATCCGTGGTGGAGAGGTAGGGAAAGGCCCAAAAGTGCGAAGGTGTGAGGTGCGTGTGTCTTACTACCGTGTTGTATTTATCCTACTGGGGTCGTGTTTGTTAGTATGCTATCTAATTAGTTGTGGTAATGTATGTAGGTTACTTTGTTCACCAAGAAACATGGAGTGGTTCGAGCAGAAGAAGATGCTGAGTGGCTCTATGGGAGCATAGATTTGGTTTCTTCCATTATCCAGAGAAGGTTGAGGAAGATCAAGGAGAAAAACTCGGACCATGGTCGACATATGAAGGGCTTCGACAGGCTCAAGGTTAGGTATCCCGGTGCACTCTTGGTTGCTAAGGATATTGAAGCGGTACCCGATGAAGCAGATGAGGCCGATGCAGTGGGAATTCAGGGTGAAGCAGTTGAAGAGGAAGAAATCGTCATTAATGAGGTTGTCATTCCTCATCTCTTTCTTCATTTTAATGTTTTTTTTCCACTTTCTTGTGTGCCTTGTGTGCTTTTCTGTGCATTATATTCATGCTAACTTAGCAATCTCCCGATATATACACGTTTGTTTTGCAGATTGTTCGCACAAAGTACTTCGATATGCCCCCTCTGACTGTTAGTGAGGCAGTCGAGCAGCTGAAAAACCTCGATCATGACTTCTATGGATTTCGCAACGAAGAAACTGGTAAGCTGACTTCATGTCTTTTCATCTTTATATATGACAGGGCTCCTCACGGACGCTTACGCTAGAGAGTGCCATGTTGCAGGTGAGATCAACATAGTCTACAAACGGAGAGCCGGGGGATACGGCCTCATCATCCCTAAACAAAACGGTGAAACAGAGAAATTGGAGCCTGTGGTCGTTGAGTCGACATCGAGCTGATTCCTGCTCAAGAAGGTGTTTTGAGATGAAAATGAGTAAAAAATGAAGTTTGTAGAGAGTCGAAAATTATGAGATCTCTTGTAAATGGTGTTCAGTTCCTTTGCAAACATTCCCTTGTTGCTAGATGTATTATGCAATTTTGTGCTACCAAATAGAATAAACTGAAAACTATATATCAGAAATTAGAAACACAAAATTTCATTCTACATTGAGCAACAAAACAAATCTGAGCATGCCAACAGATACAAGGCATGAATGTATAAATGTTCTACACGCTTGGTTCTGCAGTTACAGTCATAGCCGGGTTCAGAAAAGGCGAAGAAATTTAAAAGAAGAGTAGTCACTTTGAGATATGTTCCTAGTGACGCCTCTTACCACCACCACCACCACCACCCTTTCTCTTGCTATGACTTTAATTATGTACTTTTTAAATTTAGGATTTTAATTATGTACTTTTTAATTTTTATGATTTTAATTATGTAATTTTTAATTTTTTTGTAATTTGTAATATTATTTCGGATATTTTTAATGCATTTTAATTTTGTGGAAATGTTTTTATTCAAATTGAATAATAGAATGGTGGGGCCCTTGAGCTTGTCCTTGCGGAAGAGCGCGGATGTGGGTGTTGTGCTCTTGCTTAAGAGCAGGTAGAAAAAGTGGGGCCAGGCCCACAACCGTGCTCGTTGGCAAGAGCACGGTTGTGGATGCTCTTAACGATTTAGGGTAGCTCTATACTTATTTTAAATTGATATTATACTTGTCATCCATAAAATAAAGTCTAGAATTGAAATCTAGCATAACACTCTTAATTCACAATGTTTAAGATTGCTTTTGGTCCGCCTTTTAAGCTTACGATGTTTTATTACCACTGCTATATTTTAAGAGCATGTTTGATAGTTGGGGTTAGGAGCAATCTTATCTAAGAGTGTGTTTGATAATTATGATATGATAAACTAAATAAGTTAATATCATGTTACATTATTTAGTTTTAAAAGTCGCATCAAGGGTGAGCTTCACAATTGTGAGAGACGGGGTTTGCTCTATTATCATAAAGTTGAGATATTTCTTGTGGATACGTGTAAATAATGATGCTTAAATCAAACCGGACCGATGATACAAAACCATATTTCTCAAGTTAAAATTTTAGCCGGTCATCAACAGTTGAACTATGACCGCGATCTCTATTACGCTGGGCCGATTGGAACCAAAACTTATGTTGGTTTGTACCAACTATGAGCATAATCCAAGTTGTGTTGCAATATGTTAATCAACATATGCATAAGATGCATACTAATCATATGTATTCGATAAAGATCGATTTTGTAGTGAGTGAATATGAATCAAGTGTATTTCATAATCTCAATATTAGCTATGCTTTTTACATATATATTAATTCATATTGTACAAATATGGTATCTGTACTATATGAAGTATATTTTATTTCAAAAAAATTAACAGAATGCTAGGTTCATAATGAATGGTTCAATACTCATTATGTTGGCCACTCTAAAATCATTAATCTTATGGTGGCAATTTATTTGACTTATTCGTATTCAGATTCATATATTTTGAGTATCATGATTCATGAATGAGCCAAATGCGACTTATATATGTGATTTAAAAAAAATACTACTACTTGTGATTTTAATATTCTTAAGAATTTTAAATTGCACATACATCCAACACAAGGCTTAACCATTTCATTAAAGAGTGGGCCTCAAATCTTCTTAAAGAGTGGGCCTCAAATCTTCGGCCCATTACACTGCCCGCCAAAATCCAATACCACGTGTCACCCATCACTCCACTTTGGATAATCATCACACACACTCTCTCTCTCATCGTCACTGCAAC